>NC_079529.1:7380873-7681873 GCF_003711565.1 Takifugu flavidus
TGGAGATGAATAAATTCTTTCTCTCTCACACAGGTGAGCGACCGTTCAAGTGTAAGTTCTGCAACTTCGCCTCCACCACGCAGTCCCACCTGTCCCGGCACAAGCGCGTCCACACCGGGGAGAAACCTTACCGCTGCCCCTGGTGCGACTACAGGTAACGGCCCGCCCATCTGGAGCCGCCGTGGTGGCACTGATTATCAGAGAGTTGATGGCTGGTGGGGGGGGGGGGTATAACTGCTTGAATGTGATTGTGAGATAGCAGGTGGCCTGTGTTGGGTGGTGTGGAGGGGGGGCGGTGGCGTTAATGCTTGGATGCATGGAGTGCTTGTGTGTGGGTGGGAGAGATGGAGGGCAGTCGAGTCTAATCTCCACAGCATGGCTCCATCTCATCACTCTGCCTTCATCAACAGGCCTGGCTAGATATCTCACCACACACACACACACCACACACACACACTCAATGTCACTGTCACTGGCAGGTCCCTGTCATTAAAACACCATCATACCACATCAGTAATTACACAGGAAATTGTCAGTGAAATTGAAAAAGTTTTGCCTGCCTGGCACTGCACAGCTCTCCCCACCCTCCCGCCCCCTCTCTCTTTCTCTCTCTCTCTCCATCTTTCTCTCTCGCCCGTCCTCTGCCTCCTCATCAGGTGGCGGCAGAAGGGTGTGAAAGAGAATGGTCTCGAACCCATCATTGATTTCAGACGTACTCTTCATTTGTTTTTTCCCCTCTGTGACAAAGTCATTTTGGCAGCTTGTTACACCTGCTCTGCTCCACACGTTTCAGCTCTTTTGTAGGCAGTTACACTTACAAAGCGTGAAAATCTGTAGTCAAGCTGTTATTTAGTAGATATTAAAGGATTATTGAACGTTGCGTGCAGTTTTCATGAAATATCTCTTATCTGCAGTGATTATTGGCTGTGGTTCTACACAGATGGAAAAAGAAAAGGGCCGTGGGAGCATTTCCACGTAATTTACGTTTTGTCTTGTTCTGCAAAATATTCTCCATTACGCAGTATTTTTGCTTTATGTTATTGCTAAAAAAGTGCATAAAGGCTAAACAAAAGCAAAAGTTAATGAACTTTTACTCTCACAGTAGAACGTTGCTCAAGCTGGAGCTTTTAATTTGCTTTTAAATGCTCAGTTTCCCAACGTTCCTTCATCGTGCAGCCAGGAATTGTTGGGTTTTTACCAGCAGGGGCCTAAAATGACCCTCAACAGAGCGAAACCTCAAAGGAAAAGAGGTGAAGCTCCCAATTTCAGTTTCTCACAATAAAAGTACTTTGAGGCGACTTCAGAAGTACTGGTGGAACATTCCCACATGTATGTCAGGAGCAGGTCTGCTGGAGCTCGCAGGTCTCTAAATCCCTCTAAAATGTTGCTGGGTCATTGAATATTCCAAAATTGGATAATTACACAAACTCCCACAATGGTTGGAGTTGCTATCAGAGTGATACTCTGCTCCAAATGAGCCAAACGCTCCTGCTCCCATTGTTCCAGTGCTGGTTCTCACTGATCTTTACAGATAGTAGCTAATGAAACAGCAAATTAGAAGTCCAATTAACATTTCGGTCACCCCAGAGATCCCAACAGGACCAGGGGGCAGGCAAAGGGGACGGGCAAGATGAAGGAGGAGAAGGGAGGTTGGGGAAATGCCACCCTGGCTCAATAATCTGAAGACGAGGATTTAAATAGCAGGACTTCACGAGGGGCCTCGCCGCCGGCCGGCTTTTACGCCCTGGATTCATATTTAAACCCCCGATGATAAAAGGCTGCCAGATGATTTAGCGCATTTGATCCATAAGACGGTCTCATTAAGTACATATAACGTAGTTGTAAAGATATATTTAGGTGTGAGGTGATTGGCAGCTGTTGCTCATGGAACATGTTTATATCTGGTTTACTGGCTGGTGATTTACCGGCTAAACCAGGCTTATTAAATGTTATAGATGGCATCTACGCTTCTCTTTGCACAATGAGATCACCATCAAGGCAGCTTCTTAAATGCATGTATGTAAATGAGCAGGGAGGGAATGATCTATCAAATGCCACTCATCTCCAATTCAGACAGAGATGGATAATAGAGAGGGGATAATTATAGACGGAGTTAAATATTATAATATAATATTGCTCTGGGAATCCAGGGTTGTCAGTTAATGATGTCTATTTCACTATTCTCCAGCTATTCATGGGAAACTTTAGTGTTTAAGGAATAATTTGTTCACAATGAGGTGCATTTTCTTCCCTCATTAAAGTCAAGAAGCCATTCTATAAGAGCTAATTGATACACAGCCTTTAACTCGGCTCATATTAGCTCTTCTCCGAGGCTGTTGTTGTTTATGGAACGCTCCGATATTCAAGTTTCTGCCTACCTGTTTGGGTGTGAGGCGGCACAGGCTTTGACGACAGCACGCTCGCCCTCGGTGTCGCCAAAGTTCACCATCTTGAAAAGTGAAGCCGGAGACGAGCGGGTGAGGTGGCCATTTAATGATGCTAACCGGGTCTCCTCGACGGAATCAGCCCCGAATGGCGGCCACCCTCCCAACTCTCAACGCACACAAAGGAACACATTTAAATCTCCTCTAATGAAGCACCTCTCAATTACACCTCTCCCATTACCATACACTTGTTTGGAAGGAGGAATATGGAAATGGCTAAAATGAAGGGGAGAGAGAGGGAGCACGAGGGAGTGAAGGGGTGAGGCATCCGCTGAGCATTAGCGCGGCTGATTCCCGTGGTGAGTGCACGGTTGGGGGAGGAAGTTGAAACATTGTCGGACTAATTAATACAGTGTATAGTAGGAGGGCTGGTGTGGGCTTTCACTAACTGTGACACCTGCTGACTCCTAAACGCACGTTGTGTTGTTTTAATATGACAATTACGGCATTACCATATCTGAGAGATAGCACGGGCCCCCTAGGAATCCACCCGCGCTCTCTTTACAGCCTTTTAGCTCCGCTTCAAATTTTATCTATTTATGCCGCGACTTTCGAATAAGAAATCAGTTCACTTTTAGCATTCTGCATTTTTTAGTGGCCCGATTTAGCTTGATTCGTTTGCATGTGACAATTAAAAGTCTCCCTTTTTTTTCCCATTCTACAGATGAACAGTCAACAGATGTGCTCCGTGAACCTGTTATATTTTTGCCAGTGATGGCTGATAAAGAAATCACAACCACGTGGGCCAATTAGCGAGATAAATGATTGATAATTTTTAGAACGTGTAAATATTCGGGGTTGTGTACATATCCACATGCGGTGAAGAAGAAATCTGCCTAATTTAGAAGGCACAGAACAGATAACACCTGCAAGACTGTAAACCTGCGGGTCTGGTGACAGAAAGCCGCGGCAGCTCGTTTGTTCGTAATTAGCGGTGAGGTTGTGGATTCTGAGCTCGGTGCCTTTTCGGTCTGGACTTTTCTCCTTCTTCCAGCTTGATTTCCCAGCAGCGCCCCTAACTGCGGCCCCCAGCTGCCGCGCTGCTCCTCAGGGGGTTCGGAGCAGAGGTCAGATTTCCCTGCTCGGCTGTATATATGTTTGTTGCCGTCTACTTTTTCAGATTAATCTGCTTTGCACAAAACAGCATTTTGTCTGTTTTGGGGAGGAGCCCTCATCGTTCTCCTACTCCTGTAGTCATACAGAATAAATACAACCCAGAGAGTGCCAGATCCTTTTTTATAGGAGCCCAGTGGAGCCGGACTGTGGCCCCATGATGGAGAGAGGTGTCCCTGCAAAAGTGAAAACAAATTCTCTCCTTGGCTGGTGTGAGCTATGGTACCGTGAGGCTTTATTGTCCTGGCCAAGGTGATAAGGGAGAGTAATTGCGTATTATACTGTCCGAGAATGTCAGGTCCAAACTGAGCATGAGTGCCCCATCCATCAACACATGATGGTGTGTTAATGTGTGTGTTTGAAACTGGGTTCTGCACTGCCCATTTCCCTCCGTGCTGCATTCTGTTTATGCTCCAGCCGTAACACAGAGGTGTTTGCTGATGTGTCTGTATATTCGCACCCCGACAATCACAGCAGAGATTTAAAAATAGTTGCTTTCCCAGCTGTTATGGCTACTGTGCATACGTACCGCGTGTGCATGTTTGTGTGTCTGCAGGCAGGTACAGATAGAGCCTGGAAGCAGGTCGGGCAACATCATTAATCAGTCCGGTGTGTGACATCATTACATGCTACACCCAGAGTAACTCCATCTCTGGACTGCCCTATCTGACCAATCGCACCCACTCGCACACACACACACACACACACACACACACACACACAGGACGTGGACCTTTCATACGGCTGCAGCAGATGCATAATTCATAACAGATGTCCTCAGACTTATCTCAGATGTTTTACATTGAGCATCATGCTCCTACTTCCAGAAACATTACACCACAAGCCCAACCATGGGAAGGAAAATATCTAATTATGCGTGTGAGCATGACAGACTATCAAAAATGTGGAGTGTGTAAATATTTGTTGTTTTGGTAAAAGCGGCCTTTAGCCGCTTGGTGGGTCTTGGCCTGTTTCGCAGAGGCGTATTTATGGAACAAACATTTTCCAACTCTGTCCAAACATGGCTGCTCCCTGAGCTCCAGAGAGCCCTGTGTGTGTGTGTGTGTGTGTGTGTGTGTGTGTTGTGTGTGTGTGTGTGTGTGCGTGTGCGTGCGTGCACGAGTGCATTGCTAGTCATTGCAAGATCTTCACGCCACTTTCTTTGCTTTTGTCACAGATCAAACTGTGCTGAGAACATCCGGAAGCACATCCTCCACACAGGCAAACACGAGGGTGTGAAGATGTACAACTGTCCGAAATGCACCTTTGGCACCAACTCTCCCATGGAGTTCCGCAACCACCTGAAGGAAAACCACGCGGATATTGAGAATCCAGATCTGGCCTACCTCCACGCAGGTAAAACGTGTCTTCAAGTCACACCGGCGCCACTCATGAACTTTGTCAAGAGTGTGGTGATGTAAAGAGAATATTTTATCTTCTGTGTCTGAGTAGAGCCCCGTGGCCTTAAAACAACTCCAGACTTGTCATTTTAACCTTGGCAGGGACAGAAATGAATGAAAATGTGCTTAAATCAAATGTTCTATTAGCATGAATATAGCTAAATGACAGCATGACTCCCAAGATCCCACTTCAGAGTTATCAATGAAGGTCTTTTCCTTTGAGTGAAGAGCCTGAACTCAACACCAGCACCTCTGTGGGTTTGTTCACTAACAGGCTAGCAAAACACTCCTGATTATGTTTCTAGGACACCGTCACTACCTTTTTTCTGTTTTGGTTTTAACGTTATTTTAAAATTCTTTTCTGCCTCACGGAGGCACTATAGAAAACCCTCCCAACTGCTTTGCCTGAGGGCACTTTGGTGGTAGTTGCGAGGATCACATTCCCTCTATTCCTCTGCTCTTTTGTGTAGTTTGGTCCAAATGACGCTCCGTTACTGCTTTAGATATGTCGTTTTTGTCCCTGGACCGAGACCTGCTATTCAGCACTGATGGGGGGCAGCCAGCCACAAAGAGGCAGAGCTCAGATTGTTGGTCCATCCATCCCCGCCAATCACTCAGGCCACAGAGACAGATGAAATCTTGTCCCTCCTCTATTGGTTCCTTTGTATCGCGGTGTTCTTCCTTTGTCCTTCAAGGCCACCAAATCCAATCGGCGGAGTGCTCGTCCTTCAGAGGAGCAGAGAAGATAGCCTTTATCCTGTTATGCCTTTGACCTTAAATAAAAGCAGCAGAGTTGTACGGAAAGGCTTCACGTGGAAAAGAGCAGCGGGGACATTACTGCGCAATGTTCTGGTGGCTCAGTGCTTTATTTCCTATTGAAAGTATCTTTGTGCTGACTCCAAGAAGTGTATTTCCCAAACAGATTTATTATTGAGTTAATTCTTATGTTTCATATCCAAGGACCAATCTCTGACCTCTGCAGCCACCCTTCCAGGCCTCTCCTCCCTGGAGCCTCTCACCTTAAGCCAGTGCAGGCACTTTTGCTTCTTCTTGCCCTTTAACCTCTTGATTTTCCTCACCTGTTTTTGTCCTCATGCACCGGCTGACCTTTGGCAAATAACAGCGTTACGGATTCATTTTCTTGCTTTATTTCCAGTAATGTGTTGAGACTGAAAACACAAGTTAAACTAAGTAGAGAAAGAAGTGTGTGATTGTGTGTGTGAGTCTGTGTTTAGTGTGTGCAGCCTCGATTGTGTGAATCGGTCACAAGTCCTCCTCTGTCAGGCCTGATTTTTTTTTTTAAAAGTCTGTTTTTAAGGTGTGTTGTGAACATAAAGTAGATTTTCTGTGCACTGCATCCGCTCTCATAGTTCTACTTTGCGGTTAGATTATATAAACATGCAACAGCGGGAACCCAGAAAAGTCTGCCGCCCTTTTGACGTAATTAAGACGGAAGCAATCAAATTATCGGTGGTTTGGAGAAGGCATTGAAAGTACACTTGTGATCTCTCTTTCTTTCAAAAGAGAAAGAGGAGAGGTTGGGGGCGGCGGTGGAAAGAGCAGTGTTTCATCTAAGTAGACAGAACGAGACCAAAAGGAGAGACAGGGGGAAAAAAGATTAGGAAGGTAGATGTTGAATTAACCTGCTTGTGATTGCTCTCTGTCAGAGTGGCACCGGGGCCAGCAGCGAGAGCAAAATCATCCGTGATGGGCCTTCCCGCAGTTCCCCCTTTGAAAGACACAGATCAAACGCACCCCAGTCACGGCCCCTTTGCAGCTGCTTGCGCCGCGATTGATTGACACCCGAACGTCTCCGCCGCAGCTCTCCGTATCACGCTCCTGCTCCCCCTGCTCGCTCCCCCCATCCTCCCTCTTTATTCAGCGTCGCGCTTGGAATTAAAGCCCTTCTCAAGGATGAAAGCAGAGGTCCTTTGCAAACGAAGAAAGAGAGGGAATTAGACCCGGCGAGTAATGGAGGAGAATGATGATTAGAGTTGGAGGCAGAAGTGGAGGAAGGCTGAGGGGAAAATATTGCTGATAGGACACATTTTAATAAAACGATAATGGCAATTGTCTTCCTCATGCGATCTGCAGCGAGATATGTCAGAAAGAGGCGGCGGCGCCTTCTGCGATCTAGGTATAGATAGCAGTGCTGCAGAGGTGGAGCCACAGGTACCGGGGAGCTGAGCAACTTTGCTAAATTATCCCACAACTACAACTTTTTTTGCAGTTAAAATGTTAGAAATGCTCCGTGACAGGAGAGGCCCGGGATAATCGCCTAATCTTTCTCTGTCTTTGCTGTTTCCCTAACAAAGAGTGAGCTGGAAAGTGCTTAGGAGGTGAGGAGAACACAGCGCACACACACACACACACGCACACACACATGCACACACATGCACACACACACACACGCGCGCACACACACATGCACACACATGCAGATGAGGTGATGTCGCCATCCGCTTTGTCTCAGCATCTTCACCCCACTATACTTAATTGTGAAATATTTCCTTAATTTTCAGGCGAGGTCATAATTGCACATCCTTGGGGCGAAGGGATCAAATGCTTTGTAATTAGCTAACTGGGCCAGAGTACTTGGATGTGCTGTTTAGTGCCTAAAAAGCTTTAAAAATAAAGAAATAAATTTCTTGGAGGCGTTGTTGCTGCTTAATGCAGATTCTATTTTCCTTAATAATGCATGATGGATGGCAGCCGTAGAGGGCTGGAGGAGATGTGGCCTTGTAAGTGATGATCTTAATACACACTTACAACCACGGGCAAATTCATTTGTTTGCATTTTTCTTACTTTATTAAAGAAATCTGTAAACAAATATGGCTTTGGATGGCTTTTACTTAAGTTATGCATCTCCGCGCCTCCCCTCCCTCCCGCTTTCACCTTCTGTTCTTCACATAATGAAACATTACTCTCCCGAGTTTCACTCGCGTGTTGCATTACAGTGGTGTGTTCTGATGAAGGGGGGGGGGGGGGGGGAGACAGGTGTGTATGTCATGCAAATGTGTCCTGGTATCCCAGCGCACATGACATTGTGTCGACGTTGTGAAAGAAGCCACAGACACCGGTGATAAAATCAACATCTGCTTCTAATAACAACGTGTTATATGTGACACTTGGTGGGGAAAATATGTGAGAAAAAAAAACAAAAGCACCACAGTTCTTTGAGGAGAAAAAACACCTATAGGACATCAAGTCGTCAGCGCCGCTGATGAACCCGCGTCTCTGTGTCGCCTCCCATATGTTGCCGTTACATGATGGGCCTTAATGAAAGGAAAAAAAGCCGTTCTGTTCAGTACGATGTGAAGTGTGATTAACGTGCTCTGATGGTGCCGTGAGCATCCTGCTGCTGACCCACTCCTCCTGGTCAGGTGCAGCTTTCAAACTAAGGCTTTGGCGTTGGACGGCGTGCTTTCGGCGCCCGTGTTGTTGTTGTTCCGACCTCTTCGTGTCTGTTTTTCTTCCCAGACCTGACAGAATAACTGGCAACCCTGCATGTACGGACTTGAAAACTGTCCCAGGCCGGCGTCAGGGTGTTAATTGGCGAATTCCCTCCTGAAGGACCTGTCGGGACAGCGGCTCACGTTGGGATCACATCTCTGGGTCTTTAGTAGTTACTGAGCGCTTCCCTCCTTTTTTCTATCCACGTGGATACAGTGAGTTTTTTAGTTAAAGTCGCATATTTGAGAAGCAGCTGTTCAATGCCAGCGTGTCCTTGGGGACGTGAAAATGGGGGGGGGGAGTGGGTGGTTAAGTGGTTTCGGTGAGCGAGACACTGTTGGTTGCATGTAAACCAAACGCGGGGCCGGTCGGAGCTGAGCAGGCAGCCGTTTCCGGAATAATGTCCTGCTCCGACGAGCGTGAAAGCTCCTCCAACTGGCTGCGTTCATCACACTTCTTCCTTCGTTCTCCCACCTAGAGGTGGGTTTCATCCCAAAAACCCAACAAAGAGGAAGGAAACGTGTCTGTTTACCCAGACGCGCAGAGGTCCCACACTGTTGACACCCCCTGTGAGTGATGCATGCTGGGGATGCACGCGGGCAGGCCCGTCCTTCCTGTACGGGACGGCGAATATGGGCCCAGACAGGCCGCCGGCTCCCATAAAGACTCATCCATTATTCAGCTCTGGTTGAGTCTTCCTGCAGCGGGGACATTTCCAGCATCAACCTGCAGGCTGTGCTGTTGAAAGAAGATTTTAAAGTTGAAAAGAATCCGGAGTGGACATGGCCAATGTGTTTCATCCCATTCTGTGCCCTCATTGGCTGCAGCACACTTCTGAGATCGCGCCTTGACCTTTGCTGCTGTTCCGGTTCCAAGGACACCTTTGTCTTTCTAGTGTCTGCGTGTTGTCTGATTTGTGACTCTACCAACGTCTCCGCATTGCTAATTACCAGCAGGCTCAACTTTCCCAACTAAACAACCAATTATCGGCGCTTAAGCCCAACCCAGTCCCATGTTTCCTGATACAGTGTCCTATTAGGGCCCCTTATTTCTCCCCAAGCATAATTGAATCCCCTGGCTGCTCATCAGTGGGCTAATTTAAGCCAATGTGCAGAGTTGGTAATCAGAGGGGCTGCCTATTAGACTATCAGACCCCAATTAAGTGCCCTCTTATTGCCAACATAACAAGCCACCATCACCGCTGCTGTTATTGTATTTCAGCCTGCATTGGCCGGTTTTGTTTGGGTAAATCTGCGTTTCCTTAAGAAAAAACAGAAATTTAAGAAAGAGGCAGAATAAACTCCAACTCCAGTTTGCAGAAGTTTATTTTGGGATTGATTAAATTCCTTTTCGCGCCAAAAGCATCTCATCAGTTTCCCATCTACCTCACGATGGAGGGGGATTTCCCTCCCTCCTGGAGCGCTCGTATCTCCGACATCTAGGTAGGAAATTCAGGGCCGAGGAAATTTCTCAAATTGAAAAACCCAAACATCTGTCTCATTGCTGCCAAAATGTGATGAGGCTTAGCGCCGCTTTAACTTGACAAATAGAGTTGAAACGGGGGGGTAGTTCAAAGATGAACGCCTTCACCGCCTGCGCCTCCTTCTGTCCCCGCATGTACAGAATCTTTCACTTTCTTCCTCTTTTTTCCCTCCTCGCTCCCTCTGTCCTGTCTGCTACAGCTGAGGGAACCAGAGTGGGAAGAGGCCCTACTTTAGTGTGTGTGTGTGTGTGTGTGTGTGTGTATGAGTGTTTGTGCATGTATGTACAGGAGGTGTGTGTCAGTATGGGGTAAGAAACAGGGCGGTGGCGGTGGAGGCGTGTGTGTCGGCCCAATTAAAGGGCGAGCAAAGCCACTCACGAGGAGATTAAACGTAAAACGGTAAATTAGCGCTCAAAAAGGGGGCGTGGCAAACGTGCACGTACGCACAGGCCATGAAATCTCTTCTGACACCTGCAGGGGGGAAACGCCAGAGTGAAAGGAGGATGGGGGGGGGGCACTTTTGTGTTTCTGAAACAGGGCTCTGCAGTATGGTTTTGATGAGACGAGGCTCTGGACAGGCCGCCTTAAAATTCCAGAACACCGTTTGGGAAGCTGCTGAGCTCCACGGGCTCCCACTGCATGAGGAGCTGCAGGATCTGTTTTATTTTGTTAATTTACCCACTTTGTTGTCCCCAGTCTCTGCCAGACACGTAGAATTTAGGAGCCAAAGGGCCCACTTTGGGATTGTGTGAATTCCAGTTTTCCACTGTAATGTCAGTGTGTCGGATTCAAATCACTCATTCGCTGTCCTGGATATAGATATTTTTGAAGTTGTCCCCTTTTTACCGAAAAGCTTTGATGTTTTCCTCAGATTTTTATGTCACATTAAGAAACCAGGAGCAGAAACAACAAAGAAGAAACCGTTTGCACATTTTTCAGCGAATTTCAGAGCCGGAAACAATCCCAATTATCCGTAATAAATTCCATAATTTCACTTTAATCACCCAAAGAGCTGATTTGCATTCCTCAGAGTAAGCTTTTGTTCTGTCATAGATCACAGAACACATCAATAATGGTGGTTTAAAAGCAGCGGCGCATCATTCCTGCCCTCTCTTTAAGTGAAAACCCCAGGATTGGCGAGGCTGCTCCTTCTCTTGTATCTGTCAGCGCGTCTTCCTGCCCGGCTCCTCTTTCTTCTGCTGCCATGTGTTTGTGTCTGTGCGTCTCATGTGCTGAGAGGGAGCGCTGTGACTCCGGGCCGGCGGCTCCCTCTGTCTCTCTGTCTGTTCGCCAGCCTGTCTGCTGTCTGTCTCCTGCTCTTGTTTGACTGCTATCAGACAAGCGTGTTGTTCAGGAGAGTGTGTGTACATGTCATCTGTCAGCGTCTCCGACTTCTAACGCAACAATCTCAGCCTGGCGCGCGCACACACACACACACACCCGCCGAACTTAATCTCCGATCGTATAGTTCCTGCCCCCCCCCCAGGACCGAGCGTATGCACCTATAAAAGAACTTCACAGGTATCGATGCCTGCACACGCACACGTGCACGCGTGTCTTTCTGTTTGCGGGTGGAAGAAAATAGATCTCAGCTCTGTCATAGCTGGGCCTGCAGGCAGAAGAGGTCTTAACAGATGTTTCTCTCACTACCGCGTGCACACACACACACACACACACACACACAGGTCTCTCTCTCTCGGACCCACAGTGGAATACAGATTCAGGCTCCTCTCCAGATAGGGATCAGCCTCGCCGCGGCTGCAGAAATGCTATCTTCACTGGGCGGCTGAATTGATAATCCCCCCCCCTCCGCATTTTCTTACAACAGCCCAGTTTGTAAAAAGGTAATCATTTACTGTTGCTACTATCTCTCCTGGGCCATACATCTTTGTGTCTTCACAGGACAAAGTTCTCCCGCTGCTACTGATGCAGTTTTTCCGTGTTTATTCCTCCTGTCGGGGGGGGGGGGGGGGGGGGGGGCTCCTTCTGCTTTATTCAAACGCTCGCGACCGACTCACCTGCGACCTTTTGCTCTCACCTTCCTGTCTTCGTCCCGTGTCGGGAGCATGTGCACGTTCCGTGCGTCCGTCCGTATGTGCGGCAGAGCGAAGGCTGAAAGTGACAGTGAATGAAGCACTAATCCCTTTGGGCACGTTGCAGAATCCAATACCAAGTACGGAAATCTCATCATTTCAATTATCATATTTATCATATTTATTCATTTTCTCCCAGCCTGGCTTAATGCCGCCCCCCCCCCTTTCTTCTCATTCCTCTCCCACTGCTACTTCCTCCGTACATTAATCTATTTTCTCCCTCTGTCGCTCTCTCCACTGGCGGCACGTGGACCTGTCAGTCACGGTGATTGACAGAACTCAAGTGGCCTACGGAAAAGCAGCTCGTCCCCCCCCCCCCTCTCTTTTTTGGTCAGACGTTGCGCTGGCGATACCGAGGTCTTATCAGGAAACCCAATTTATTGCTGTTTTTCTGGGGGGGGTGCCACTCAGGCTGACTGACAGCTCTCGCGCGTCCTCGTTGCAGTGTAGGGATTTCCTTTAAGTTGCCCCCCCCCTCCCTCGTATATATCGTCAGAGATTATTCCGCTTTGCACAAACACGCCTCCGAACCATTTTGTTTTGATCTGACCTCGCTGCTGATGGTGATTGACACGCGGCGCTCCCCAGGCCAGCTCGCCGCGCCGGGTCGAGCGCAGCTTTGTTTTTAGGTAATTGTTTTATCCTCCGAGGAGCCGCCGAAGGTAAAAGAAGGAAGCTGTTGTGTTCACGTGCCAGAGCGCGCGGAATTAATTCCACACGCCTCCGAAATGTCGTCTTTTCCGTCGATTTGCATTTGGGGCCGCGCTCACGTGTGCGCGCCCGTGTGACAAGTATGACCTCCTCATCCCCGGGCTTATCGTGGCGGTGTTCCACATTATTGATAGCAAGCAGAGATATCGACAGGCCGAGCGCCGGCGGCTCGCGGCGGCGCCGCCAGGCGGGATGGGACTTTGATATGACATATTGTGCATCTCAGCACAGGCCATAAATAATTCTGACACGTTTTTGTATGCATGGGAAAGTCCTTGATTCAGCCTCCCATAAAAATAAACTTCTATTATGGAAGGTATTTGTCAAGTGGGCGCGTGATGGATGGTCCGGCGTTTACCCCGTGGCAGGACGATGGGTTATGGATGCCCGCCGCCCCTTGCCGGGGGAGGAGTCACACCAAGCAACGCTGACACCAGAGTAATTACTGCCCTTCTCACCACGGCGACGGAGGGATGTAGGGAAGGGATGAGGGCAGGGAGGTGGGGGGAACACATGTACCTGCACCACACAGGTGGGAGCAATAAATGGAGGAATTAGAATATTGGATGGCTGATTCTGATGAACGATGAGCTCATCCATTTACCTGCTCCCACAGAGTTACACTTAGTGCTCAACCTCGGCTTTCATTCACACGCCTTTTAATAAATTAATTCATATTTGCCTCCGACTGCATCACTAAAACGAAAGAGCTATTTTGTCTTCTCTGTGTCACCGGGATGACACATTTAATTATGGACCGATAAACTGTCATTTATAGTCTGTAAAGTTAGCTAAACTACTGATATTTGTCAGGCAAAATGTTTAAAAAAATCAATAAAATGAACTGCTTAACGATATAATTACACAAAGATCATAGTGCAACATGTAATTATCTTGATATCAATCATCTTAACCAAACCAACCAACACTGACTTTCTGAGCTGCACGACTGTGCTGCTGCTTCAGTTGTTAGCATGAAGCGTGAAGCACAACCTGGAATAAACACAACCGGGAAAACACACAACCGGGAATAAACACAACCTGGAATAAACACAACCGGGAATAAACACAACCGGGAATAAACACAACCTGGAATAAACACAACCTGGAATAAACACAACGGGAATAAACACAACCGGGAATAAACACAACCTGGAGAGCTAAAGAGAAGCATTTCAAATGGCCTTCCATCCATCCCTCATCCATCCATCCCTCATCCATCCATCCCTCATCCATCCATCCATCCATCCATCCCTCATCCATCCATCCATCCATCCATCCTCATCCATCCATCCATCCATCCCTCATCCATCCATCCATCCATCCATCCATCCCCCATCCATCCACCCTCCATCCCACCCACCCACTCATCCATCCATCCATCCATCCACCCATCCATCCATCCATCCATCCCTCATCCATCATCCATCCATCCATCCATCCACCCACTCATCCATCCACCCACCCCCCCCCATCCATCCACCATCCATCCATCCCTCATCCATCCATCATCCATCCTCATCCATCCATCCATCCCTCATCCATCCATCCATCCATCGCTCCCTCATCCATCCATCCACCCATCCATCCATCCCTCATCCATCCATCCATCCACCCCTCATCCATCCATCCATCCATCCCTCTCCATCCATCCATCCATCCGTCATCCATCCATCCACCCATCCATCCATCCATCCCTCATCCATCCATCCATCCACCCTCCATCCACCCATCCTCCATCCATCCATCCATCCACCCACTCATCCATCCACTCACCCATCCATCCATCCCTCATCCATCCATCCATCCATCCCTCATCCATCCATCCATCCACCCAGCATCCCATCCACTCATCCATCCACCCACTCATCCATCCACCCATCCATCCATCCCTCATTCATCCCCCCCCACCCCTCATCCATCCATCCACCCACTCATCCATCCACCCACCCACTCATCCATCCATCCATCCATCCCTCATCCACCCATCCATCCATCCTCCATCCATCCATTAACCCATCCATCCATCATCCATCCATCCATCCACCCATCCATCCATCCATCCATCCACCCATCCATCCATCCATCCATCCACCATCCAGCCAGCCAGCACCACCCCCCAACCAGCCAGCCACCCACGAGCACCACTCACCCAGCCATCCAGCATCCAGCCAGCCATCCAGCCATCCCGCAGCCACCTAGCCATCCACCCAGCCATCCAGCCAGCCACCCACAGCCACCACCCACCCACTCACCCATCCAGCCAGCCAGCCATCCCTCATCCATCATCCATCCATCCATCCACCCATCCATCCCTCATCCATCCATCCATCCATCCACCCATCCATCCCTCATCCATCATCCATCCATCCATCCCTCATCCACCCATCCATCCATCCATCCATCCATTAACCCATCCATCCCTCATCCACCCATCATCTTCAGCATGATATGAGCCACTAGCTTCTTTCCGGAGCATCACAGTACTTCGAGCATGTGTTGACCTGCAGGACTACATACACAGATGCATTTTACATTATAACTTTAAAAATAAATTGCTAATGTTGGCCGTGGCAACAGTAATGAGAACAAATTACCACCTTCATATACAGTAGAATTTAAAAACAATAATAATTATCACATCTCTCTTTGCCTGTATTATTAAATTACAACATTTTTTATCTTCACAATAACAAATACGACAGTAAATATAGTAGGAAGAAGTATTTAATCGGAGCTTTTACATAAAATAATGTTTTGATTCCACTGTGTGTATTCCTTTATTATTATTACACATATAGTAGACACAGTATAGAACTTGTATTATCTTGCAAGTTGCTCTGAAGAACTTGTGTTACAAAATCAGAAGGCAACAACTTCTAATTAACCTTGTTGGTCAGACAAAAGTTCAGTTGTTATATCGTAGAAACGGTTGTAAAACTTGGTCCCATGGCAGCGCAGTAAAAGTGTTTTTGTGCATGTCTTTATGAATATTCACAGGCGTGTGTGTGTGTGTGTGTGTGTGTGTGTGTGTGTGTGTGTGTGTGTGTGTGTGTGTGTGTGTGTGTGATTGAGCTGTGGCTCTTGTGCCGCCGGAGCAGGAGGAGGGTGGTGGGAGTTGGGTTGGTAAAGGTGAGGGAGGGGTGCTCTTCTCACTACCTCCAGGACTCCTCCATTGCGTGGGTGGGGTGGGTGGTCAGGGCGGGGGCCACGCTGCCAGCCTGCCAGTCGGGGAGTGGGCGTGACACCTGTTTACCGCTGCCCACCCCTTCATCCGTACAGCTGCTTTGCTACCTCTGCCTTAACCTTCCCTTCCATCATTGTTGCCTTCCTCCTCCTCCTCCTCCTCCTCCTCCTCCTCTTCAGCGTGCAGGAGAAACTCATCACAGCAGGCTGGGGAGCAGCAAGTCGGACCGGTCCAGATGTTAGTACATGTGAGGGGGGATGGGGGGGGGTGGGTTGTCAGGACACAAACACCAGCTCAGACAATTACTGTAACATCAGCAGATTGTGTCTGTGCCACTAAGGCTGCTGTTAACTGAAATGATTGGTACAAGATGGTGTGTGAGTTGCCTGGCACAAGGCACGCACACACACACACACACACGCACATGAACACGCACACACATCTGCAAAGACACAACAGAATATTGAGCGAGAATGGGATTCGAAGCAGCTGTAGATTAACATAAAAATAAAGAAGTGCTTCAGGATTGATGCGCAGTGGTTAGCATTAGCACCCATGCTAAGCCACACGGCCGACAGCCCATCACACATGTTAGCCCCTCTACCACTACCCTCTGCATGTCGACGCTGCCCTGAGGCAGACAGTAGTAGCAAACGCTTGTTTGCTCAGATCAGGGCTCCTTTAACCCTCTAACCCCCCCTCAAGGTCCAGGTAGGTGGACTGGAGCGGCTGCTGGCTGCTACAGATGAGGGGTCAGGGAGAGGAGCGGGCGGCGCTCAATAGGCTTAGAAGACCATCAGGGACTATTGATTGTGGCGGACAGTGAGGCTAGCTCTGCACTAATTGTTTCTTTACTAGCCTGTGGCAAAGACAACAGTCACAGGCAGGGACTCATGAATCTTACATCTGTTTTGCTGCGAGAGAGCCGGGAGTTAATAGCCTCTGATTACCAAGGGGATTGTCGTGCGTGTTGGTGTGTGTGCGTGTGTTTGTGACATAGTAAGTACACATGCATCGTACATTTATAAACCATATTATGAATTCTGAAGATGAGAAATTCATGAATGTTTTTTAAATAGTTTTTTTTTCTTCTTCCCCGCCGATGACATCAGAGCCTTCGTCAGTGTGTGTGTGTGTGTGTGTGTGTGTGTGTGTGTGTTGTGTCACTGACATTACAAATATGCAAATCTTCCACCTCAGCACTTGCAGGATGTGTTTACTCACTGTTAACACTCCGCCCTCCCTGATCTCTGCCCTGCCAGTGTTAGTTTTTCTGCCGTCCTGCGTTGGCGGTTTCTTCCCTCGGCGGGCGTCTTCCTCCACGCCGCCGCGTCCGTCCGTTACCCCGAATTCGCCCGCACGCTGTTTGTTTATTGCAGAGAGCAGCAGAGTTTGTTTGTGGCCGGCTGTCAGAGCGGCCCGGACCGTCGTGATGAAAGACACTTGGCCCTTCCCATCCATTTCACATTTGCTCCAATCAATTATTCAACAGGACAGCCAATTAAAAATGAGGGAGAGCGGTCAGGGCCTCCCCCCCCCGAAGGCCGCCACCAGACAACTCTTTCTGTGAATAATTGGTGCAATTAATTTAGCATTGAGCAATAAAGGAGGTCTCACTCTCCCTCTCTCTCTCTTTTCCCTACATACTGCAACACTCATTACAGACACATCGCAACAACACGCAGTTAGCATTGTAGCATTGTAGCCTTACGGATGTAGCATGGAAGCTAGCCCGCTGCTGCCATCATTTATTCATCATTACAGAACTACATAATCTAGCGAGATCGTCATCTGACGTTGATTTGCATTTATTTTTAGGTTATATTACTGCATTTATACGCTAACGAGAACAGAGCTGTGCCCCCCCCCCCCCACACACACACACACACACACACATTGCGTAACACTGGGGTCAGACTATGAATGCCATACAAAAGAAATCATTCCATTTGCTTGATTCCATACATCCCCCTCTTTTTTTCCCTTATCTGCAATTATGGTTAATTTGCTGTTGCCCTCGCTAAATGGAGCCTGCGCCATGCAAAACAATCAACGACCCCTACACACACACACACACACACACACACACACACACAGGCACAGATAAGAACGTGCGGGAAGTGAACGTCGGTGGCTAAATTCCTCGTTTTATCTCTTAAAGCACATCTGAAGCATTAAGATGGACCTGGCATCCTCCCACTGATCCCCCCCCCCCAAGGCCCGCCCCCACCTTTGACGGCCAGATTGACAGTTGAGTAATTCCGCTGTCAGCGCTGACTGACGCCTGGTAATGGGAAGACGTTTCAGGGCAGCATTACAACGCAAAATAATTTCCAATTTACTGCTCATCAAAAAGCACGGTTACAAAATAAGGAGAGCAAGTGAGAGGGAGGAGGGGTGAGGATAGCGGGGGGGGGGGCACAACAGTGGATTTATGGCTTCAATTACTGATATTTCACATTTAGTTTAAAGCGACATGTTTTTGTAATATGACAGGCTTCACTGGATTTGAAAACCTCTTCAGACCTCTCCACTCTCCCCTCTTCCTGTGTTTTTTTCCTCACCCGTCTCTCCCCCCTCCCTCCACCGTGGAGATAATGAAAGCAGGAACAAATGGCAGGGGGGGGGGGGGTGTAAGAGTGATAGCTGTGATTCCTGAGCTTCCTCAGAGAGCCCAAGCAGGGAGGAAGAGGAGGCCCAGGGCTTTGATGTGGATGGATCTGACTGGATCTCAGCCCATCACTCAGCGCACGGCTTCAGTCTCACCTGTCACAGGTGGGATTTACAACTGCTCCTGACTCGTCACTGATGGACTTAACTACCCCATGATGATCATCGGCGCCCCCTCCCCAACTCTACCTTAGTCTGAGAGACAAAAGCAGCGCTATTGCCTCCGTCTCTGACAGTGATTGGCCTGTTTTGCTCGATATTATTCCTCTATATCGTCACCAAGAATCTCAATTTGGGGTGAGGATCCATCCTCCGCGTCTCCTTCAGTGTCACTATGAAATACATCATAACGCGTCTCACCTTCCGTCTCTTTAAAAAAAAAATCCTTTTAGTATTTTAAAGTGGCGCCGGATCGATCGTCGGTATTATCTGATGTCTAATTATCTCATTTGTGATTAATTATGCAGCGCGGCTTATCCATATGTCACTAAAGCACGTGAACAGAAACGATAAATCATCTCAGAAGCTGCTCCGTCCTCCACCTGCGCCTCCTCCACCTCACCTGTATCCCCGTGCACATAAACAGGGACCAGCCGCCTCTCGCCAGGCACGTGCACGTCCATGCACGGCTGTTTATGCCGTACCCTCCCCGCCCCGCCGCCCGCCCTCCGCCCAGCTGTTAGCTGTGTCGCAGCGGAGATTGATAAGTAGACGCTAAAAGCTCTTTGTTTGAGGAGCCTCCTGGAGTGAGAGGAAAAACACCACCTGCTCGCGGAGGCACGACAGCACACGGGGCCGTGCACACGTCGCTCCGGAAGCTGGAATCAGCAGAGCAACGTTCCTCAAACAGCGCTTGACTTGTTTAGAAGCTTCGCATCTCGTTCCTGTCTGAAGCCTTCAGAGCGCGATGATGAGCGCTCGCTCACCCCCCCGCTGGTCATCTTTGGTTCTGGTTTCCCCCGCTGGTCATCTTTGGTTCTGGTTTCCCCGCGCTCGTCATCTTTGGTTCTGGTTTCCCCGCTGGTCATCTTTGGTTCTGGTTTCCCCGCTGCTCATCTTTGGTTCTGGTTTCCCCCCGTGCTTGTCATCTTTGGTTCTGGTTTCCCCCCGCTGGTCATCTTTGGTTCTGGTTTCCCCCCGCTGGTCATCTTTGGTTCTGGTTTCCCCCCGCTGGTCATCTTTGGTTCTGGTTTCCCCGCTCGTCATCTTTGGTTCTGGTTTCCCCCCGCTGGTCATCTTTGGTTCTGGTTTCCCCCCGCTGGTCATCTTTGGTTCTGGTTTCCCCGCGCTGGTCATCTTTGGTTCTGGTTTCCCCGCGCTGGTCATCTCTGGTTCTGGTTCTGATTCAACAGTAATGCAGCAAGAACGCGTGACAACGGTGAGAAACCATGGACCCAGCCGCGATGCCTTCAGTGTCCCGCGGCAGCGTCGTCGTTCTGACGCACTGTTACTGTGGGTCCTGTCAGCGCCACATGGGTCGGGCCCACGACGGGTCCAGAAAGACCAACAGGACAAAACAAGACAGCAGGTGTGAAAACCCCAAACGACAGTGAGAAGGGTTTCATGCCTGCACGTGTGACTCCCATGTGGGTTTTGTAGTTCCGGACCGTGACACTTTATCCGTCCTCCATTAGAATCCCCCGATCCGGACTTGCGGTATTCAATCATTTTGATTAAAAGCCGCGCTCTCTAACAGAAGTGTCGGGAGTGGCGCTGCGCCACGTTTGAGAATTCATATATTTTCATAAACTTTTAACAATGTCAATGAGACACGTCTTCAATCTTTGGCCACGCGACGGCGGGGCGTTCAATCTTTCTTTAGCTTTTTCGACAGAAAATTTGAATACGGGCACAATGTTATTAATGTGACAGTTCATGTGGAGGGCTTGGGGGGGGGGACTGGTGGTGGTGGGGGGGGTTATTAGTTTTGGAGACACTTGAAGCAGAGAGGGAAGCGGGTGAGGAGATGCACTCGAACGCGTCCCTACATTGCTAGCTACCAGTGGCGTTAACATTTTAATTCTGCACGCCCAATTAACAGCACTAACAAACCAGGGACTTTAATTTCTGCTGCAGCCTCCGTATTAGAGAAGCAAATGTCATTTTCCCCCGTTGTGGATCTCTTATTTATTTACCGTTCCGTTTTGCCCCGCCCCTTTCCTGATTGAATTGCCCTCAAGTCAATATCGCTCTAATTCTGATTTATTCCGTGCTAAATCCTGCGGCGGCGTGAGAACTGTCCCTATACGGTCCACGTGGAAACCACGATCATTTCGACTGAGGTTGGGGTTTATTTTGCAGTCGCCCCGCCGTGACTTTGCGAGCGCCACGTTTGGATTGATGGGACGTTAAATTTAGCCCGATGCAGGCCGGCTCCTCTGATTGCCCTTGATGCTGTAAAGAGCAGAGCTGGGCTAATATGAAATGGTTCGTCAATGCCAGATCAATGTGCACGTCTTAAATGAATGCACGCCGGCTACATGATCCACAGCGGCAGCCTGGCGAGCGCGGCGCAGCACTGTATTGAGTGTCCGCTGCCTTTGACACATCTTTGGTGTCACGGGTGGTGCCACGGAGGCGCCGGAGAAACAGGCCGGTCCCCATACATATAGCTTTTATTACCGCTCTCTGGTTACACACCATAATAACGCAGGCGTTTTATCAGCATTAACTTCACCAGAGCAGATATCCATCTGTCAATAGGCTAACTTTACCTATTGACCGTTCTCATATTTATGGGATGCACATGCACGGTGAGCGGGAGGGCAGCTACGCGCACGGTGTGTGTGTGTGTGTGTGAGCTTTTGAACCGATGGATATATAGATGTCCTATTTTAGACTTCCCTGAGTGTATTTATTCATTCTTTTGGGCTAACTTGCGAGCCCTCCCCTGCTCTGAGTCCCCCCCACACCCCCATCCCATCCCATCCCACCCCTCCGCAGCCTGTTGTCAGGAGAATGGATGGAGTCCGTCCCCCCCAGTGAAAACCTGGCCAGACACCAAGCGCTAACCCACCGGATAACAGATAGACACAGACGCCCCGTATCCCTTTTGGGGATTTGAAAAGTGGGGGGAAACTCTGTCTTTGTGCGTTGCACCCACGTCTACCTGCATATTCGTGTGTGTGTGTGTGTGTGTGTGTGTGTGTGTGTGTTCTGAGCGGTCCCTTGGTCGTTTGTAACCCTGGCACTCTCATAGCACCTGCTGCCCAACCCAGGCAGCCTAGTAATGATGCAGACTGATGATGTTAATAAGAAGAACGCCCCCCTCGGCTACGGGGCTCCGGCAGGACACACGGAACGCCCCCCCCCCCCCCCCCCTCCCCAACACACGCTCTGACATACATGTGCACAAATATCCATACATCAGAAAGTTTCAGCACAACGACCGGCGCCACGTATAAGTGTCAGGGGTCGGTTACGACGTGCCGAAAGCTTTGGTTTGGTTTGAGGTGGGAGGCGAACCTCAGGTTCACCCTTCCTCCATCGATGCCCGGGCATCCTAAAGAACTGATGGAGTTACGTCGCCAGGTAAACTTGTTTCGCAGAGAAGCTGATGGAGGGCTTGTTTTAACAGCCTCAAGGTCAGCGAGTCAAAGCCCACAGTTGTCACGGCAGCGCGCCCGTGGCCTCGGTGTTTGTGCACGTGACCGCGTACGCGTCCGTGTGTGTTACAACAGTGCGGCACCGCTGTGGCAGATTTATACCCCAATGTGCACCTTCAATAATTCAATAAGTGGGCTTCTGTCTCCTCCCCAGCTCTCGGTGTCATTATGGAACAGAGCTAAATGCCACCAGGACGAGTCCATTTCTCTGCTGGTAGAGCCGCGCACACACACACACACACACACACACTCACACACACACACACACTCACACACACACACACACACACCGGTGCTCTGCTCCGCTGCCCCACTTTCACTCGAGCTCCCACAGCTTAGGAGGCTCTGTCCTGTTGCAAATGTTGCTAATAGCGCGCTACACTTGTTTTAGCTGCGAGCCTTTCCTTCCATCCCGACTTCTCCGACCATTTTCGATGCACCGAACCGCGACGAGCGTCGGAATTAGTCATTTCCTTTCTGTTTTTTTCCTCCCCTGCTCTTTTTATGGTCTGTCAGTGCCTCCTCCCTGCGGTGCGAGGCTGTTTTAACCCCCCTGACCTGCCTCCCAGCCCTGCTTAGCCGCGTTCTGGACATCCGTGACTCCGATATTACGGAGCTCCTTCAGTCTCCCCCATCGATCCACCCCCCCCACCCATCCCCACCCCCCCATCCGTTGCTATGCGCTTCAACCTCTTCCTGACCCATCCTCTCCTGCCTCATAGTCCTGTCGTGTAATGTGCCCCTATGCCGTGCCCTCCCTCTGGATGCGCGCAGTGTTTGCGTGCACGCACGTACGTGCACGCTCCCCGCTGACCTGAGTGATGAGCGGTGACCCTCTGGCTGGCGCCTGGCGTCCTCCTCACTCCTATTGATTAGATCTGAGGTTTCATACAGTAGCTACCTCACGTGACTGTCATTTACTGTCTCTCTTCTGTCTCCAACCTGTCTTGCACCCGCACGCGCGCACGCGCACACCAGCGCATTCGTTGAGCCCCTTTCCTAGCGCGCACGTGTGGCGAGAAATGAGCTCTTCATCTGCGATAATGAACACGGAGGAGGTCAGAGGGCCGGATTCCATATTGCACGTGTGAACGTACACAGCGGTGCAGGGGGATGAGTTTAATTGAGAGACAACAGATGCGGCGTGCTAACTGCCTGCCTCGTTTAGCTTCTCGTCAGAATGAGTCAGCAGCAGAGTGAAGTGTGAGGGGAGGATCAGAGGGAGAACCAGGATGCAGCTGTCGACGCTAATGCGCCGCTCCGCGTTTGATTTGATTTGATTTGATTTGAGTGCGATTCGCCCGTTCCTCGGTTCCTCCACATGCCGGGTCTTCCCCAACCCTCACACACTTTCACGGTAAACAATGGTCTTGGAAGCACTTGACCCGTGGCGCGCCTGTGTGTGTGTGCGTGCGCGTCTTCCACTCAGTCTTTGCCACAGTAATGCTCAGGTTAAGTGTAGTTGCAGGCTATTATACATCATTAGGGTAAGTAAGGCTCGGGCGGCGCAGCAAGAGAAATGGACTCTTTCAGACGCTTCATTCCTCACCGGCCAGGGTTGAAATAGGACCTGACATCACGCGTACACACTTACGTACACGCCCGGGCTCATATACAAGCCCAAAGTGCCGCACGGAGAAAGCAGCCAGGCACTTATCCAGTCAGTCAGTCACAAATCACTCTGTCAATCAGATGGTTTATGGAGCCTAACGTCTCCTGATTGCTGCTAGCCAGTCAATCTTGCCTTCCACTTTGGAAATTAAAGCATTCTTAATGGCTGGATGTGAGGGTTTTATTATGTTTTCACATTTTATGACACATGTTAACACTAGTCTGGCTGAGTATGGTGTGCTCTATTGTATATCACATCAGTCGGCTGTAGAGGTGCCTTATATTCTAATTAGAGAATTACCATCCACTGTGACGGATGGGTTCCGTTCTGTCCGCCTGAGGGGTGTGGTGTTGATTGCAATGTTTGACTTAAGACTCAATTTTCCCTTAAATAAAGATTTTCCTATCTTATTTCCTACCTTCTAAAGTGTGACGTGCTTGTGTGCAGCCATGGCGGGTTGGTTCTGGCTGCCACAAAATCCCCGTTTTTCAGAGAACAGGAAAATGCCAGGGATATTTAATGTTCCGTACGTTATGAGACGTAAATATTTACCTTTGAAGGTGGTGGACGGCTTTGCAAGATTATCCGGGAGATTACCTGAGCTAATCCACTGATGCTGAAGTGTTGAAGTGGAGCGTTTTAGCTCGGGTAGGACGGAGACACCGGTGTTTGTTCCAGCTCTGTTAAAGCCGGTGGTGTTCCCAGCCTGGAGGAAGGATCCTCTGCCGGCTTTAAAGAGGGCGGCAACTTAGAGGTGATAGATGAAAAGGAGAGGAGGGAAAAGACTAATTGTTCTCATTACTGCACATATAAAAATCAATAGCTCTCAAAGCCAGGTGGGGGTCTGGAAGGCCACTGTGGTTATTCCATAGGAGTGGATCCGGTCCGGATTGGGAGCAGCAGAGCCGATCACATTTGAATGCTAATTCCGATAAAGAACAGTTAGATTAATAGATGTGGCCGCCCGACGCCGGCCCCTCCCCCCCGCCAACCGGTGGGGGTGTTTGAGATTGAAGTTTTAAATGCAATTAAATGAGAAAACACAGCGGAGGAAAAAAAAAACGGGGGGATATATTTTCCCAATTTTTTCAAATTAAGGCAGGAAATTTCATTACAAGGGCAGCATATTTTACACAGGCAATTACAAGGTTAATGCATCTTCAGCGGCGCCTCGTGACGCTCTCGTACGTTCATCTGGGGGTTTACTTGCATTTTATCTTACACCAATGTTCAGAAGTTACACCAACACAGCAAACACACACACACACACAGAGTTCTGCCTCTGTGAGGACACTGGTCAACATATAGACTCTTCCTCTAACCTCATTGCTGCCCCCCCCCCTCGTCCTGTTTATCACAGTCACCGAAAACCTCTGGATGGCTGCGTGGTCCCTCAGTTAATCCGTCTGAGGCGTCAGAAGCGTCATGGAGATTACCCATTTAACGGGGCCCACTGATGATCACTTCTATATATGAATTATGGAACCGCACTGAAGCCTCCTCGGTCCTTGGACCGCATGCTAAATCAATTTGGGCTGTTTAATCGCCACACAGAGCGCAGGGGAACGTGCACCCACCTCTGGGGGCCCTGATGCTACACATCTCTGATGGTTTTATTGATCACCTGCCAATGCCGACAGGCCGCCAATCACCCTACAGTGAGTTTGATCTGCGCCACGCCGGCGCCACTATCCCCCCCTGGACTTTTCGCTCGCCACCACGTGGCCTGTCTCACAGCGTCGGCGCCGCCGCACCATTTGATAGAGATTCGTCAGTGAAGCAAATTGTCAGCCGGGGAGGGCGGCAAGAAGGCAAGCTGGGAAGGAGGCGGCGAGCAGAGGAGGCAGCGTGAAAGATAAAGCCAGAGCGAGATGGAGATGATGATGGAGAGAAAGAGAGAGGGAGGGAGAGGTGGCGCCGGTTTATGTAACATCTCCAGGATGGTGGTTGGCACATATCAGTGGGCTGAGCCATCAATCACTCCATCTGTGTAAAATCAGGAGCTGACTCCAATATTGCTAAATATTTATACTGTCACATCCACGCGGGCGTGCAGATGAAAAGAGCCGTTCATTAAGGCCTTCTCAGGCCTGTCAGCCTGGAGATGGAGATTAGAGAAGCAACCTCCCACCGCGTCTGCGTCTCCTCAGCCAGCTCCTCACGCCTATATATAGAGCCATCAGGACGATAAATATCTGCAGCACCTCTCGGTGAGGTAAACACTCGGCAAAGGTTGGGGGGGGGGGGGGGGGGGGGGCGGTCTCAGCTAAACAGAGCTGTGTGTCTACAAGTGTGTTGTGTGGAAGTTTGGAGCAATATCAGGATGGTGTTGGACGGGATCTCCTTGGATTTGATTTGACTCTAGTTCCTCCTTTTCCACCCTGATTTGGATTCAGCCTGCTCTTCATCCACGTTTATTTTAAAATGATGTCCTGATTGTCATGGCGGCGTGACGGACCTCCGATCCGCGCTCAGGTCAGGCCTTGGCTACGAAAAGACCGGAGTGACATCGTCGTCACGGGGAAATTAGGAGACCAGGGGCTTCAGTTTGATTGGAAAAAGGAAAAAAAAGCTTTTATTCACAAATTCACATCCATAATTAATCATTAATTCACAGGAAGGGGGAACAAACAGTGGGAGGAGGATGGAGGGATGGATGGAGGAGGGGAGAGGCTGTAATTATCTGCAGAAGTTTGACATCCTGAGTAAATCCACAGAGCCGTCTGACATGGCTAATTAAGGAAGCAATCAAAGGTCCACCTCCAGAGATTGGGAGGGAGACAAGCGGGAGAAGGACGGACACGGGCGAGAGGGATGAGAGAGGGCCTAATGGGGAGGATGATGGAAGGATGGGAAAGAGGGCGGGACGTGGCTGATATTGATGTGTGATGTGTCAGCCCTCGCCCTGTGACTGGCTCCTCCTCCTCCCTCCTCCTCGCCGAGGTCTCCTCCTGACCTGCGAGCGATTTCCGGCGTTTGGGAAAGCTCGCCGCGCTCCTGCGAGAGAGGAGTTATAAAAGGAATGCGTTAGTCAGAGGCGCTTCTTTGGGGCGCGTCGTCGGTGATGTAACCCGTAGTCATCAGGTGCGTCCCGCAGCGGACGCCCCCGGAGGTGAAGCACGTGGTGCAGCCGCCCACGCCTCGGTGTGCAGGTGGCCCACGCTGGTCCGCCTGCTCCGTGAGAGAGAGGCGAACCTTGATCTCACCACCGCCAGCCGATAATTCAGGCGCTGGGTTCGAGGGGCGCTGGGGATGATGCAACGATCCCGCCCAGACCCACCTTGATGTGGTCATCGTTCCGTGTGCTTCCCAGTCGAGTCCCTCACATTCCCATTTATCTACAGCTTCCTTAGGAAAACAGTTGTTCATCTGTCTCCCCGGGCTCAGGACGCACTGAGTCCCTGTCTGTGGGACGTGACTGGACACAGGGGTCCCCCTAAATGGCCCGATGCCTTGGCTACGCTGCATTCCTGCGTGCTGAGAACATGTGACGCAATGTTGTCCTGCGCTCGCCTGCATCACTGCGGAGTCCAGCTGAAACCCAGCGGCGCTCTGCTCCCCGATTAGTCTGCTACTCTGAGTCCTACGTGGATATTTGAAGTCACCTTTCAGGCCTCTTCCAGCCGCAGGAGAGAGAGCAGCCTCGGAGCGGGAGGTCTCGCTTTCTCTTCTCCCATCTCATTATTGGTTTAATAATTGGCGGTCACATGACCGACATTTACAGATTTTCCTGTCGGGCCCTCAGACGATTCTCTGGCAAGCTCGATAAACTCTAAAAGCCGTCCAAGTGTCACGCGAGGACAAGGGAGGAGTCAGAGCGTCCACGTGCTGCCGACTATTGAATTATAATCAGGAATGTGCTTCCAAACAGAGTAATGAATGTTTGACCCTCTAGAGCCACCGTACTGGAGCTGCAGCCCAGCAGGCCCTGTCCGGCGCCGCCCTCGTTCTTTTGCCGTTTATTCGTCCTTGGGGTGTGTCGGGTGTCTCCGTCTCCGTCCCTGCCGCGTCCACCCGCTGTCAGTCTGCCCAGCGTATAATTGGCTGGGCTGTGGTCAGCCGGCCCCTCCTCCCTGGCGTTTCCATTCATGGCGTTTGCTGACCTGCTATCTGTGTCACACACACGTGCGCCTTCACCAGAGGCCTCACGGGGGGGGGGGGGGGTTAAGAACTTGCCTTCATGGGTGATTATACTGTTTTTGGTATGCTACGAAATTCAAAGCAGCGTTGCCGGCTGCTCCCTCTGACCCACATCCTGTCCCACACTAGCAACATGCTGCTCCGCCTCACACCGGTTCACCCCCCTCCCCTCCCCCATCATTTGAAGGGGTGGGGGGGTACAGACAGTAGATACACACAGACACGCGGGCAGGTGACCTGGATACGCTCAGACGACACACTTTGTTTGGTGTCACCTTCAGAAGCGAGCACCGCGCATCGTTGGCGTGCGCTCTCCTCGCGCTCCCCCCTCAGGCGAGTGGAACCCAACGTGTTCCGCTGCTTTCCTGAGCGTTGATTGGGATCTTTCAAGGCTCCCTCGCTGGGATTGATTTATCGAGCAGGTTGGGGTTTGTTTTTTTTTTGAAACGTTGCACTCCGACTCAGGGTAATTGATATTTCACGTGTTTCTCAGCGGTGTGTTTCATTTGGAGGTATTTCCATTCACGAGAGGACCGGGACGATCACGTGAGCGTGCTCGCCGTGCAGAAGTCAGCTGCCCCTCGCGGCGAGCCGACCCGTGTTCCGGCCAGTATAATTGATCGTATGTGCGCCGGTGTCTCAGTGTTAAGGTTAATTTCTCTAACTGCTGGTAAGTGCTGTCTGACCGCTCCCCTGGTGGCCTCTCTGAGCTGAAGTGATGCCACTTAGAGGCCCCGCGTCCCCGTTACCAGCGAGCCCATTGATCCGCTGATCAATAAGTGCATCTGTGCTATACATTGAGCGGGCGGGGCCAATGCTACACCCCAACTGCTGTAGGAACGCAGCGACACCAGCGAGGTGGTTTCATCCGGAAATCAAATCACGCCGCGTCCTCCTCCTGGCGTTTTATTCCTTTCAGGGAGCCTCCATCTTGTTTCACATAACAGTCAATAAAGCAGCCTGTCCCTCTTCGTCTCATCCTCCTGTTAAAGGAACCGCTGAACCAGAACACTCAAAACACATATTAAACAGGCATCAGCCTCTCGCCGGGACCAAATCACGCTGTTCAAATGTTGTTCTTCCACCGGGAGCGCAGGACAACTGAAGAGATGGGCTCTGCAACATTAACTTGATTCACTGCTGCGGCGACTGAGTGACACTCCATAAACCTCAGCGGGCCTCTGTCGGGCCCCGCCAGCAGCACCCCACGGCTAATGTGAGGCACGCCAGCAGCCCCGCCACCCCCACAACTGCGCGCACACTATGACGCATATAAGCAAACACACGGAGGGAGCGGCGTGCGCGCCCAACACATACAGCAGCACGTGTGACGCGCCAGTAAAGCATGACCGTAATGTTCCGCCCACACGTGCTGACATATACATGAGGAACACACACTTGCATTAGCGCACATTTGGCTGGTAATGGCTGAGTTTCACCAGCCAGCCTGTAAACTGAAGAGTTCACCCACTAATGGCACTTTGTCTGGAGCACGCGTGCACGCGGGCTTCATGATAATGCAGCAGAGAAACGGCGCAGCAGTGAGTAATCGTCCTCCCCAGCCGACCTCTCCGCTCGCAGCGCTCCGCTCCGGCGTAGGCAGTTAGCATGGGGCCTGCAGCTCTGTGTAAATAGGTAACCTCTGCTGCTTCCTCTGGCTGCCTTCAACAGCGCGGCTCCCTCCGCTCGCTAACTGCTGTTCTTGTCACTTGAGATGCGAACCGAGTAGTCCGGGTTGATATTTACTCCACAATCTGAATTCTTTGTGTCCTGGCTGATAAAGTTGTTGTTTTGTTTTTTTTAAAATTTCAAGACAAAGTAGTAAATCTTAAGTGGAGATGCAAATGTGGTTGCTACAATATGCAAAATACTGCTGATTTCCTCCTAATTGAAGCCCCATTAAGCCATAAAGTGTAGATTTAAATTTAAAAAATCACCTTGTTTGCCACAATTGGACTATTTACATGTAATTTAGCACTCCTAACTCTGATTGATGTATTTTTAATCTATATCATGTGCGATAAACAGCTTAAAAGGACCCTTAAACAAGCTCCCTGGGACTTGTGCAGCTCCTGCACCAGGAGACCTTCGCCTTCAGAAGCCCCAGATCGCCCTGTTCTCTGGAATAACTAATGAAAAGTGTTCCAGAGACTCCAGGTGTAAAACATCCGATGAGAATATAACAGCTTCATTCATTCTTTCCTTGCCTTCCTGATTAGCAGATAACATTTGTCGTGATCTAACCTAGAAAACATGTTTCTACCAGTACCGGTACTCTAAATAAAATACCTGCAAATCATCGACATAGCGGCCGAGTCCACAGCATGTTTACCGCCTCCTTTTGTGATTATTTTCCTGTTTAATCAGAACAAAACTGGATTTCTGATTGTACATTAACTCCTTGGAGAGCCTTGCCTCATGACACATGACGCAGATGCCCTAGCTAGCATGTAGCTAGCATGTAGCTAGCATTTCCAGGTATGTGTCTGTAGCTCTGCATTCACTTCATGCAGTCGCAAACTGAGCAGGAGTGTTTCCCAACGCACATCAGCCCGCGGGAGCTGCGTGGGTCCTGACAGAAGTGCGACGTACGCCTGACACACAAGCAGAACTTGGCCTGAAAGCGCTGAGGTTAATAATCGCCTGTACCTGCTCGCTGCACCCTCTGACCCAGTTGTTCTCCTCCAGTGCGGTTTCAGACGCTGAGGCCAGCACACAGACGTCCCTGAGAGGTCAGGATGATCGCTGATTGATGAGTTAGTTCCTGTGGCTTCTGGGAGACCTGCGGCGTCCTGTGACCACCCTCAGGAAGAACCCTCGCACCTCCGCAGAGGCTTTAAAAGATTTGCGTGAAAAGCGATTTCCTGGAAGCACCCGGAATTTCAGAGGCACGGGTCGTCCTGCGGGGGCTGTAGAATCCGAAGCATCCGCGTCGCAGGTGAATCTCTAGGAATGAGGGCCGCTGCAGCCGTCTTGTGATGCGTTCGGGTTCCCGGTGTTTGTGCAGCGCGTGCTCAGAGTCACCCTTCGCTGTCTGCACTTGAACCAGGCGCCGCTGCAACAATGGCATTTCTGACACTGTTCCTATCACCTTGGAAACACCATGGCAACCTGCGAGCTGAGAGGGCAGAGTGTGGCTCAATTAGCAGCAGAGGGATCTGGCTGCACTCGTCTGGCAGCCCCATATCTCCATATCCTTTCTTCCTTTGGATAATGTGGCCCAAATATCGGAGGTGTGACATCACATTTTATCTCAGCGCGACCTTCCTTCCCGTTTCATTTTTTTTCTGAACACTTTTTGTCACATTAGCAGAGGCTCAAACATTGAAGATGGCCACATGTGGTAGCTGCACACTCTGGTTTTTTTCTTTTGTGGACCCGAACCTTCTAATAAATTATTCATATTTTGGGTTTGGACCTCATTTTAAGTGTCTTTTGCATTTTTGTTGAAAACATTCACATGACAACACAACATCCGTCTTTTCTTCTCTCCAGGGATCGTTTCCAAGTCCTTCGAGTGTCGTCTGAAGGGTCAGGGGGCGGCGTACGTTGAATCCGATGCCACAGACCCCCAAGTGGGGAATAAGGCCGAGGAAGGCGGCCACGACGAGCCTGTCCAGCAGGTCATCATCATCCAAGGCTACAGCGATGGGGAGGTGGCCATCGATCAGGCTCTGGAGGAGTCCGCCGCCGCCACCCTGCAGACGCTCGCCATGGCAGGCCAGGTGGCGGAGGTGCTCCACATCACTGAAGACGGGCAAGTCATCGCCTCGGGGAGAGAGGTGGCGTCCGCGGGCACCCACCTGGCCGGAGGCGGTGCCCAGTACGTGGTGCTGGAATCTGGGGAGGTGAGAGGAGGCCTGCAGGCGGTGAGAGACGGCGTCGTGGCCGCCGCCACCGGCCAGGGCCACGTCGTGGCGGAGTCGTCCACGGCCCTGGACGCTCTGCTCAACGCCGTCAGCGAAATGGGCCACCAGGAGGAGGTGCAGAGCGAGGCGACCGTCGTCCGCGAGGCGCTGACGGCGGAGCTGGTGGAAGCTGCTCAGAAGGAAGTGAAGGACGAGGAGGAGCAGACGGAGGTGCAGGTCATCCACCAGGGCAGCCAGCAGGAGATGCAGGAGGTGCTGCACCTGGCCGCCTCCCAGATGATGAAGGAAGGCCTCACCCAGGTCATCGTCAACGACGAGGGGACCCACTACATCGTGACGGAGCTGGACAACTGCACCCTGCAGGTGGAGGGCGAAGTCTACGCAGAGCCGGAGGCCAGGGAGGGGGAGGGGCAGCAGGTGGAGGCGCAGCCTGGAGGGGAGATGGTGGTCTACCTGGACGGAGCCAATCACAACATCGTTCTGGAGGGCTGAAGGAAAGAGGAGCGTTTGTCGCTCAGACTGAGTTTAATTCCTCTAAAGCTTCCACTCAGCCACTGAATCTCTGCCAGTTGTTCTCCCTTCTTGTCATCTCTCTTTTTATCCCCCTCTCCTCCATCTTTGGCTTCTCTGGGGCTTCGCTAAATACAGGCGAAGCATCATTTATTAATAAATACAGAGACTGAAAAAGCTTCTTTTTGTTCACTTCCATCCTTCCAGGTTGATGCATTTACACGAGCTGAAGACTGATGGTGGAGTTTTGTCTTTAGAAACGCTTGAAGAGGGGGATTATTAAAGAAAACGTGCATTCTGTTCCAGATTTCCTCATTAATGCTTCTATCACTCTGCTTCTGATTATTTGTTCTCGTATGCAAAACATGATTTCTCTTCAGGTTTAAGACCTGATTTAAGGTGATGCGTTCAGGACCTCCAGCCATGTGGTTTTGGTGCATTCATGTAATCCGGGACATTTCAGCTGCCTCACATCGGTACTTTAAAACAATCATGTGGTTCCTGTCTGTTTTAAAAGAAAACAAACAAACGAAACAGGTTTGAGATGAAGGTAATGTAAATCGATTTCGGTAATAAAGAGTTTTTACTGTCGTGTTCACCGCCGTGTTCTCTATCAATAACTGTATTTCCGGTGCCGCGGTAACATGTTCAATACGGCTGCAGCGTGCGCGCGCGCGCGTGGATGGATGGCTGCCATCATGCGGGCTGATCACCGACGCAGTCATTATCATCACCATCATCATTATCGCCATCGTGATCACTGTCAGCCCTAATCGTCAGCCCCTCTTCTCTACCCCATCAGCCTCATCCTGTTCATCGCACACAGCCCCCCCAGCAGCATTCAGCACTGGAGGGAGAATCAATATTCATTTAGGTCCTTACACAGGCCGACCATGAACGCGGCCCGCTCACATGCACGGGGGGGGGGTGTTGAGAGAGGCAACAGCCGACTGATGTCCGTCTGCAGCAGCACGATGCGTTCAAGAACCCTCGTTCCACTCAGGCTCCGGTCAACAGCCCGTAAACGCGACCAGAACCTCTGTGTCACTTCCTGAGGAAACGCACTAAAATCTGGGTTGTTTGGGAGTGAATCTGAGGGTTTGGGGTGTGTTAACCTGAGCTGTGGCGGCATTAACGTGGTGTGTGTGTGTGTGTGTCAGAGTCAGAGAGAGGGGCTGTTTGTTTGCTCTCAGTAGGAATGTCCATCTGCACATTTTTCCACACGTCTGTCCGGCCGCCTGTGTCCTGCCTCGTGCGCATCTCGCCCCCCCCCCCCCACCGAGCGTCTCCCTAATCTGGGGGCTGGAGGCTCGTTATTAACTGAGCGGGCCGCTCGCGTGACACGGAGGAGAGGGAAATTAGCAGCTGTCAGCCGGTGATGAGTTCATTTCCTGACAGGCCTCAACAGTCCTGCTGCAGACGACCGGACGGCTGATGGAAACCTGCTGCTGGGCCTTAATTGGTGAGCCGGAAAAAGGCCCGTGTGTGTGTGTGTGTGTGTGTGTGTGTGGAGGGGCACAGTACTAGAAGAGTGGGAGAGGTCTGTTAATGTTCTGCAACACTCACAATGTGGCCATTGTAAACGGATCTTTTCATTTGACTTCTAAGCGTTAATCAGAAGTGGTTCTGGTGGTTCGGCCCGCTGGGTGGTTCTTCAGTCACCGATCAATATTTAGAATCAAGATTGTTGCTAGGCGCTTTCCAGAATCCCAGGGCCTGGACCCCCAACAAGCAACAGTGGCAAGGAGAAACTCCCCTTTAACAGGACGGAACCTTGAGCAGGACCAGGCTCATGTAGGGGGACCCTCCTGCTGATGGGGGGTCTGGGAGAGAGGGGGGGTGGGGGGGGGGCAGGTAGAGGAGAGGATGGGCAGAGATCAGGGAAATGCATTAATTATAAGCTGTTAGTATAAGAGTTGAGTGGGTCAGTGGGGTCAGAGGTCAGCAGGTCATCACACAACTATGAAGTTGATTATACCTGTAGATAGATACATGGGGGGGGGGGGGGGGGGACTCATCCAGGGTGTCCCCTCCCCGAGAGGGATAAAGCGGTTAAACAGAGGAGACGACTTAATCAGAGGCCACTCTCTTGGTGCTACTTCCTGCGCCGCCTTCCGCAGGGGGCGGAGCCAGAAGCCCAACTACTCAGGTGCTGGGGGGGGGGGTCAGGAGGTCAAAGGTCTCAGTGCAGCCTGAAGAGGCCTTGAGTGAACCTCCTGTTTGAAACAATCAGCATTTTTATCATTTCTGTGTTTCACCTGTTCTGGGTGCTCGCATGAAACTGCTAATGATCCTGCTTCTGCTAACGAGTGTCCAGGTGGTCTCCTCTGATTGTGCCCATTGTTTCCACCTGTTCCTCCTCACCTGCCCCTGCTTGCCCCCCCCTTCCCCCCTGTTTAAGCTGTTCTCACTCCTCTCTCACTCTTCAGATCCTCACGTGTTACTCCTGTGTTCAGATCTCGTACCCTCGTGTCTTTCACGGTGAAACTTGTGTCAGTTCTTCAGTTCCTTTTAATTAAACTTCAGTTCTCGGGTTCTTTTGTTGCCTATTCTGTTTGTTCTGCCATGAACTAAAGAAAAAACAACCCTCGTGTGTGTTTGGGTCCTAACTCGGCCTCCGGTGCCGCCGGTGGCTCAGGCTCCGCGGAGAGCCGCCTTTTTTGCACGCCCGTGTTCCTCTTCATCTGTGGGAACGAGCGGAACAAAAGAAACACCAGTTTACTCAAGTTCCACACACACCTTTCATGTCAGGCTGTGTGATGGAGAGATACTGCGTGTTTTGGTCACACACACACACACACACACACGTGCTCACACCCACCCCTGGAACACTAACCCGCACCCTCTCCCCGGGGCAACTCTCATCACTCTCCTGGGGACAACTGAGAGGGGCAGCGTGGACGGGAGCCTCCCTCGCCCCCTCTGTTCCCTGAGTATGATAAATATGGCAATTCTGTTTAGTCGCCATCTATAGAAAACACATCAGCCGGGGGATCATTTCCTTAATGTCTCTGCTATTAGTTTTGCCTTCCCTTTGGCAGTATTAGCATGCGGCTTGATACGCTCTGCTAGCGTGCATGTGTGTGTCCTCGGGGCTCCAGGTACAATTCTATTAAACCCGACTTGTTTGTTTATTTCCTGTCTGCCTCTACGTGTCCGCCCCCCCCCACCCCCTTCCCCGGACCATGGGTCCTCCTCGTGCACGGACGCCAACGCTGACAGGCCACGTTTAGCCGCACGCTCGGTCGAAAACCGATGTTTCTGTCGCTGCGAATCGATAGCAGTTTGAGGTGGAGTGCCGGCGAAGCCGCGGTTCAGTTACGGTTCATCTCGTCCATGGGAGTTATTATGGGGGGGGCTGCGTGGCTCCTTTTCTTTTCTCTTACTTTTCCAATCTGGCTCTGCGTTTGTCTCTTTGATCACGTTAATCCCTGCCGAGCCCCCCCCACACACACACACACCCCAGCCTGCCAGCCACAGATTCATCTGCCACACACACCTCAGCGCCTGACAGAAATTGCCCCCCCCCCCAACAAGCTCTGGCCCCTTTTCTCAAAACAGATCAGATTAGCCTAGCACCATGAGGTACCGACGGTCTCAACCTTGTTTTGTATCGTTGGCCCTCGCAGCATCTGAAATGCGTGCACGGCCTCCTCGGCGCCGCTCCGCATTAGCGCGCCGCTCCGCATTAGCGCGCTGCTCTGTTTGAATAGCGGCTCTTCACTGTCAACCGGTGCTAACACCTTTCCGCGCGCAGCCATCTGCTTCGTGTCAGCACGGCTGCACACGGGTTAACTCTGTTGGTGCGCTCGCTTTAGCAAAACAAACAGCGCGGCGGTAGGGTGGGGGGTGGGGGGGGGCGGGATAGGTTTCCATGATGAAGAAAATATGTCAAAATAAGGCGAAGCTCGAATGTTTTACTTGGCAAAAAAAGTTGTGTCACTTCAGCGGTAAACTGAGCGCTGGCAGGATTGTGAGGACGCGGCGCCAGGTCCGAAAATAATGCAGAGAGCAAAACGTATATGGATCTGTTTATCCTCATTTGGGTTCACTTGACTCGCTCAGTTCACGGTTGCATCAGGTTTAGTCAACAGCAGGGAGCAACCAGCACAAGGCTAGCGCCATCGCTAACACCGTAGCCGCCAGGTTCTGTCCAGTCGTCCATTTCTCCCTATGACCGTGAAGCAGAAACGTATTCGATGGGAACATTTTGTCTTTAGTTTGACTGCTGTTTAAAAGCTTTAGCGCGCCGACCTGGCCGAGCTAATGAGCAGAAACTCTGCCCGATCATGCCAGCATCGCTAACAAATGTTGTGGGAGTCAGTCAAACAGCGGGAGACGTTTCCTCTGAGAGCAGCGTGGCGATTGTCTACCTCATCTACGTCGGCCACTCGTCTAATTTCGCTTCATTCCGATTCCAAAGATGCAGTAAAAACTGTATTTGTCACATGTTTGAGTGGAAAAAGCTGTTCGGTCCTTTAGCTGGTGGAGAAAAGCTCGTGTGGCTACAACAATGTGCTCAGTGATCCTGCGCTGCTAAAGATGGGATGCTTTTTGTAGTGGGCGGGGCCTGTCAGTGGAAAGGGCTCGTTTTATTGGCTAATCCCCTCGTTCCTGGGATGTGGTTGGTGGCTCAGCTAGCTTAAACAAGGAGCTGAGAGTTAGCCTTGGAGTACGAGGATTTACTCCTGATGCTAAACACCTCCGAGCCTGTTGTGATGTAGTGCGTTTTTTTCGAGGGGTTTTAGAGTTGGGTCGTAATTGCGCGGCGGTTCCTTGCGAGCCACCCCGGCCGTCTGCCTTTTAACCGTCTAGATGGCGAATTGAGCTCCGCATTTGTGAAGTGCAGCCCTGGGAGTCCCCTGGTGGCCCCGGCCTTGCTGTAACAAGCACGGGGGGCCCCTGTGGTAAGTGCTCTCTGGGGACCCCGGCTCTGATCCGGCCGTCCCCGGGGTCCTGTTAATTCCAGTTCTGCTCAAAGAGTCTCACCACTCTCCACTGCTCTCCTCCTCTCCTCCATCCCGTCCTGCCCCCCCCCCCTCCTTCCCATGTAGAGGGTGTCAACAGGAAACTCGGCCAGTCTCATTAAAGAGACGGTGGAGGTGGTGACGGTGACAGAGACACGGTGAGGTGCTTGGAGCCACAGTCGGTGAGCTAAACCTCGCTGACACACTGTTAGCATGAAAAGTGGAAACGGGACGGAATTCTGAGAGATTCCTGCAGGTTCTGGTCCCAGTCGGGTCCCAGTACTCTAAACATTACAACCACAGAGCCACAACGTGAAGAAGCGCCAAGAACCCAAATCAAGACTGAATATCCGTGGACGCTAAAGTGAAGTGGTTGTCCAGGAAGCCTCACCTTCATTCATCACAGAGCTCTTTGTTGGTACCACAGGTGGCTGATGGGTAAAAGCGAGGCCTTCTCCGGCGTCTGGCACTTCACGCAGCATGAAGGTTCTGATTTTCCCAGGTTTCAACGCTTGAGCCTCCATTAGTCCGGACAGGAGTGTCCTCCAAATGATCCATGAGACGTCCTCGCCATCATCTGGATCCTCCTGAAAGCTTTCCCTCCACCCTGCGCCCTCGCTGCCTCTCCACTCCCGGCCTTTGCCGGGGCTGGAGAGGGAGGAGGCGGGGGCTTGTGTGTGCAGTGGAGGGGGGGGACGGAGGGGGAAGAGGGGGTGCCCAGATCATGCCGGGCAACTCCGCAGGAGTGATAAGAGGGAATAAGCTGTCAGCGTGGGCGTGGGATGGGCCTTATTGTTCATATTTAGATGGGGAACAATGGAGGGGTGTCAGGCGCCTACAGCCCATAATCTGCTGATGCCGACCAAGTGTCAGTGTGATCCATGAGCGCCGACGCTCCGGAATCCTTAAGCAATCCCCCGTAGGAATGTCATGGGGGAGAGTACAAATGGGACAGCATCTGCCGGACTATAGATAGATAGGTGAGAGGATGGAAGGAGGGCAATGGAAAGAAGGAGGGAGGGGGAGGAGAGGAAGAGGAGGGGGGAGAGAGGAAGAGGAGGGGGGGGAAGGGGGGCAGAGGAGGAGTCCACATAAAAGGGACTTTAATGAAAGAAAGATGGAAGATATTATTTCCTTGCTAATTGTGCGGAGGGAAGCACCTGTGAGGAGAGATGGATGGCTGAGGGGTTTGGTGCTGCTGTTTGGTGTGGGTGTGTGTGTGTGGTGTGTGTGTGTGTGTGGGGGGGGGGGGGGTTGCCACCTGCAGGTGAGACAGGGAGGAGAATGGGCATCAGATTAGGAAGGAGCCCCCAGGAGCTTCTTCCCTCCACAATGGAGGCTTGGTTCCGGGCGAGGGGTTGCCCCCAAGGCGCCGCTCTCACCCTGGTGCCGTCAAAGCCGATCAGCCACTTTATCTACGGCCGTGGTCGTAACCCCCCCATGCCGGCACCAACGCCACCCCCCCCCCCCCATGCCACCACGACAGGTGACAATTACCGCGATTCTTTGATGAAGGCTCCGTGTTTGCGTTTGGTGACAGCTCTTTGAAATTTTGTGGATGGGGCGCGTGGATTGCGGAATGCACACGTGAACACGCTGAAGTCATGTGTCTTGCTCAGTGAATTGCCCCCCCCAGGGCATTCTTCATTTACTGTCACAACTATTAGACATGGACGGGGAGAAAAATAAGAGATGGTATCAGTAACGCATGAGCTACGGTAATTAGCCTCCCGATGCACGTGTGTGTGTGTGTGTGTGTGTATGTGTGTGTGTGTGTGTGTGTGTGTGTGTAAACTGCCACTCCTGCATCTGCTGCTCACCAGTAGCTCTGTAAACTGGAATCACTGTTTTTTAGCTTCTCTAAATGATCGTCTCCAGCAACTAACATAAGCTATGCTAATGCCTCCATTAGCCTAAGAGCTGACGTGTGATGTAACACGGGGGCTTGTCACACCCAGCCAATTCCCACCAAGGCCACAGATCTTCACCTTCTCCTCCTCGTGGTCCTTCTGGAATGTCCTGTGACTGATTGAACCAAGCTCGGCAGCAGCCGGTTAAATAACAGTGGATAATGATGATGTGTAATTCTTAATGCTAATGCTAACCCATGCTTGGCTGTAGCATGCTAGCACATATATGTTGAATCTCAGTTTTCTTTGGCCCAATCAGGAGATCCTGAATCTCTAGAACAAGGACCCAGAACTCTGAAGGTTGACGCTGTCGTCTCGTTTTGCTCCGGCTTCCTTCAGCGGGTCGAGATCAAAGCGTCTTTAATGGAATGAAATCACCTCAACTGCGTAAAACTCCGACCTCACATCCATTAATCCTGAAAGATTGTCGTGACCCAGCCCCGAGTCTCACCGGATCTCATTACCCGGCGTGCCACAGGTTCCTCCACCGTTCTGCGTCCGCCGTTCCGGCCCGGGTCCAGGGTCTGTTCTCCGTCAAGTTTTGCTCCCTGATTTCCAAGAGAAACACGTGGCGCTCCGACCCGGAGGAGAGAAACCCCGCTGACCTCATCGAGAGCTTAGCCAGTCCTTTATGGCGCCCCCAGAGGCTGTGGCCCGCCCTCGGTAATCAGCCGATCCGAACACACAAGACCGAGCCGGCTGAGGGGGAAAGAAACAACCAGCGGTGCATCCTCGGTGCTGAAGGCAGCAGTCTGGGAGTTAGATAACGGCCTCGGGGTGGCCTAAAGGGCTGTGACGCCCCCCCCCCATCAGGCCACATTTCATTTCCTCTCTCATAGTCGTAACCGGACAGAACCGACCCACACTCGGGGACCCGAAAACATTTGCATCAGGCCACAATTTTGCTGTTTGTGTGTTGCAGGGGCTCTTTAGGGAGGTCGGCTAGAACAAAAACACGCACGGGGGTGGGGGGGGGGGGGGGTTTGATGACTGTGGTCGGATCCCATGTCGGCTGCTTTTCACTGGTTTTATGCTGGTTTTCCTCTGTGGCAGCTGAGGGGATCACAAGAGCGAAAACTGGACTTTGCTAAGGCAGAACTTTCTTCAACGTGTGTGGTGTTAGCTCTGCCCAAATATAGTAAACAAAACAACCTTATCTGAACATTTTTGTAAACGTTTTACATGTTGATCTTGTTGACAACAATCATCTGAAGCTTCCCGTGAATCAATCTGGGCTAATTGAGCCGTAATCCGGAGGTGTGTGTTGCTAACGGGTCGTTGCTAACCTGAGGTGGAATAATTGGCCGCGAAGTTCAGTTGCGCTCTGTTTTCCCCCCCCTGCAGCCCCGAAGCAGCACGTCAACTCTGCCTCTATGTCCCCCCCCCCCCCCCTTGCAATTTAAATCGTCTTCGGCTGGTGTCAATTACGGATGTGCACTATTGGAACGCTCGTGCGATGGAGGGTAACAGCGGAGAACTTGTTTTATTACTTAATTGAGTGAAGTTCCAGCAGGCCTTGTAAATGAGGAGTGACAGTAGGCGTTATCGCGGAGTGCCCGGGGTAATTACGTTGGGCTAAGTCTGGTTCGGGGGAGGCGAGAGTCTCGCCGCGGTTCTAAACAGCAGAGCCGGGAGCGCGGACGCGCACCATGTCATTTCCTAGACTAGCAGCTCGACGTGCGAGCGGCGGGAGGAGCGTCATTTATTACAGCGACTGTTTACAAGCTTCCATCTTGGGGTTGATGCTCGCTAGCACATGTTTGCGCGATGCAATTAGCACAGTAACAACTTGGAGGTAAAAAACAAAAACAGGCACGTTGCAAGGGTTCAGTCCTGGTGAGAGGTGTAATCATGTTCGGGGCAATTACGCAGGTTTGCTGCGCTCTGCAGCCATGTTACGCACCTGTGGGATGCTGATTGACTCAACAAGCTAATTAGCTTTCGCTATGTAGGCTCAACAACGCAGCGGTGAGGAGGCGCGCTGCGCTTGGCTCGGCCATTTGAGGCTCCACCTTAAAACTGTGAACAATTAACCCTTCGAGACGAGACGGAGAGACAAAGACGAAATGTGGTGGCGAAACCGGGGGGAAAAACAAGATTTCCAGATTCCGGCCTAAACGTTGATTTGGATTCAGAGTTAAATAAATAAGTGTAACAAACGAGCCCGGCAAAGCTCCACGTCGTCTGCACGGCGGCGCTGAAAATTGCCCTTTCCCACGTGAAAAATATTTCAGGAATAAGATAAAGACCTGGAAGATGAATGGCGTATGATGGAGAATCGCAGATGTTACGGAACTGGGGGGTGGGGGAGGGATGGGGGGGTGCGAAGACCGTGTGACACGTTATCCATGAAAATGGATAAAGTGAGAGGAACAGAAGATCAACACAGTCAGGGCAAAATCTCTGTAGACTAATTATTCCTGTGACAAAGTGGAAACTCTGCCACTGTCGTCCTCGCTCCGCCCAATCACACGCAGCGAAAACCGCTAGCAGAGTCTCTGATATATATATTTAATATATAACTGTAGGTGAAAGCAAAGGCGAGCCTCTGATTAAGTGAGGAGGATGTACGGCGTCATCCACCTTTGGGGCCTTCCTTAAGTGGCCTTAAATAAGATAATAAGGGCGGTGGGCAGAAAAGAGAGGACTTTGTCTGCTGGCATTAGCGCGGCGGCCATGTTAGCGGTGATATCTTTGAGGGGGGATAGCGTGCCAGTAATGAGACAGGGTTGCCTTCCCTCGCCGGCCTAATTAATCCTACATTTTCATAGCGTATAATCGCTGCCCACAGTGCAGCCGTCTGCCGGCCGAAGACGGGAGATGTCGGAGCAACCGCTATCTGTTGCCCCCATCGCTTCCCTCTTCCTCCCACCCCAGTGCAATTTATTACACTGGTATCCAGAGTGAAGTGAAACCTCCCAGTATGGACCTATCTGTCATCGCTACGCTATCAGAACGCACCGGCAACCATATTGTGCCACGAGAGGCTGCAGCAAATGACTATTTTTATGGTGCACGATAAAGGAAATGCGGCCTTATGATCAAATTTACAATCTTGGTGAAAACAGGAAGAATTTAGGGTTTCGGAGCGGTTCTGATGGCTTTTGTACCTCCGTGGCTGATGAATATGTTAGCGGTCAGCTGAGAACATGCTAACAACGAGCCCGTTATCTAAATTGTGTGTAGGAACAGAAAGGGAAAAGGCTATTTTATTTCCCTGAACTGTTGAACACAGAAAGAAGAGGAATCATTTTACTAAACAGATGTGGAAAATGAAACTAGTAGCGATAAGTATAGCAGCTAGCAGGGTGCTATTTATGCTAGCTACTCAAATTATTCATCTAAGAACTGAGTAAATTGAGACGTTTAAGTCAAGTTTGTTGTTTCCAGCTCATTAATAGACATTAAGATCAGATTGTTACTCAGAATTGGAGCTGAAATTTAAATATTAATGTTCCAAACAGCTTAAACAGCATCTAACTCTGTGCTGGTGGAACGTTAGCCTTCGTCGCCGCAGCCTCAGACTGGAAATATACGGTCGGAACGCACCGCCGCGCAGCGCTTGGCGGGACGATCCCTGAGATGATAAAGAGAGGAAAGTGAAAAGCCGCGTCCTGTCACATTTCATGATCTCTCGGCTGAAAAGCGAGGCCTGCGGGGCCTCGAGGGCGACATCCTCGACGCGCTGTACCGACAAAACCGCCATGCGGCGAATGAAGGAGGTGGAGATACGAAGGGGGGGGACGAGGGTGGAGCATCTGGGGAGAAACAGAAAGGAAGATTTAATGGTAAATAAGCTCGTGTAGAAGCAACCGATCCTGTCGCTCCCTATCTCTGTGAAATCCTGCCTTCCCCTCGCTCTCTCCCTCTGCTCCTGTGTCTCTCTCCCTCGATCGCTGTCGGTGTGAGACAGATACCCCAGCCTCAAAGTGACAGGCCCTCAAACGACTTGGCGAGGAAACCAAGCATTAATTAAGTCATTGCCGGACTGTAATTTCCTTGAGAAGTGAAAAAATGCACAAGAAAAGGTTACTGAGACCTTTTCTGTGTCAAAATTACCATTCGTCATGAATATTAATGCGCCTAATGAAGACAACCTTTGCTTCATCAAGAATGTTCTGGAGCAGGGCGCCACACTGATAGACTCTCCCTGGCTGTGTTTCTCCTTCAGTCAGGACGGGAAACTGGCACACACACACACACACGCACACACACGTGCATCGTTTCCTTCATGAAGAGCAACAAACCCTTTCAAACATGAGCCGCCACGTTTGAGGGAGAAAATACGGTTCTGAAGAGGAAGCTAAACGGAGCCACTCCTCGGCTATGAAGGGGGGGGGGGGGGGGCGTGTAGCATTAGACCGCTTCAGGTTGACCTACGACCTCACCAGCCACAACTAATAGTCAATAGTGAGCTAGCAAGTAAACAGCACAGCGGGTAGCTAGTTAGCTGAGCAACATGCTAGTCAGTGTGGCTGCGTTTGTATCAGTCTTTTGTCGCACAACCTCAACCTCATCGTTAGCTAAATACATACGATAGTTACCATAACATCGGTACTTCACCAAACACGACTGCCAGACGTATCGTGTCCTTATGTGGAGATGATGTCTTGCTAGCTCGATGTTACCGTTTAAAATCCCGACGATTCGCTGAGCGTTTGAACTCTGTTAACGTTTGTCATTATTCTCCCGGAGATCGACCTCGTTACCTCGTCTCTGATCCGCGCTAATCTGGCATTTTTGGACCACTTTTGTTTTTTAGGTTTGTCCCAGACACTTTGCCCGTTCTTCCTCCCTCCTCTTCAGGCCCGGAGAGTTCTGAGCCCCAGCCGATGACACCTTTGTTGTCGGGAGCTTCTTGATGATAATCACATGGACACATTCCTGGGAGACACCCAACTTTTCTGGCAATGTAACGTTTTGTTATTCATCAACCCGTCGCTGCGATTTCACGGAGCGCGTCAGCGGTCCACTGTGTGGTGACAATGACCAGTCTTTCAGGAGGGGGTCATCTCCCCGTCCTCGCCATGCTTGAAGTGACCGGCCTGCGTTTTGGGAATGCTGGCGGAAGGGGCACCCTTTCCTGGCCTTGACAACTTGTTTTTCCAGGTTTACAATAATGAGGACACAAGTTGGGACGCAGAAATGTAACTGTAGGTTTCCATGTTCTCTTTTGATCTAAGGGAACTCTAGGGTGAAGACCTTCTGGTTATCTTAACTAGTCACTCCGGAATTCCCATAAGGGAACTGGAACCCCTGGTCCATGATTCTTAAACCCGATCAACAATATTGGGATTCCACCAGTGTGTCCTGGTCCTGCTCCGGGGGGGTCTCCTCCAAATAGGACCTGCCCTTAATCTACCCCCAGTGTTCTGGAAGCACCCCAGCCCGATGGATCCTATCCAGATTAAGGAGCGTCTGCTCTCCGAGAGGAAACATAATCGGGACGGCTGAGTTGTGAGGCGCTGCTCTTCCAGAATATCTTTATTGTCCGTCAAATTCGAGGAGACGTGTTCGCAAGACTTCCGTCATACCGCGAATGAGTTAATGCTAGTCAGCAGAGGCCGGCACGCAACAAGCAAGAATTCCCTGTTCTGACAAACACAATAACATGCTGGCTCGCATCTTTGGAAAACTTATGTAAAGATGGAATTCTGCTGGAGACAGTTGGCAGAAAGCATCATCGCTGTCAAAAAAGCCAGCTTTCATTTTAGAGAGGGAAATTACAGCTCCCAAAAATGAGCCACAATTAAAGAACATTTGGTATTCCATGTCCTTTTACTTTCTCTCCATCATCTGGAGAGAAAGAGTCGAGATCTCGCTCCGGAATAGCGGCTAAATTAACTTGATAAATCGTGTCTGTGTCTCGTTTAAAAGCTCGTTATTAAAAGGTTACCTGAGTTGTAGAGATTGTCAGGCTTCCCAGAGGGTCATCCAACTTCAGCAATTCCACTGGGAGTTGTTCCAGTTCCAGGAGGTTCAGAGTGGCACCGCTGCTCCTCTCTGGCTTATTCCGGTTTAGTCAGAAACACGTAGTTCCGGAAATGACCTCCGGATTCCTGGAACAACCAGGTGAGACTATCGAGCTCAACGATGTAGGAATGTCCTGATTCCGAATGTGAATAATATAACCTGGAACAATGAAATGAGACACACACCCACAAGCGCACGCACACACACACACACACACACACACAAACGCTGTAATCGCCAGCGCTCAGACCCCATCATCGCCCTCCTCGCTGAGCGGCGTCTCTCTCTCCCTTTGTGACTCTTATTAATTCAGATCTGTCACATGCACGCACACGTGCGCGGCGCCTCTGCGGGTGACGGCGCAGCGTTGAGTGACAGCAGCTCCGTCCGTCTGCGGCGGGAAGATCTCCGGTTTGTAAAGTGACCCGCCGCCGTCACCAGGAGAGAAGGGACGCCGTCACGCGTGAGGACGGTAGCGTCGCCCCTCATCCATTATCAGGACCTTCTGAATTAATGCCTCTCTTATTCCGATCGTACGGTTTTGACGTTCCAGATGAGGCCCGGTCCAGACTTTCTGTTCCCGACGTTTCCTTGGACCGACGGAGCTGCTAAACGGGTGGAGGATTTACGGCTGCACGTCAGGGGTGTGATATTATCTCTCCTGCTCCGAGCTGCCAGATGTGGAGGCCCTCAGCCAGAACCCAACATCTGCGTGTAAAACTTTCCCAGTCATGTCTGAGTGACACATCACATTGTCCTGCTGATATGTTCTGGAAGCTCCGGAGCGACCGGACCGCCTTTAAAGTTCCTGCTTGTTAGATCGAAGTCGCTCTGCAAGGTCCACATCTGACAGCCGGAGTCAATTCCCTGTGAACGGATCAAGGCGATACGTTTTCCGAAAATCTTCCTTTTGTTTTGAAGGCATGTTCCTGTCCCCATCCGGGAAGGCGGAGCTTCGGTCCACCTTCTCTAACACCCTCTTATGTAGAGACCCTTCGGAATCCTGCCAACAGTGGCAGAATTCATTTGACCTTTGACCCTTTCATGCATGAATTATGACTTTTGTTGGAATTTAATGGGCCTTTGTAAACACAAACATCTTCCGGAGTTCACGCTTCACTGCTTTTCTCGCTCTGGCGGCCATCTTGATTTTGAGATTTGATGGTATTTTTGTATTTTGTGACCCAGAGCAACCAGAGTTTTGGGAACTGTGACAACGGAACTCCACGCACGAAAGCGGAATTTTTGGTTTCTATTCCAACTCATGTCCAACAGCCTCAGGAAGGATCGCTTTACCCCGAACGGCCTTGGAGTCGCTCCCCCTCGGCACCACCACAGGTCCCATCATCGCCGGATCTTCCATCACCTTCCAGTTCATCTTATTATTCCCAATACTGACTCCGGATCATCCCGGTCTCACCAAGATTGATCAGCTGCTCTCACAGACTCAAACGTTTTAAATCCTAAAATCCAAACGTTGTCTAGTTTTTGTTATTCCTGTAGTTGCAAAATGAGCAGAGCAACATGTAATAAACCTGGACATGGCGAGCAATAGGGCGATATTAGCGATTAGCAAACAAGACGGAGCCCCCGTTCGCGTATTTAGCCACCACATCATATTTCCAGCATCACACTGTCAGTGGAGAGGATCAAAGAGGTCAAAGACAAAAAAGCAAACACCACCAAAGAAAACAAAGACACCAAACTTATGCCAATTATTTTCAGATGTTATTGGCTGGATTTGTTTCTTTGTATCTTGCGTTGATGATGTGGATTTGGACCCGGTTCAACTTTTACTCGTAGGGCCATGAAGGATTCCTGGCTTCCCCTAGGTGAGAGAATAAAACTGTGATTTCTAGTCAGAAGTTCTGCCAAGGAAGCCCGGAGCTGGAGGGCTCGGAGACGAAGACAGAGAAGAACAGAGTAAACGGGTCCGCCGAACGTCAGAAACACCGTTTTTTTTCCCTCCTTTTTTGCATCATTTGATCTGTTCTGCATCAGTCTTAGAGGGAGAAAAAAAAATAATTGGCCGTTTAAAGGCACAAAAAGAAAGTTTGCCTTTGTTCTGAATCTGCATAAGAGTCACACCATACATTATCATGAATAATACATCCATATCTCATCCATAGCCACGGGTGGTAGGGATTAAATAAAGCGCCGTAAATAAGCTTCAAAGCCCGCTGTATGCCATTTTGTTACACCTCGCCATAGAGGCCTTTCCTTTAATCACAAACGTAGCCCGAGCTGGTGGGGCCCTTTGGTGGCGATGGCACGGGTGTTGTTATTAGTGCGGGGTGGCCCCGTCTGTACACACATATTCATTTACCCAATTAACACAGAACTCACACTGCGAGTCAAATGAAAGCTACCGTAGGGAAGTTGCAGAGAACAAAGAGTGGCGACGAAGCCCGCGACCGGAATCACTGGGAAAGAAAAGCAAAGCTGCCCAAAAGAGAGTTTAGCTAACTGTTGAGGTTTAGACACCGATGTTTACTTCTACATTTATTAGACATCATATGTTATGTTTTTGTTGGTCATGTTTCATTATTTGCCAGGTGGGAAGTTTAATTTTACAGATTAATGAGCTAGCAGGGATTGAGTACGTGCACAATGACGTGTCAGGCAGTTAGCCTGAGCCTAGATGTAGCCAACATGTGGGGACATTGTCACTTTAATGATGAGAATCGATATTTACGTGTTCAAAGGTGCCTCAGCACCTGCACAGCTCGTTGTTTCAAATCTGGACCTTTAGCTTGTTTGCTGACGACACTTTGTTTTATCTTCGAATCCAGGAAATAGCATTTCTTTTATCTCTGGCCCAGAAAAGTGACGATGTTTTGATAGTAAAGCAACTTAAGGAAGATCTCCAATTTAAAAAAGAAAGAGGAACGTTCTTGAAAGGTTAGGAGACAGTCACACACCTGAGAAACTGACAGGTGGAGCAGCGGATGGACTCTTTGTGCTTCGTGGAAAAGCGATAACGTTTGAAGAATTAAGAGCACGATGTTCTGAGACGAAACCTCGCTGACACTCATCGTCTCCGCGGCTGCTTCAGCCTCACGTAATTAACATTTCAGGTTCGGTGACATCTCAGAAAGTTTGTGAGGCCGTTGGTGACGCTGGGATGGAAGCAGCTTCTGTCTGAAACTGTGTTTACGCCTCTCTTGTTTGTCTTTTTTCCCCTCTGAGGTGCAGAACTCAGCTCTTAATTTAAAGAGCTGAGTGTCTTTAAGGACTCGTTATCTTTAATTAATGCAGTACGATAGATGTTCATCTTATCTGCCTCTTATCGCTGTCAGGTTATTCTCACGACTTATCGCCGACTCTACTATAAAAACACGGAAAACCTGATTTGTGTGAGGTGAAGATTGCGGCTTTTTCTTTTCCAAAAATAAATTCTCATTAAGTCTGCCGACTTTCCTTTGCAGTGATTTGACAATAAATTGTTTTCGTTTTCCATTTTTTTCCACACCGTTTGTCCACGACTCCAATTCGACCCTTATTTTTAATCCTCAACATGAGTTTGATGATGTGCGTGGAGGCTTTTATGCTTTGAAATGAAATGCTAACCATCACAAATTAGCATTATGCTAAAAAATAATTTAAACATGCTAATATTCTAAAAACAGAAGCTGAGGGGGAGAATTTGTTTTTAATACCCCCCAAAAAAGCCCTCTTCAGTGCTCTTTCATCTTATTTGCATTCCAGATATTGTGAGACTATGTTAATAAAGCTACACTCATTTTAACTGCATAACAACCAACAGGTGAATCTACATTTATGAGACAGAAAAGCTCTTTATGTTCTTTAACCATTCCATTAAAGGAGATTAAAACAAAAACAAGAAATCCAGAAAATTTCCATTGTTCTTTGATCTCCAGATTGCAACAAAATCCCTGACGATTCCGCTAAAATCCAAAGGTGTTATCTGCAACATCAAGACGTGATTAATTCCACGGGGTTAACGTGGAATCAGCAGCCAATTATCACCTGACAGCAACTGTTCCTCCTCACACCTCCTCCTGAAGCAGCTGTCAAACATCTGCCTCCAGCACGACTGTAGGAGGACGGGGACAAGAGGACGGATGGAGGGACGGACGGAGGGAGGGACAGAGTGACGGCTCCAACTGGTTTTACTGGCGATCGCTGCTGAGGCGTAGCTGATCCCAGCAAAGGTGACGACGATTTCGCCGGGCGCACACTCGCCGCTCATCAGCACTGACCTGCCATGATCCCTGTTGTCATGGAGACTGGCAAAAACAAGTGTGACGCCTTTCCGCCCCTTCCTCCCTTATTTTTTTATTTTTTTTGCCTTCGGAGGGACGAAAACGGACGCGGCCTCCGGATCAGCGCGCAGCCATATTGGCAAAAAATCAATAGGTTTTCCCTCAGCCTCGCAGCGGTCCAGCAAGCTGCAACATATCAATCCACACGTGCACGCCCGCGCATGTGAGGGGGGGGGGGGCTGATGCCCTGGAACAAAAGCTGGCCTGTGTGTTTGAACTGCTCCATTAAAACAATCTTTGTTTTTGATAGCGGGGAGGGGAAAGAGCGAAAGAGCGAGCTGAAGGCAGACGGCGCGTCAGTCTGAGGCGGAGAGGGTTTGTTGTTCTGTTTTGATTTTCTTTAAATTCTGCTTCTCATTACTGCTGCAGAGCCTCAAGCAGTGTGTGTGTGTGTGTGTGTGTGTGTGGGGGGGGGGGGGTACATGAACCAGAGCAACTGTGCCTGAGCCCAGGGTCCCCCAGGAGCCGGGGGAGTCCCCACTTTGATGGAGGCCTGAGCATCATTAGAGCAGATAGCAGGATGGGGTCAGAAACACGCTGCGCACGACTGCAGCGCGTCTGCAAAACTCCCAGCAGCCCCGGCGTGGGACCGGTCGCTGCTTCTGAAGACGCTGCTCGGCCATTCAGCTGTTTATCAAAGAGCTGGAATACGGAGCGGGCGACGGCTGATGGATGGATTTCAGATTTACGACGGTGGGTTAACAGACGGCAGAGATTAACCCTCGTCTCTTTATCTCCGAAGGTTCGCTCGGCGTGGAGAAGCCAACGTGCACGAGCGCCTCCTTTATGAGCGTCGTAAAAAATTATACTGTTGTGCTTAATTTCTTTTTAATAAAGTGAGTGAGAACGTTTAGCCGGAGCGGCGGATGTTAATGGAAGTGAGAGGAACGGGCCGTCTCCACGCCGCTGTCCAGGAACAAACCCGCTCCGGGCCCCAAAGGTCAACCGTATTTTTGTAATAAAGACCCTGCAGCCGGACCTAAATCTGTCCGGCGCGAAGCAGCGGCAGATAAAACCTGATTCTGCCACCAGATGTTACGACGATCTCTTTACGGGGGAGCGATGGGACCTGTTTTATACGGCGGAAAGTAAATTTCAGTGAAGTGTGAAGCTGGAGTCGGTCTCAGAAGCGTCCCGAAGGGTCAGGCGTGCACGGCAACAGAGGGAATGGAACAGTTCCTCACTGGAACGGTTCCTCACTGGAATGGTTCCTGACTGGAATGGTTCCTGGGGTGCTTTAATGCTTATTTTTTTAGTGTGGATGTTTAGTTAATACGTATAATATTCCCTTATTCTTCTAATCACAGGCTAATATGTGAGCAGACAGACAGACGGGCTGGCAGGCAGACAGACAGACGGGCAGGCAGACAGAAGGGCTGGCAGACAGATGGCAGGCAGACAGACAGACGGGCAGGCAGACAGACGGGCAGGCAGACAGACAGACGGGTGGGCAGACAGACGGGCAGACAGACAGACGGGCTGGCAGACAGATGGGCAGGCAGACAGACAGACGGGCGGGCAGACAGACGGGCAGTCAGGCAGACAGACAGACGGGTGGGCAGACAGACGGGCAGGCAGGCAGACGGGCAGGCAGGCAGACGGGCAGGCAGGCAGAGTTAACATTTTAGCCGCTGCCTGGTACATTTTCATATATGTGTGTTTCTGTGCGTGTCAAGTTTTGATGTTAGAGATCTCTCTGTTTCTGTGTGTGTGTGTGTGTGTGTGTGTGGTGTGTGTGTGTGTGTGTGTGTGTGTGTGTGTGTGATGAGACCCTGCCGCTGACACGATGCTGCTCTGTTAAGGTCAAGCCCTACAGAATGTCAGGGATGATGACACGCACTGAAAGGTTTCATCTAATCCCTCCATTTCTCTTCCTGCCCCTCCGTCCCTCCCATCTGTCTCCCCCGCCTCCGTCTCCAGCCCGCTCACTCCCCAGACAGGACAGACATATACCAGCCTTCACCTAAAGTCTGCGTCAAGGGTCCGTGTGGGTGTGTCGGCCCGTGTGTGTGTGTGTGTGTGTGTGTAAACACTGTCAAGCCATGCCAGCTCACTACTGAGGCCAGTTCAGAAATGCCTGAGGCCCGCATGTGTGTGTGTGTGTGTGTGAATGTGTGTGTGTGTGTGTGTGTGTGTGTGTGTGTGTGTCTGGGTGCTTGGTCTGGTCTTTGCAACCTGCTGTCAAACATCTTTGCTTCATCGTCCGCTGGCTGCACATTTACTGGTTCTTGTCTGATTTGATGTAGTGGGACCTCCAGTGACTGGAACCATTAGCTGAACAAACCCCAACAACTCAGATATTATATTTAAGTACAAATATGAGCCGTTCTGCTCTGTTTGGGCGTGTTGTAAAAATGTAGACTAAGTATTAAACAGTGTGCACAGCGGAATGTGACACGCTGTTTTCAAAGCTGGTTATGGTTTGTTTGTGTCCAGGTTTTTATTTTAAAATGAGGAAGATTTAACCCCCCAAGTTTTACAGTCAAAACTGTGGTTTTTCCTTTAATAAACATAATTTTCCTTTAATAAACACGAAGACAGTCATAGAAAGGCTCCAACAGTGAGCCAAGCTGACATCTGTGCCTCACTGTAGAAACTGTCATTTGTAATGAGTGAAGTCAAACAGAGGGGATTGTGGGATATGTAGTTCTCCAGCAGGAAGGAGGAAGGAAAACATCTCCGGACCATTTTTTCCCCTCTTTTGGTCTCTTTGGTGCGAAATCAAGGATGGAATAAGGCTGAATAAACAATTAAATAAATATTGTGATCACAAATTAATACATAATATTAAGGCAACAGTAATACAAGGTATAAATATGTTTTACACATAAATTGATCAGAGTGTGATGATAATTATTTTAATCTTTGTGGACCTTATATGTTTATTTTTACATACAATAGCTCCACTCCATGTTGTGGCTATATTTCTGACTTTCAGTCACAACAGCAGCGCAGATATTCGGACCCTCCCAGTCTGCTTTCTAAACAGCTCCAAGTGAATTCAATTAAGCTGCCATGAGAAAGAATGTTATTTACTCTGTGTGAGATTACCTGGACTTAATTTCCTGGGGTTTTGAATAATTGACAAACAGCATGCGCGTACTTTACTAAGCCATGTATTATGCGCACAGTTGAACATGTCATCAGTTAATCTTAAAGCTTTTTACTCCTACGTTTTCCCCTCCTTTCTTCCCTCTCTCCCTCGCTTGGCTGCTCCGTAGTTAGCACTTATTAAATTAGCAGTCATCTTCGTGATCAAACAACAACTCTTTTCCGTCGAGCCTCCTGAAAGACGGCAGAGGTCCCCTCGGCATCTGCTGCGACGCCTAGCTTGGTGCAGATGGGTGCCGCGGCCATGCTAATTACCATTTTCACAGATCTGGGAAACCCTGCTGCATTTTTCATCCGTTTTGCGGAGCAACGCCGAATCCAAGATGTCTGGTTTCGCCGCCACCTTCTGCGGCTGTCATTTATCCTCTCACCTCTGTGGATTGGGCCTGGATCGGTGGAGGGATGGTGGAGATGGAGGGACAGGAAGAGGGGGGAAATGAAGGAATATATAAAGAAGAAGCAGCACTTGACGGTAACTGGTTGAGATTAGCGCCTTAGGGGTACAGCGATGGCTGTGATTTGGATTCTGCGCCCCCAGCTAAACGCTGAAGGCCGCCTCGCCTGGAGGAGTCTGCCTTCACCCACAGGCAGTCAGAGATTGTTTTCTTACCGGTCTCATCTCCTCCTCCTCCTCCTCCTGCTCCTCCTCCTCCTCCACAGACACCTGTCATCTCCAATGTCAAAACTCACAGAAAGGAAAAAAGCAACGCAAAGAATAAACAAAAGAAACATGCTTTTTTCCCTCTCTTAGAAGCGCGCTCTGCATACAGATCTGCGGGGGTGAGGCCTGGGCTTCACCTGCAGCCGCCTGAGCCGCAACGCTGCAGCACACCAACAAATGGGGCTCTGCTGGCATCTTAGCGATACCAGACATACAAAAAGCCTGGCAAGACCGTCCCCGCGGGGCTCAAACTGGATTTGCCCCACGCCTAAACGCAACGATTGTGGTCCTGTTTTAAATCACCTCAATAGCAACGACCTTCGTCACCTCCAGGACCGGCCGGAGCGCCCGTCGTCCAGCCGAGGCATGAGGTGACGTGACACTGGCAGACCTGCCAGGCGGTGTTGTTGCAGCCGATGGGGGGCAGAGGACAAGGCAGAGAGGAGCGGCCGCGACGCCCCGTCACACTCAGACGGGGGAAGAAAAAAAACACACAACGGCGTTTCAGCCGCGATGTTTTTCTCTGTTTTAATTTCTTCTGTTTGTTTGTTTGTCGACCTTCCCGTGTCAGCTGACCTTCCTCCGTCCAGGACCCTGAAGAAAGGAGAAACACACACACACACACATTAACTTAGGATGCTGACATTTCTGCACAGAGGGAGAACAACCCCCCATCACACACACATGCACGCACGCACACACCTCTCAGACAAATTTACTCAAAAATATGTGTGTGTCTTCAACGTCCCAGACTGTCCGAGCTCGCGGCCGCCGCTGCCAAGGAAGTGTCACCATGTTGTGACAACTTTAGCGACTGCGGCGCGATGGGTGACCCTCAGCCTGCGGAGGGGGAGTGGAGGGGGGGCGTTGAATCTGCCGCCCACCCTGGATCCTGACAGATGTCACATACCTCCTCCATGGGCACCTTCTGTTTCCTGTTCACCTTTCTCCATCCTGCAGCGTTTAGGGCTCCTGTCTCCACCTCATCAAAAACACAAACACACACAAACACACACACACAAAGAGGGAGAGAGAGAGAGGGAAAGAGAGAGAGACTTGCTTTTAGGGTTTTTTATTTTAGATCCCAAATTGTCAGCAAACATTCCCACCACAGAAAACACAATATGGCTTTAGTCAAAATACAAAGGACATCTGGAACACGTCCACGTTGTTTTGGAGAAGCTGCATTAGCATCATCAGAGGACAGCATCTTCTACCAGCAGGCGATAAAAACACGGAAAAAGTCGAGGCCGCGGACCTGAAACGCAGCAGAGGAAGCAGAAATCTGAAATCAAGTCGGAAAAAAAGGTCGAACACATACAACAGGACAGCGAGCGCCTGTCATCTCACCACGCGCGCGGCTATCTGGAGACGTTTGCTAGTTACAGAAAACTGGAAAGGCGCCATTGGCGGAGATCGCTGCCACGAGAGTTCAGCCTCTGCCTCCACCGAACGTATTCGGCGGATGCGCTGATCTGCTCACCGCATTAAGGTGGTTCTCCACTCTCAAAAACTTGAGCAAAGGTCACGAAACTAAATCCCACCACGTCTCTTTTCCATTTGCAACAACTGTGAGAGCAGGGAAACTTTATTAAGAGCTTCAAATGACGGGTTTGTGAAGCAACAGCACGGCTAAATGTCATCAGAAGCCTGAGAAGAGTTCAGGCCGGCGCTTGATGTGGTTCCATCGCTGGCGTTCAAAAGTTTAATTCCCATCTTTTTATACCGTTTTCTTTCAATATTGTCTTCTCATCCACTCCCCGGCGCTGGCGTCACCTCCACGGAGGCTGCTTCCTGTTATTTACCAAAGGCATCTCTCCGAGAACAGTTGGTATTTTAGTCTTAGCACACCCCACTCAAAACCTGTTTGCACAGATTTTCCCGATCATCCTTCAGAACGCCGTTTGACAGAAACACTTCAACAAAATGAGATTCTGCCTCGTTACATTGTCTCGTACTGTTACATCAAAAGTGTCACCAGCCCACTCCATGAATAACAAGTCCAACAAACCAAAAAGGCCGGGATATTAGATTTCCATGAGGCTTCCGCCGGCCGCCTGCTCGCAGGGACGGTGCATCAGCCGCTCGGAACGCCGTCCTAGATGGAAATGTGCGGGCTAAATCTGATCACGGGGGCCAGATAATGTTCGCTTCGCACTCCTGGAACGCAGACTTGGGCAGGAAACGGAGGGGATCCTGTGACTAACCCATCAATCACGCCGACGTTGCGCCCGAGTGATGGATATTCTAATTTCCCTTTTATATACAGGTGCAGAGGATGGATGGGTGACGATTAATGGACGGGCGAGGCGGTCCCTGGAAAACAAAGACAGACGCGGCGCGACCCGCGGCGGCGCTTCGGAGGGCGGGGGGGGGAGGGGGCGCGTTTCCAAGATGATGCCTCGCATTTGGGACCCGATTTTCCTGTAAACACGCGGAGGAGAACACGAACATCCTGAGGTGACAAAAGGTGTCGCTAACATAACAATTGCTTTGTCTCCGCGGGGACCGACAACAGGTCCACACACAGGTTCAGCCCTCCACACTCGCACCTCGCTTCATTTTCACCCTGCCCGGGTCTCAGGTTCCGTCCTCGCTGTCGCCTGCTTAATTATTCCTCAACTTTGACTCCTTGTAGCCGAAGCTGGGGAAAACATCAGCCAGTTCAGGCCGGCTGATCCAACATGGCCGACTGATCCGTCACAGTCGCCGTGCCAGACGTGTTTTTGATTAAATCCTCAAAATCCTGGGAACTTTATAATGAGCTAATTAGTCTCTGCAATCTCTGCAACGTCTCCTACTACTGCACGTTTTCTGACATTCCTGCTGTGTTTTGTCCCATTTTAAGCTGTTTTCCCTGAGATTTCCAGCTCTTTCCTCCAGCGCTGACATTGAACTTGAACGTTCATAAACCATCCAGGACTTTTTCATCTGCCTGAGATCTCTCTCTCACCTCCGTCCTTCTCCGTCTCTCTCTATCTCACTCCATCTCTGCCCCTCCACCCCCCCCAACCTTGTCCGAAGCTGTCCTCCCAACCATCTGTCATGTGATGTTTATGGGCCCTTTTGCTTTTGTGTCCTGATGACCACTGTCACGAGGAGCTCACCATTACCGATGCGGCCTGATGAACGATGCTGCCTGGACGCGTCGCTGACACCCCCGTGTCCTTGGCCGCAGAGACGCTGCCACGCCAGCCAGCTCGGGCCGATAAAGAATGAGACCGTGGACCTGGGGGGAGCCCAGCTGAAGACCTGTCCGTCATCCCGCGGCAGGACGCTCGCAGCCCCCCCCCCCCCCGTCTCCTCTTTATCCGGCCAGTGGAGATGCGGGCGCGGTCAGCTGGCAGCGCCGATGACGTCGTCATTAATCCTGAGGTGGCGAAGGCGCCCTTGCCTTTCACCTGAATATATATCCACATCTTAGCAGACACAGCAAAAGCCCCCCCCCCCCCCAGGGGCCACAGGAGGTGCCCCGAGGGGTTCATGGAGGGATGATGAATGTTGCAATTTGTGATTTTATCTGTCAAATAGAAATGTCGGTGCTTGTTTTGATGTTTTATTCAATATGTTTGCGCTGAGCTGCCCCTCACACACTCGCCGTTTCATCACATTTTTAAAACTGTTGCGGAGCCCCGAAAACTTGAGCTCTTCCTCCGGAGTCCCCGGGGAGCCTTTGCTCCAGTGTGACGTCAGCATCTTCCAAATAAAGCCCGGCGTCGTGCCGACGAGCTACGAGCCCTTTCACGACTCTTTGGCGCAGGATTCCGAAAGATTGTGAAGACTTTATTCGACGGGGCAAAAGGTCCAGCTATGCAGCCAAACCCAGGTAACCGTGACGACGACCGACTTGCTGACGCCTCGGTTTCAACAATCAGAAATCACTTATTATGCTGCTGATTGTAAGAGAGCGAAACAAGCGTCAGGATCCTCCTCCCACAGCAGCGTAATGTGGACAATCTGCTGGACAAAATACAAATCTCATTTAATCAACGACCCCCCCACCCCCACCCCCACCCCCACCCCCCCTCCCTCTCTGGCCAGGCCGCAGATGAATTCTTAAGCAGATCACACTGATAATTGTATTTCATAACTGTCAGTTGGGCGAAGGCTGCCAGTGTGCCCAGAAGCTATTCGTGTGTCAGCGTGTGTGTCCCCCCCCACCCCCAATCACCAGAGATGTGCTTACTGTCTCTGGCCTGAATTACTCAATCAGGAGGACCCGTTTGCAGATGACACCTTTATTACAATTAATCAGGGGAACTTGATTAAGAAAGTTATTTCTGCCTCTTTATTGAGACTCGCACAAGTGGCTCAGTAGCGTATCTGCAGCTTTGTGTCCCACTGAGCCCCCGCGCCGCTGACGGACAGGTTGGCGTCCACGCTGTGACACGCCTGTGTGTGTGTGTGTGTGATTAAACACATGCACGGCCACAAACAAACGCCCCCCCCACCCCACCATCCTCATCGTCCTGTCGCACACAACTCAGGTTTCACCAAGAGTTTGGTAAATGACTTTAATTGGCTGCAGAGATGTGCTGGCTAACGCAGGCTGGAATATCTCGTCTCTCTTTCTTCTCACCTCTTTAACACACACACACACACACACACACACACACACACACACACACACACACACAACACACACACACACACACACACACACACACACACTTCAATAAAGCCATCTCTTTACCTTTACTCACAGTTCCCGGGTCTGCGGTGGCTAATTAGTCGAGTGGGGTTTTAGGTTTGGTAATTAGGCGGAGGTAGGAGTGACGGGGGCTCGGGGAGTTGGGGAGTTGAGGGGGTCTGACTGACTCGCAGAAAGAGGAACTGGACTGTCTGCATGCTGGCAGCACCAAGCAGCCAGCCAGTGTCCCTCAGGCACCTGGAGGTAGGCTACCATCTCAGGGTGATGTCTTTGTTAGGAGCCACATGTCTGGGCGAGGGGAACGGCGGGAAAGGAGGGCGGCAGCGGGTAAGAACACGACATCTTCGTCCGAGCGCTGACAGAACTGTGGAGAAGCTGGAACTTTTAGGATTTACCTGGCCATCCTGCAAAACGGGAAACACCAGTGTTTGGAAGGCCTGCAAAAAAAAAAAAAATCTTTTATTGGCAGCATCAGCATTTCCAATTCCTGCAAAAACAAGATGAAAACGTAGATGAAAATTCCTGCCTGTTTTGGAATCTTAAGGCCTTTAAAGTCACTTCCACAGAATCCTGCTGAAACAGAGACGAGCAGCCACATCAGACACTCCATCCTCTCACATTATCCAACAGAAACTAGTGCCAGCACTGCAGCGGCTGGTGCTGCGCTGGTGAAACTCACCTCAGGTCTCCTCTGATGAGCAGCGCTTCCTCTCAGACAATCACATCGTGTTGCCTTCACTTCCACTGAGGCATCGGCTGTAATTAGAAACTCCATCACAACACTCTGCTGTCGGTAAAAAGGTTAAAGTTGCCGTAGCTCCCTTATATACAGCACACAGCCACGGCGCGAGTGTAAGATATGCTAACTTTGACAAACATAATCCAGATAACATGATTCCGCAGAAGAAGAAACGTGGCAGGGGTTCAAACGGGGGTCTGCCGCTACTCCTCGAGTCCTTCTCCATCTTTAATGTCTTGTTTACTCTCTGTAGTTCTGGATTGTTTCAATGCGTTGCCAGTTAGCAGCCTCCGACTGACACAATCCAATTAAATAAAGAGTGTTGTCTCTCCAGGTTCCTGTGTTCTCTAATTGGGGCTGTGACTGCTCACTAATCAGTGGAGGCACAGGTAGGCCCCGGAGGACGCACAGACGAGGCCTCTCCCGCTAATTGAAGAGATGCTGAACCATCCTCCTCCTCCTCGCCGAGGATGCACGCGCTACTTCGCTGCACTAAATTCATCCGCGCTCATCACATCTGGATCTGTATGCTAGCCGCAGAGCTAACTGCACTTTACTTCTGATTTTACACGTGAATATGAGGGGAAGGCATCTATTTTTACGTTGTTTTAAAAAAAAAAAAACCAAAAAAGTTTGTAACTGTTGAGCTGCTGTAACAATAAATAAAGTTAATCAAAATAGAATCTAATAAATCCGAACTTTTTAAGTAGAAATAAAAAAGAGAAAATGCAATAAATTGACTCAGGAAAGTGAATATAAAACAATGATTTTACCAAGCAAATTTTCTAATTAAGAAGGAAAGCATAAATAAAGAAAACGTACTGGGTTTTAAGTAATTTTTAAAAATTACAGGTTCACTTCTGCCACCGTTACTTATGGCCAAACTGATGAAATATTTATTAATAACTACATTCAGTGATAATAAACTTCTAGATAATCTAGATTTTCTCCCATTTTTAACCTTTAGAGGACTTTTTTCCCAGATAAAGTCAGTTTAGAGCAGCTTCTCATTTCCAGTCATGACCTGGTCAGAGGCCCCATCCCAAGAAACACAAGGAAAACAGTCATTGATCAAGAGGCAACCGTCCGTTACAAGATCAATTTGACTACATTTGTTTCCGGTTGCAGCCCTGCAGGTGGGGGCCACACCCAGAACATGTTCTCATGCTCTCAGGCCAGCGGCGTTCCCACCCCATCCTTCCCGGTAGGCACAGGTGTTGGTTCTAAGCCCGGGAATCATCTCCATGACACCGTTCAGAATATGTGTTTTTCCGAAGGTATTAAATCTCAGCAGAGTCCGCAGATGTGCTCTCTGCTAATCTCAAACACGCCACGGACGTAAACAGGTGTGACACACGCTGGAGGAGGGTTTTTTTTTTAATATCAGCAGCAAAACAGGTGAACAGATGTGGACGAGGAACTGGTGGAACGCTGCCAGTTTCCCTTTGTTAAAGAGAGCTTTGAACTCCCAGCTTTGTTGTCAGGTCAGCCATCGTCACTGGGATGCATTGTTTACTGTTACTGGGCAACAGACGGTTGCTCTCTGCTGATTGGCCGGAAGCATTTCAAACTCCAACCTGTTGGGAATCATCCGAATTCTGCTTCCAACATCTTTAAAAACCCGTTATCCCTGTCAATAAGCTTCCAGACGTGCAGGGCAGATGTTTCTTGTTTCTCCCAAACACGGGGAAAAAGAGGCGGAAATGAAAAAAAAAAAAAAAAAAGAGTCAAACGATATTCCTCCACGCATTTACCAGCGGTGATTTATTCTCCCTTGCAGCAAGACCAGCTCCTGTTTCGCCGGACTAATTTATTTATTTATTTTTTTATTGCGTGCAGCTCGTGGGCATGTGAATGGAATGATTGATTGCGCGAACTGCCTTTCTGTCAGATACAAACAGGCGGTAAAGCAGCGAGCGCACCTGGAGCAGCACCCGCTGCCGACGACCACGTAAGCCGCCATTAGAAAAACAATGAAGTCTATCATAAAACATTTATGGGAGATAAAGTGCGTGCGAGAGCTGTGAGCGGGCAGCGTTATGGTTACGGATCTGAAGTCGTTTCAGGCCGGAACCAGAAGGCGGAATTGGAAGAAGAAAAAAAAAGAATAAAAAAAAAAAGACTTGTGACTGAGTGAAAATACTGAGTCATCACATCCACATTCACGAAATATAGCATTTATTCATCATGTGTTGATTAAACCTTCAAAAATGAACATTTTTAGTTCTACAATCACTGATTGGGGTTAACGGTTTCACAGCTTTCAGAGTTTACTGGTGCTAATAGGGGGCGGAGCCACGTCCACCACCACCTTGCCCAGGTTTTTCCCGGCGTACATGTAGTCCACGGCCCTGAAGACTGACTCCAGACCCGTGAACCTGCCCTCGGGGGCCAAATCTCCGCCGTCTACCTCACACACCAGCTGCCCCTTGGAGAACATGTGCATCATGCTGCTCAGGGCGTCCCGGTAGTCGCCCAGGAAGTGCGGCAGGAAGAAGCCGCGAATGCTGGCCGACTTCTGGAGCAGCTTGACTGGCAGCGTTTCCCCTCGGAAGCGCGGGATCCCCGAGGCAGACCGGTAACCCGAGATGAAACCGATCACGATCAGTCGGCCCTTATTGGCCAGACTGTTGACGGCTACTTCTAAGACGCCGCCCCCCACCGACTCGTACACCACGTCGAGCCCTCGCGGGTACTCCGTGCGCAGAGTCTTGGCCAAGTCTTCTGTGGTGTAGTTGATCGCCCTGTCACAGCCGATGGACTTGAGGAATCCCGCCTTCTCATCGGACGAACAGGTCCCTATCACGTGACACCCAGCCCGCTTGGCAAGCTGCACAGCAAACTGTCCCGTTCCTCCTGCCGCCGCCGTCACCAGCACCGTCTCACCTTTGGCCAGGTCGCCCAGTCGTTTCAAGGCGATGAAGGCCGTGGCGCCGCTGACCAGCAGGGTGAGGAACTCCGGCCTCACGGCGGGCACGGGCACGCACTCTTTGGCCGGCACCAGCGTGTACTCTGCAAACGCTCCGCTGCCGAAGTAGGCCACGGCGTCCCCGACGGTATACGTGGAGCTGGCGCTGAGGCCCAGGCCGACGACCTCGCCGATCCCCTCAAAACCGGCGTCAAAGGGGGGCTTCACCGTGGGGTCGTAGCGGCCGGCGGAGTAATTAACATCAGAGGCGTTGATTCCCACAAACCTGAAACACAGAAGAAGGCGGAACAATATGACTCTGGAGCTGTGATTGGTCAACAACCGGAGCATGTGACCCTCTGAAGGCAACGCCTCCCTCTTAAAACTTTGCACCACGACTCTCGTTCCTCAGCACCGACAGGGCGGCATGATGTAACGTCTTCCGAGACGCCCACCACCAGCCTGAAACTCCCAGAGAGCTGCGGGCCGCCTCGACGCCAGCGCGGACATTTCATCTCGCTCCGGTAGCGTTTTAGAAACAAACGTGCGAGAAGAGAACGCATAAATAAATCATTTACCCTCGTTACAGAGGGCGTCGCATGTGCACTTTGAGCCCGCACACGACGTTTCTGAGGATTACAGACGGTCGCTGTGACGCGTTACAAATCCCTCCATTTACCTGGTTTGTGTTTTTAAATCTAAAGTAACTAAAACCTCAAAGTTCCCCTCCAAAAGACGCCTCTTCAGGTGTAACATTTACTCCTCATGAACAAGAATTGACTCTTTTATTTCTAGGTTGAGTGTTTAATGCCCTGAGGTTCCTCGTCTCGCACGTTCACGCCGGATTAGGATTAAACGCCGATGCTGAAAAAGCAAAAGTGCTTCTCCAGTTACGCCAGAGTCCCACACAGACCAAAACATTTACCCTCCGTGATCCTGCTGTGCCGACACCGGAATAACACCAGCGCCTCCGTGGTCAAAGGTCTCAAGCAACTGGTGCTTTTGCTCAATCTGGTTTCTAAGCGATAATAAGGCGCAGATGTTTACATGTTCATTCCTGTCAGATGAAAACTCCACATTGTGGTGGGAATTCTTATTTAAACCAGTCAAAAGGACCCCCCCACACACACACACACATTTTTCCTGCTGACTTCAGGTACTTTAATCTCTCCCTGCACCGTGAATGACTCAAACGATCCCACAATCTCTGCTCCGCATCTCCTTCTCCATCATCTCTGGATGTCTGTCACAGCCCCCCCTTCATGACTTTCTGTTTGCAGTTTGGTGACGTAAAGACAGGAGGACATAGAGAAAGAGAGAGCGAGAGAGAGGGGGATGAGGGAGGGAGAGAGAGGGAGATGCTGAGATGGATTGATAGACAAATGCAGAAGAGGGCGGAACTTGGAATTACGGTCCAGCGTTTTTTTCCCTCGCCTATTTTGCCATCTCGTGATGATGACGGTGGTCGCAGGTGCGGGACATGAGTGATCCGAGGTAAGAGAAGCCCTTTTATTCAACTCCTCAACATTTCCTGTTCGATCGACGTCGATCCGCAAATAGACTTTGACCCAACCTGCCGCTATCGCGAACGCGCAGAACACAAAAGCTTTCCAGAGTCAACTTACCGATTCCTGACCAGCAGCTCCGCGTCTCCCGGCGTCGGAACCGGCGCGCTGCGCAGGGACACGGCCTCCCTGAAATCCGAGCTGAGCTTGTTCACCACCAGCTTCTTCATGGTGCTCGGTATGGAGGAGCCTTTGAAATCCATGAAGTGCGCAGAGTAGGACATGTCTATGATGGAGCGCCGCGCGGGCGAGTCAACTCCTGGGAGCGCGTCGGTGCCTCTGCGACCCCCGCCGATCACCGACAGCAATCTGCCGCCGCTCCTCTTCAGCAGGAGGCTGGCCATCGATCCGAAATGTGACAAAGTTCACGGGCAACTCAGCGTGCGCTTGTAGCCGGACCTGATATTAGCCTGCGCGCTAAGCTCCCCCCTCGCCGCTGCAGGCCGGGCCGAGCCGGAACCGAACATAAACGCGCACGACCGCAGATAAACGCGAAGCCGCGTCGCTTTTAGCGCGCCTGTCGGACGTGAATGTAAATAAAACGCCGAGGTGTGAGGCGAGGATTTGGGATTAGAACGTCGCACTGGCGCAGGCTCGTCAGCGGCACAGCAGCGCCCCAGTGGTGTCGTCGGAGTCCCTCCCCTTCCCGGACGCAGCGCTCACTTCCTAGTAAGGTGAAACAAATCAATCCTGCTATCATAATCTGCTCTATGCTGGCTTGTTTTATCCCCGGGAGAATGACACGGACCGGGACCGTTCATGCGCGCCCCGTAAATCTGTCCGTCTTTGAAACTGCGCGTTTATTTCAGAGGAATTTGTGGTCACGTGTGACACCTCGGGAAGGTTTCTGGGCTCTTCACCTGTCGTTTACTGGAAGTTTCGCAGGGAGAATCATTCACCGAGGCGCCGTTGAACTTGTCCCACCCCCGCGGGAGTCGAACCCCCGACTCCCGGCGCGCAAAGACTCGCGGATCCAGCCCAAGGTGTCCAAGTTAAACTTGTTGGGGAATCTCGTTCCGGTTACTGCGAGGTTTTATGTCTCCTCTTAAGTTAAAAAAGCTTTCGCGAATTTGTCCGAGATTTTGGAGAGACGGGAGGGACAGAGGGAGAGAGGGAGGGAGGGAGGGAGAGAGCGGGGAAAACAAGACAATTAAAAAGATTGACAGGTAGGCTCCTCTGTCAGGGGTGACGCTTGCGGAGAGGGGAGGAGTAAAATGTAGCAGGAAAAGCCACTCGATGCGTCTGTCTATCAGTTGAGACTGTCTGAAACAGCTTCTGGATCCACCGCGTTTCCATTTTTTTCCCCCTTTTGAGAGACCTCGGATCAGTCCCAGGAGTTTTCCTCCCTCTTTTCTCCCGTTTAGAGCGACAAATATCAGACTCCACGCCGAGACGAGCTGGGTTTTCTGTTCTTTTTCTGTCGGATGCGCCTGTTTTGTTTGTTTCTCTCCGGTGAGCTCGCTCCTCTCCGCCGCATCAGCCGCCGCTGCCCGCGATGCGATGAGACCGACGGCGTGAATTATTCCCACTTTAAACGTGAGTAACAGAGCCGAGCTTTTCGGGCTGATTTTCTTGTGCGGGAGAGAGAGGAGAGGAGAGGAGAGGAAAGGAGAGGAGAGGAGAGGAGAGGAGGGGAGGGAGGAAGAAGAAGTCCCCGCCGGACTGGCGAGGCTGGATCCGGGCTGAGGTGGCGCGGTGGTGACGGGACTGACATTAACCCATCTAATGCCTGCCTGTCTGTTCTTTTCCTCTCCCCTGTGTCTGTTTTAGGTCTCCGGCAAGAGAAGAGAAGCAAACCCAAGGATATTTAACCAGAGCGGTGCGCAGAGCTCACATTGGACTTATTTGTTTGGTCACCGCCAGAGTTTATTCATTTTTGTAGCTTTTGTGTGCGTAAAAGACGCAGCAAAGTCTCCCTCCAAAGAGGGCAGGAGACCAGGGGCATTTTTCTCTTCCTGGGGGGAGTCAACTGCAAACTTGGTGCTTCTTTTTTTCACCCTGCCATTGAGGGGGGAAAATGAAGGAAGATGATCTTTGATGGGCACGGAGGTGTCGGGAACCGGCCGAGTCTCTTCCTAAATTTCGTCCCTGCTGTCGAAGCCGATCGGGTCAAGACCGAAGAAGAGCAGGAGGTCTGAAGACAAGACGTCTCCGGGTCCCAGATAGAGAAGAGAGAACGCCATCGCAGCGTCGAGCGGGATGCATTTTCACAACTGAGAGACTCCAGACGCCTGTAATTCCTGCATGAGAAGCACCGAGGAAAGTGACGCTCACTATGCCGAGGAGAAAGCAGCAAGAGCCGCGGCGTTCAGCAGGTACAGCCCGAGCCTCCACAGCCGCCAGTCTGCACACACCAGCACAGGAAAACACACCTCTCCATTCCACGCGTTCGTGTTGCATGCCCACATCAACGGCACGACTGTGTGTTTCACGCACGTTGGCGATTTTACACGCACACCCGCAAAATTGTTAAAATCAAATCAAATGAAAACAACAAAAACGAGCGCCCACCTCGCCCCTGAACGCCTCTCTGGGGTTGCAATTTCTCCCTCGTTTCCCGGGAAAGTTCTCCAAAGAATGACGAGATAAACTAAACGGCATCTTATTGGGGATAAAAGGGAGCTTTTGAGGTTCAAGAGTGAGCAATGATGAATAATTGACTGGAGAAAGAAGGGGGAGAGGAGTGGCAGAGGCGTTCTTCTCCTTTTTCTTTCCGTTTTATTAGAGGATTGCCATCCTTGATTTGATGTGTGATTGATCGCCTGTCATGTGGCACCCTTTGATCTATTCATCCCTGATAAACATCAATAAATCCTCCCATGGAGCCAGTCCTGCCTCTGGTAGGTTTAGCTCTCTCTCACACACACGCACGCACGCACACACGGAAGGAATAGCCTAAAAAAGTTGGAATTATCGTTAAAAAACCGCCTCTTTGTCTCTTAAAGGAATGCCTTAAAAGCAGATGAAAGGGTGGCGTCTGTCTTTAATATAGCGGCGTTGAATCGGCCCCTCAGAAATCAGGTGTTTGATTCCTTGGTTCTGGACAGAAATGTGGATATTTCCACACGTGTTCCATCGAAAATTCAGCCCACATCCGCTGCGAGAATCGGCCAGTAATTAAATCAATATCCACTGCTGGAGGGGAGTATTTCTTTTTTTATTATTTGCAGCGTGACCGGCTGATAAAACCGGGATTTGGTGGAGGACCGGCGAGGTTGACTTCTAGTGGTTTGGATCGGGACCCCCTCCGCCCCCTCGTTCCCCCTCCTCTCGTCTCTCTGCAGCCTTTAAACAAATGTAAATGAGTGACAGGGGTTTCTACCTCTGTGCTAATGAGGCCGGGCCTTTGAAGTTAGGCATTAACAACTGCAGCGAACAAAAGACAGTTACAGAATTTTAAAGAGATCCTGAAATATGAGGTGCAAAGCGGGTCGAACGCCAGGGCCGGCCGACGGGGACTTTGAACTCAGCAGGCTTGATGGTTTAGAGCAGCGAGCTGCTGCTGGCGGAGAGGCGGAGGAGGACGGAGGCCCTCCAGCCGCCGCGCCTCTCCACCTTTTTCCCGTCCGTCAGAGCGACGTTGACGCCGTTCGCGGGGCCACGGCATCACAATAGGGGTGTCGTGGTGGAAATGGCCACCGTGGCGGGAGCAGAACGACTCCCGCTCGCTGTCGAGCACGAGAACATGACACGGCCGTGACCCCCCCTCCCCCACACATTGATCTAAAGCGCCGTCCACCCAGCGCCACAGGCGCCGCGGTTTGTGACGGTCAATCGGAACTTGGCAAAGGGGCGCGGTGCGTTCACGTATGTGACAGTCGGGGATGGCGCTCTTCTCTGATCTCCCGTTGATAGTAGATCCCCCCCCCCCCCCACACACACACACACACACACACACACACACTTGGAGTTAGCGTGCTGCTCTGCTGCTCCGCTGGTCCTGACCTTTGACTTCTGCTCGGGGAAATCAAAACTCGGGCAATAAAACCAGCGACATTGTTTTTATCCTTCTGTGTTTTCCAGGTCTAAGATGTTCCACAACAGCAGAACCCATGTGAGATTTTAGGTTTTGGGAATTTTGGACGGCTGTAATTATTCTCCTCACTTTTGCGGCTCCGGCGACGCACTTGGTAAAATTTGCTAAATTAAAAAAAAAAAAAAACCTGCTCCCGAGCACAAAACACATTTGAATCTTTTCTTTTAATTCCCTCCCCGCGTCGTCCTGATTGGCGTTAAAATTTCCCAGAAGCAAACAGAGGCGTCAGAAGAAGTTTCCCTCCGCCGTATTTATTTTATTACACACAGCTGAGCGTCGCCGCCGCTGTTATTACACGTGTGCCTGTGAACCCGTAGCCCCTCGTCATCCTCCCTCTGAAGGTGAGGGGAGAAAAGTCGGGCCGGACTGACGGCGTCTTTCATCCCGGGCGGCCTTAGAGGAGGAGGATGAAGAGGGAGAGCAGATAAGATAGTGGCTCCTGCTTCTGTACAGCCTGGTGGCTAATTATAAGGACGTGAGTGCGCGCGCGTGTGTGTGTGAGTGTGTGTGTGTGTGTGTGTGTGTGTGAGTGTGTGAGAGCGTTGGCGGGAGTGAGGTTGCTTCTCGTTGGCTTCATTAGAGAGGGGGCCTAATTATCCGCGGAGCTGATGGATTTGTGACAGGCCCTAACGATTAATGCTGACAAATTCAGTAAGGTGTCAAGTCCGCAGCTGCCTTGATGTAATCAAGTTGATATTATACAGTCCCTGCAGCCCCCAGTGCAGCACCAACTCAATTTGCCCGCGCAGGTGACAAATGGACTTTGCTACCTGACTAATCGCATCGGGAGACAATGCCAGTTAATGACCTCTGCCCCTCCCCCCACATCAGCACCGCTGCTCTTTTAACCTTGACAGGAAATTTCCCTCCTTCCATCTCTGCTTCTTTTTAAATTCACTTCTGCACCTTTCCCCCCCCCTCCTTTTTTTTTTTTTTTTCTTCTGGTTTTGCTTTGTTTTTATTTCAAACCCTTTTCGCTTTTATTAAAATGGAGTTTCCTGGAATGCGGGGCTGGAAATTCTTTAGGAGTCTTTATATTAATGACCCGGCTCGTGCCGGTTCTGGACACTCGAAAAATAAAGGAAACGAGCGCGGACGGCGGCGGAATACCTCCGCATGTGTTGCAGCCACGCCAGTAAATCAGCAGCACATCATAACACCTTCTCCGTGTCCTTTTCCGTTCTGCTGAAGGCCTGTAGTTTATTCCAAGCGGGAGAATCACAGCGGTCCGGATTAATGAGGGCGCGGGCCTACGGAGGCTACCATTACCGCGACCTTAACGCCACGCCGCCGTTACACGATAGGCTCCCCTTGAAATAATCGGCATGCTGAGATTTATGTGCCCCCTAACCTTCTGTCTTTGCTGGCGTCCTGAGGAGCACCCCCCCCCCCCTTCCGATGGAAAGCCATGATTTTGTTTGCTGAAAAGCACAATTTAAAGTTTGGAGCCGGTTGGAACTTCAGCTGCCTCAAAGGCTCGAAGTTTATGTTGGAATTAAGGGGAGAAAGTGTGTTTGTGCGTGTGTGTGACAGAGAGAGGGAGGGTCGGAGTGTGTGTGTGTAGCTTAGCATGGACCGGTGTTAGTTTCCCTGGAATGAATAACCAGTATAGCAGTCACCACGCCATGTTAGTCATCCTCCTTAGCAGATCCTGCCTTCAGCCCCCGCCAACACCCCCCCTCTAGCAGCAGTTAAACCTTTTTCCCACCTCCGACTGTCATCTCGCTCGCCCTTTTCCAACAAAACCAGGCGGTGTCAGAGGGAAGGGGAGAGCGAATCGATCCGTGGCGTCCTCCTTCTGCAACTGCGTTCTGTCGTCGTTGCTTTCCGGGATTTACCTCCGGTGTGAGTGTGTGTGTGTGTGTGTGTGTGTGTGTGTGTGTTATTCCCGGTCGAGCTCGGGTAGAGGTTACGCTAATTGGAGCGCTGGTGTCGTTAGCAGGTGGCATCGATCGACCTCGTCGATAGCTACTTTTGCTCCCGCGTCGCCCTCCCGAACCATTAGTTAAATTTACATCTGGGATTTGAGGCAGTCAAAGGTCAAACGTGCTCTGTTCGCTCCCCTAATGCCTAAGATCACCGAGCGCCACCGCGCTAGTGAGCGTGGTATCGAGTTACGCGCTGGGAGTTGATCTTTACACTCCTGATCCATGCTGATTATTGGCAATGGAATTGATAAAATCCCAGGATTTCTTTTCTTTTCATCTGTTTTTCCTTCCTGTCGGAGTCTTTCTGGGGCAAACATTCTGCCCCCGGGGCCCGCTGTTACCTCCGCTCGCAGTGTGTTGCCCTCGCTGCACTTTAGACACACACCATCAAACATAAACACAGGCTTACATACATGCGCGCGCACACACACACACACACACACACACCTACAGTACACCTAATGCTTAAGTGCAGCCAGCATGTCTCTGTGGGAGGTCATAATGGAGGTGGCTTAGCATGATGGGAAATCATATCATTAAAGCAGCCAGATGTGCTTTGTTGCCTGCCCTGCAGCACATAAAAACAGCAGCCAGTCATGGGATCCAAAAAAGAAAGAAAGAAAGAAAGAAAGGAAGAAAGAAAAAGGGGAGGAAAAAAGAATCCAGTCTGAGAAAACCGAGTCTGAAACAGATAGAAAGCAGCCCGGTGGGACGGGGCTGACAGGCCTGACTCCTGACTGCCATAGAACCCCCCCCCACCCAAATAAAGGATATTTGTCCTCACTCCAGCGCTGCAGCGGCAGAACCAGCTGTTTTAACTCGGGCTCCAGATTGGACTCGCTGCTTTGATGAATGGCACGCCGCCGCCGTTATCAGCTCGTGTTAAGTGTGTTTAATTACTATGTAATATTTGTGTTGTGCTGAGTAATTAATTTAGCTAAGGCTCAACGGTGGGGGTGTGAGGCCTGTGCAGAAACACCCCCACACACACACACACTTTTCTCCTCTTCTTCTCCTGCACCTAATCAGAGATGTGAGAACGATAGGAGGGGAAGCGTTCCAGAGGAGTCGTCGTGCAACATTCCAGGCGCCAAAATTGACATGTGAAATTTTCTTAAGTAAAGCGTTACATTTGCTGGGGGTAAATTTGCGCTCTTGATCCGCGCGGCGCCTCCTCGAGAGGCGGCGGCTGCTGGAGACAAATTCAACATGTTACTTCCATCAATAAAAGATGAGCAATTACAGAATATTTTGTCTAATAAGTATTTGAATTCCTCAGCGCGAAGTCGGGGGGTTGCGGGTGGGGGGGGGCAAACACGCAGCTTACCCACTCGTTACATCAGTTAGCGAGGGGGGGGGGGGGTGAGAGGCAGCGCTTTGATGCTAACAAACAAACAAGACAAACGAGATGGGCCCGCTACAGAAGCCCTATCCAGGGACACCCAACCCCTGCACGCTCCGTCTCTTCTCTTCACGCTCCTCTCATCTCCCCTCTCATTTCGCCCCGGTTCCCTTTAATTTTCGGACCCCCCCCCCACTTCACATCGCTGTGCTGGGTAAACGCTCACTTATTTGCTAACTTAAAGCAGGAAAACGAGCAACGTGTTGGTGGGAGAAGTCAGAACAAAGTTGCCAGCTAACAGAGGCTAGCCCGTGACCTGCGTGGAGGTTGCCAAATGCTGCAGAAGAGCACCCGAGTGGGCCGGGCCTGGGTTTAGTAGCTGGCAGGTGGGGGAGCTTCGAGGACAGGTATTAATGCTGACAGATGAACGCAGCGGCGGGCGAGCGCTCCCTCAACAGCTGCGACTGGCGTGATTATCCTGACAGGTGTCAATTAAGAATTACGGCCCGGTCTGTCCAAACGTGCAGATGAGCTCCTCCAGCCCTCCAGCTGTCCCCGCGCGAGCGCAATGCCGGCGTTAGCGTAGCCGCCGCAGATGCCGTGATGTCAGCGGCGCGTCCGCGTGGATCCGGTTTGGTCAGACGTGTAAATAAGCATTAGAAGCAGTGACACAGGCGTCGATTTACCTCCAGAATGAGCCCCTTCCACCCGATTGTTAGCGGGAGTTAGCTTCAGCCCAGGTCGCGGCCTGGTGTTTAAGCGGGTCCTGCAGCCGTCTCATTACCCGCCCGCTCTGTGTTTGTGTACGTCTGCGTTTGTAGACGGTCTGCGGCGCGATCGCCTTCGCACAAAGCAGCAGGTGCAGACACACACGGATCCCGGCCCCTTTGATCGCCCCCTCGGTCGCTCTTGTTCTTCAGTGTTTAGCGGGACGCTGAGGTCAACGAGTGAGGAAATGAATAGCTGCCATCGCCCATCTCCAGCGCTCTCTTCCCGTAAACCCGCTGGCTGACTCCCGCGCTCTGGGCTGAGTGGGTTTCTGGGAAATTCAGCATGTTCCGAATTTCCCATATTTTTTCCAGGGTTTAAATTTGCAGCTTAATGACCCAAATGTGTATTTTTGCGTAGCAAAAAGTCAAGTCCCCCCCCCCCCAAACAGGCGGCGTACGACTTTTTAAACCACCCGTTTGCACTCCGCCGCGCTCGACGCGGGATAAACACGAGCGGCTTCAATCGTCGGCGAGCGGAAGCGAAAAACAGCAACTGGGAAAAAAGCAACATGAGAGCGAGCGCAGGAGTCTCCCCAGGAACCCACAGAGGGATCCGCTTGTTCACTTGGGAGTTGCAGTTTTGGATTTCCTTCCTCAAAATCGTTTGCTGCAGAAAATAAGCGGTGGGGGAGGGGGGAGGGAGGGGGGATGATATCAGCCTTATTTGCTGCTCTGACAGTATTTGCATATCTCTTGTTTTAAATACGGAAACCCCCTCGGAGCCAAATCCAGCTTCTCCCGGAGCTTCGTTCGGCGTCACCTCTTCTCTTTCCTATTCAGCCTCTTTTCCCTCTACTCCCTCTCCTTATTCGCTCCTCTCTTCCGGCCTGCCTCCGCTCACGCCGGCCGCCGCCGCCGCCGCCGATTATCGGCCCTGTGACTGTTTTCCATCCTCATGCAAATGGCCCACCGCGCTCTCTTATCGCGCCTGCTTTGCCCCCTTCCACCCCGAACCGCTGCGTGTAATCAAAGTAAGCGGCAGCTCGGGCTAAAAGGCGAGCGCCGGTGGAGATGGATGGCGGGATTAAATATTAACTGGATGCGGCTGACTTAAGGCAAGTGTTTCACATAGCTGCTCCCGCCACGGTTGCCGTGCATTGATCCCCTCGCCCCGGCGCCTCCGCTTGTTTGGCTGCCTGCCGTTAATTTTTCACCATCATCCCGACGACTTTGCCTTTGAAACGCGGAGGGAGACCGCGGTTACCCCCCAGCCGCCCCCCCCGCCCCGCCCCCTCGCACTTAGAGCGAGGGGGGCAGGTGAGATGGATGATAGCAATTTGAAATTTTGTTTGTGCGTGTGATCATGGAGATTGTTTTCCAGCCACACAGCGATGTTACAATCGCTGTGATTAATTGCGGCAGGTCGCCCAGCTGGGATTGGACGGGCGGAAACGGGAGGTTGCGGGTTCCCCTCCGTCCGCTCTCGACTCGCGGATATGGCGCTCGTCAGGCGACCTTGAAGCCGGCGCGTCGCGTCGCTCTGTCTCTTCCTCCCATTTGAATCTGATGAACATCAAAGCAAATTTCGGGGCACGAATGAAAGCCGAAACCTGGCTACATGAAAGCAGCGCTAGCGCGGAGGGCTGGAAGGCGCGGCGTGCTGGCTGTCTGCCTGTGCATAGCTATATCCTGTGGGTCAGGGAGGCAGCTTGTTAACAGGTAGGGGGGCTCATACCAGTGGTGTTTAACCCCCCCGCTCCCTGTAACCACACACACACACACACACACACACACCACACACACACACCACACACACACACACACACACACACATAAACAGTGGCTGCTGCTGCTGATAGCATTGTGAAGCCCTTCTGGCATTTAAAGCGTGGAGATCTGCCCTCGTCAGTCAGCCCAACCCACCCCCCCCTCCTCACCGGAGTGTACATCTGCCATCTGTAGGGGGTCACGAGCAGGTCGTGACCCCCCCGTGGGCACTCCCTGGACAATTATCGCCGCGCCGCTCCGTTTTGGCGTGTGTTTTTGCGCGTTGACTCCAGCGCAGATGAAAGCGGCAGCAGCAGACACCAGCGTGTCGCCGCTGGAAGGTGCACGTAGCTGGTATTTATAATTCCGCACGGAATGAATTTGAATAATTTTCATGGCGGCAGATATTCCGGATATTTCGCTACGAGTCAGAATTACACCATCCGTGAAGTGTTTCCAGCCAGTGATAATAATAGCAGCGATAATATTAATGCGCCACTAAAAATATTGTTTGCTTGTTTAATCCCATTAAGATGCTGCGTTCCCAGTTAATGGCTGCTGTTAAGATCTTTTCCTAGAATGGGAGGCAGCGATACAGTCACGGCTCTTTTCTAACTTGGTAAACTTGGAAAAAAAGTACATTATAGTTGTAAGTATAGGAAATATCTCCAGATTAACATCCCACTATCAGCCCAGTAATGATACCAGCATCAGCTTGAGCCTCTCCTAGATGCTCTTTTCTCTCTTCCCCTCGCCTCACACACTTTTTGCTCGCCTTTAGTCAAACCAGGCCTCGTCCCCATAGCAACACACAGTGAGCTCATGCTCGTTAGTGTGTATGTGGCCCGAGCGATCGGCTCCGATCCTGTTCCTCATTCCTGGGATTTCATCCCCACGCATCCACCACCTCATCATGGGTTTCCCGGACCGGGCTGAGTAACTGTCAGTGATGATGTTTGGACGTCTGTGCGGTTTCCTGGTCAGCGTTTCCTTCACCGGGGAGGGGGTGCTTGTGTCGGTGTGTGTGTGTGTGTTTTATGTGAAATCACATGAAGATTGAGAGGCCACGCTGGGAAATGTCCCTCAGTCACGCCTGACTCTTGTTTTTCCTCCCCTGTGCTGTTAAATCTCCAGAGTTCTGATAACAGGTCAGCCATTCAGGAATATAAAAAGGTACGTGTGTGTGTGTGTGTGGGGGGGGGGGTGTAAGGAAGTGAAAGAACCAAAGAACCAGAACATGATTAGAGAGAATTAGAGTGTGTACTGTATGCAGAAGAGGGAAAAAAAGGTGTTCTTTATGCTGGCTCAACCATTGCGTGGGTGGCGCCTGGAGTGGAGAGGTCAATGGGATGCTGTGATAGGCTAATCTGCGTGGAGGGGGGGTTAGGGCAGGCCTGTTGGGAGCAGCTCATTGGCTAGACTCCCTCTCCCCGAGAAATTAAACTTCATTCTTTTTGTCCGGCATGTGAAGATTTAGAGTGTCCTGAAACCTAAAGTGAGACGCCCGCATCTGTGCCAGCGTCTGCGCACGTGTGTGTTGCATTCTTTTCCTCGTTCATCCCAGTTCCTGTGTGTGTGTGTGTGTGTGTGTGTGTGTGTGTGTGTGTGTGTGAATGTAATGCCCGCTGTGTCCAGACCCGTGTGCGCTCGTCCTCCACTCAGACACATGGATGACAGATGACCCAGTGGGAGACACCAGCCATCCTGCCCCCCCCCCCCCACCCCCCCCGCCGCCCCACCACCCACCCTGCTGCGAAAAAGTGCATACTTTGTTTACTTCCTCGGCATTTTGCCATAAATCCTGGACCCACCTCCGACGCGGCGCTGCCCCCTTTTCCTCGGGTTACGGGTTTGTGCGCGATCATAATAGCTGCGTCACCGTGAGTGTGTGTCTGTGTGAGTGTGTGTGGCCGAACAAACCAGCCGCAACCTGGCTGCACGTCTATCGTTGGGGGGGGTGACTCGCTGGGCCAGAAGAAACCTAAATCCTCACATAAAAAAAAAGAGGCTGTGCACCGGGCCTGGGCCGGGGAGAGGGAGGGAGGGAGGGAGGGAGAAAGACGGGAAGAGAGAGGGGAAAAAAGTTGATTTCCTTTTCCAGCACAGCCATACATCACAGGGCCTCCCAGCTGCAGTGTCACAAGCTGACAGAATGACATGTGTCATTTATCAAAGGGGCCAGGCGGGGGCCTTGGGAAACGTGCACCACAAAGCCTGAGAGAGTTCATTCCAACACTCAACCCTCACTCCTTCCCTTCCTCCCTCCCTCCCTCCCTCATCTCTCACTCTCACTCAGCCCGCCCCCGCTGTTCACTCTGCTCCTCGTTCTCTCTCCTCTCTGCACCCCCCCCCCCCACCCCCCACCCAGCCACCGCCACCCTCCCTGCTCGCTCTGCCTGGTGCCAAAAAAGGGCCCTGTAATGTTTTCTGTCTTCGGCGTGCTCACACACAGCCTGCGTGTGTCCGTGTGTGTGTGTGTGGTGTGTGTGTGTGTGTTACCCCACAGAGCGCAGGAGCTCCAGTCTTTCGGCCACACTTGTTGCTGTGCATAACTTGTGTTGCAACAAGCTGGAATATTCTAATCCCACTTCATTGCTCCGGCACACTGGAAACGACGCTCGCCTTATCGGGAACAGCCCAATTCCAGCCTCCATTAGTGGGATTTGTGGAGCGCCGCGCCGCTGCCATAGTTATTTTCTCATTTCCGGGTCTGAGCTCCTCGACTTGTTTTCGCTGTCGTTAAGAAAATCCGCGGCCTCTGCGTGTGAGAAGGACCTGGTTGATGGAGAGGTTGCAGCCTTCCCGGCTTGTTGGGGGTCAGGACGGGGAGCGCGCAGCCTGTGCACGCCCGCCGTAGAGGCGCGCCCACTTCCGCGACTTTCCTGACATCACCGTCTGCAGCCTCCTCTCATCCATCATCGGATCACCTTTCATCCCCACCCCCATCATCAGCCCTTCGACTCCATCCCAGCTACTTCCAGAATCAATAAACTCTCTCACCTGGGCGCCGCCGCAGGGTGACATCTCCTTTAAGAGAAGCTCGAGCGTCGTGTTTTCTCACCGCCGCCGCCGCCGCCGCCACACGTCTCATTGCCTTGTTCCTCTGCAAATTCTTTTTTTATGACTTTCCCACTGAAAAAGCGCGTCCGTATAATTCATTTCATGTAGTCCGGACCAATATATTACCATTTAGCCGCCATATTTTATCGCAGCGAATTGAATAAAACTTTTATGTCTTCTGAAAGGAACACATGCAAGGACGTTTCCATAGATTAGGGGCCCATTTTGAAAGTTATGGACGCGGGTCATTTTTTTTCCCTTGGAGCCCACCAAAGATTGGAAACGCGTGCGCTCCGGGATACATCTTGCGAGCATGTGTCGCCCTGAGAAAACTGGTTCTTTTTGCTCACCTTTTCCGCTCTCGTAGCAGACTAAACGGATTACGCTTCCACGCCGCCGCGCCGCGGCACCGAGCAGCCGGGTCCTGGCAGATCAGAGAGCTGCCGAACAGCCCAGCAACTTTGGGGGAAATTGCCTGATTAATTATTTAAAGTGAGACTCGGGGCAGCATAAGGTAGCGTGCAGACGCGGCAAGGGAGCGCGCGCGTATGTGACTGTGGGGGGGTGGGGGGGGAGTGGTGTGTGTGTGTGGGGGGGGTGTCGGGGGGGGGCTACTGAAAGTGTTATGTTTCCCTGCTTTGTCTGAGGGGGTTAAAAGACGCAGCCTGTCACTGAGGGGAATATTCAATGGTGACCCTTCCAACAGGTCGTGGACAGTTCATTCTGCCCCCCCACCACCCCCACCCCACCCCCAACCTCATAAATACTTCCCAGCCCCCACCATTGCCTTTTAAACTCAGAAACAGGTACAAAGTTGGGAGTTTTTTCCATCCTTTTAATAAGTGTTAAATAAGACAACCTCCTCTTTCGCTCCTCACTTCCCTGTCTGTGTCTGTGTCTGTGTCTGTGTCTGTGTCTGTGTCTGTGTGTCTGTGTCTGTGTCTGTGTCTGTGTGCATGTGCGTGTGTGTGTGTGTGTGTGTCCTGCCTCTTTTCATCTGTCTTCATAAGCCTCATTTACTTTTGCAACCAGATGTGAGCTGACAGCCATCACTCAAAGCCCCCCCAAACACGCACACACACACACACACACACACACACACACACACACACACACACACAGACTGGTCACTGTTGCATGAGCGGGCTTCCAAACCGGGGTTTTACTGTGTACATCAGAATAACAGTGGCATTCTTCATGTCTGACATTAATCAGGCAGACTAGATTGAACAGGGAGGAGGGACTCTTGAACCCCCCGGTGGGGTCATGTGTTGGGGGGAAATTTAATATTTTAAAGATGAAGGCGTGTCACACTTGGTGTGTGCAAACAGTCGTTCATTCTCCTGTACTTTCATAAGTCCCTCTCACTTGGGAATTCTGGCATGTGTTGAGTGTTTCTCCCCTTTATTCTTTGTGTGTGTGTGTGCGTGTGTGTGTGTGTGTCCGGCTTCATTGATCTCCAGTGATGTGATCCTCCTTGAGCGTTCGTTCTCATCGGACTCTGATTTACGGCTTCATTAGGATCCTTGCTCTACCTCCTCTTCTTTTTCTTTTGTCTCTGTTTCTGGATCACATGCACACACACCCTCACACACAGGCGTGCACTGAAGGACTTCTGGGCCCAACACTTTGTATAGTTTGTTTCTGTTCTGTTTGCCATCTTCATGAGTAATCTTTTATTATTCGCCGAGGCTCAGCACCGTCATTGTGCCCCCGAGGGCTGGAGTGCTGTGGCGGTTTTGGAGGTGCTCCTCCACCCCCCGGGCAGCCCCGCTTGCTTGAAAAGAGGCCTCATTGTGCACGTCGTCTTTTATGGCGCTGCCTGAAAGAGAGAGGGATGCACTCCAGTCGGCATTCAAATGCACGTGGTGAGGCAGCCAGCAGAGCAGGACAACCACCACAGGTTGTAAACGCTTTGAAAGGGACGGAGAGTGTGTGTGTGTGTGTGTGTGTGTCGGTGTGTGTGTGTGTGTGAAAGGTTTTTCACTCCTTGCTTCCACCATCACGTTGTAACTCTTTTTACTCCCACATCCAGTTGTCCTCTGCATCCTGACTCTGCTGTGGCTCAGCTGAGGAAAGAACCTTAAAGTTTGGGCTGGTGGTGCTTTTAAACCCCCCCCTCCCCATCAGCCACCACCACCACCCACCAGCAGCAGCAGCGCCATTATCAAGAGTCAAGTCATGCAGAAATGTAGAAAAAATAAGAAGGTAATCACACTTTGTGCTGGCGCTTTTGTCGTCAGCCGGTGATGGAAATGGGTCTAAATATGAGATTAGAACCTGCCGGTGACTGATGCTATTAGTCAGATATGGCGTAGACTTTACTATCTCCCATGAAGGATTAGTGCAAATTATACTGGGAGACAGGCTTGATTTCTCCTCTGCCTGGCTGGATGTGGGCATTTGAAGCACTCTAAGTTGACAGCGTCTGTCTGCGCTTAGTTCTTGGAGACAGGTTGTGTGACAGCTGATGCCAGGCGAGGGCTTAAAAAGTGTGTGCGGGCGTCTATTTGTGTGTCGGACCGACGTGTGGTCGGTGTGTGTGAGCGGGAGAGTTATAAACTGACAGGCGGGTGTGTTTGAATGTGATTGCACGTCAATGACTTCCTTTTTTGGGGGGGAAACAGGTTCTCTTTGAGCCGGCTGACAATTGGGAAAGGCTAATTTTAAGCTCCCTCTTTAATTCTACACCTTCTTATCTGGTGTTATTTTAAATAATTATGCCATCTGGGAGGGTGTCCAGGTGAAGCTGGTTTGAGGAGGGAGAAAAGACGGACAGATGCTGGAGTTTAGTGTTAAAATCCACCTCTCGGCACGTCAGATAGGTGGTCCATGACAGCGGGCTGATGGCGGTGCGTAATCTCCTGACTGAGGTTGATACAGCTGGAGGAACGCTGTCGAGTAGTTTGTTCACCTCTCAGGAATGCTGAGAACATGCAAATGCTCCCTGTTTTAGCCCCACTGTCTCCCCCCGGCCTGCTGATTTAAGAGGGTGACATGTCCCTTAATGTTGGGTAATAAACTGAAGGGCTGGATTTATCGGCACAGGCCTTGTTTTCCCCCCGCTGTTTCTGTCCGCCGGTCCCTATGACGACAGCACAAGCCCCTCCCCTGCTGCTCTTTAGGTGTTTTTCTCCTCAAGCTACAATATTAGCTTGCTAGCCTCACAAAACCCAGAGTCCCTCTAGTTTAGACCAGACTCAGAGGGGTGGAATCACCCTCACTGAAGTCATAAAGTCTTAAACACAAAATAGTCCCCAGATTTCTCCCCTATCTCTCTCCTCGTTTCCTCCTCCTGCACAGCGCAGCGTTGCTACATCAGCAGGGTTGAGGCTGGTCAAAGTGTAGCGCCGCTCAGACGGGATCGACACTCGCCGTGCGGCGGGTTACGCTCGCTGATATCGGCCTCTCGCTGGAATTCTGCCAGTTGACCTCTGGTGTGCGGATCCCTGGCCCAGCGAAGCGGGTCAGTGCGGACGCCATAATAACGCTTTTGTTCCAGGTGGGTGCCCGGGAAAAACCTCTCGGTGTGGGAGGATTCACGTTCCCGTATAAACAGTCAGCCACGATGTGGAGCCCCGACGCTGATGTCGAAAAAAATAGCTTGGGAACATGCTGCAAAGGTTAGGGCGGAATTGTTGATAGTGCAGCGAGGAGCTCAAGGAGCTTCTCTCCGTTCCCATGGAGTCGTGTCCCAGATTTGGAAGCAATGAGTAACTGAGCCAACAGGGCAGAAAACATATGACGTCAGACGGTAAAGATCCCAAAATCAGCACCTAAAGAAACCCCTTCCTGGCGGGACGCTCCAGATGGATCTCCTCGACCGAGGCCTCCTTGGCTGCTGCCAGCGAGGGACTGGATGTTCGTTTCTCTATTTATTTCCATGGCTCATGCGTTTTTCCCCATATAAAGACAGTCTATGTCCGACTGTGTCACCGCGTGATGGATTGCACAGTCCTCTCAGGAAGGGAGGAGAGGGGGGAGGAAGGGAAGGAAGAGGGAGGGAATGAGTGAGCGAGGGAGGGAGGGAGGGAGGGAGGGAGGAAGTAGAGTGGTGCGCTGCAGCAGTGAAGGACATGGCAGCTTAGTACCGGCCAAAAAGACTGTGCCGAACACCTGCTCCTGTCTCCAACGCCCCTTCAACCTCCTCATTACCTGTCAATCTATCAGAAGGCAGCCAGATCAAATGTCTGCGGCAGCCAGGCCTCGCATGGAAACGGAGAGGAGGGGGGGGCAGGGAAGGAAGGGGACAGATTGCATGTCTGGGAAGGCAGAGAATGAAGGGGAAGTAAACCGAGCAGCTGCATGTGCATATCAAAGATGTGCTGATAATTTGGAGCAAACTGCCCAGAGTGTAATTATTGAAGGCTTCTTCGGCGACTGTGTCCTCCAGCTAATTTCAGAGCGCCTTAAATTCAGATACGACTTGGAAAAGGGATGCACGCCGTCGTAAAAGTTGAGAGCGCGGGGGGGAAATTCTCAGGCGTGGCCGCTTTGACACCTCCAGAGTCGAGGACGCGACCGAAAACCTCGTAACATTCCGGCAGTTTTGTCTCCAGCGTCGTTAATGGACGGCATAAAGACAGCCTGAACCTGCCTTCAGCAGCCATTAGCCTCTCTGTTCCCAGGTGTTCGGTGTAAAAGAGGTGAATCTGGGACAGATAAGCGGCTCCGCGGGGAGGCGGAGCCTGCAGCTTCAGGTTTCAGTGACAAAGCTGCGGCTAGCGTGTAGTCTAACGGTGTGTGTGTGTGTGTGTGTGTGTGTGTGTGTGTGTGTGTGTGTGTGTGTGTGTGTGTGTGTGTGTGTTGGGATCCATTCATGCAAACACATGTGTGAAAGCCTGTGAATTCTAATATGAAGTGTGTGTTGATGCACACGTGTTTTATGAAAGGCGGATGATTTTCAGCTCTTCCAGGTGCATTAGAGCGCAAGCGACCTGTCCAGGCGCTCGTCTTCTGGAGCCTTTCAGTCTCTGCCGGCTCCCTCTCTGCCTCTTTCCTCAGTCTTCCCCGAGCTCTCTCGCCCCGCTCTCTGCTTTAGTGTGTGAGCTGTGGTGATTTACGGTAATTATCCATCGTTGGGTCATCTATCAGCCCCGCCGTTGCTAGGAGATGAAAGCAGCTGCTGCTTGCTGTTGTCTTGTTGGGGGCAGCGAGATTGTGTGGGCTTGTGTGTGTGTGTTTGTGTGGGCTTGTGTGTGTGTGTGTGTGTGTGTGAGAGAGAGAGAGAGGAGAGAGAGAGAGAGAGAGAGAGAGAGAGAAGTGGTCCATCCTGATGTGGGGATTAAAAGCGCAGGTGGTGCAGAAGAAAGAGGGACGCAAATGAGGGATGGATGGGTGGACAGACGGACGGATGGATGGATTAGAGGAGGGACGCTTGGGTGAGGGTGGGGTCAGATGTTGAAGGAGGCCAGGTGAAACCGGAGCTCGTGGGTGTGGTTTGGAGTGTCGGGCAGCTTAAGGAGGCACAGGTGTGTGTGTTTGTGATGGAAGAATGGAATGATAAATTCATCTGGGCAGATGGAAATTGGAAGAAGTTGGGCCTTGGGGTGTCATTTGAGTGGCTGTGAAAATTGTGTGTGTGTGTGTGTGTGTGTGTGTGTGTGTGTGTGTAGTTCAGGGCCCAGCAAAGAGGGTCTGCAGTTCTTTGTTTTGTAATCAGCCTTTTGTACTGTTTCTGTTCTCATGGTCCTTTCCTGTCTCTCAGAAACAGTAAACGGTCGTCTGCAAACACTTGAATGTTCTGAGGAGAAGCGCGTGGCGCTGCTAACAGGGCTAACCTGGAGCTCAGACGTGAGGGCTGCTGTTCACCCGCGATGTCAGAGCCCAGCCTGAAGGGAAGCATAATTACTGATTATTATAGAAGAAGTGAACGCAGAGGTGAAGGTAAACACAAATGACAGCAAGTAAAGCTAATTAAGACTAGAATACATGAAAACTCTAGTCTAGGTCGCTGGTGTCAGAACCCAGGCTTTGAAGGCCGCAATCCATCCTCGAGGCCGGGGTTCCGACATCCCTGGTCTGGTTGTTAATGGCGTGTTGAGGCTTTAAAATACCACCGATAAGATGTTTGGATTTTTATTTTCCTTGCACGTCTGCGAAAGGCAGCTGATGTTAGTCACGTCCGTACGAGCCGGTGCTAACTGTAAATACAACTACAGCTCTCCATACCAGCCTAATTAGCGCCAGTTAGCATTTGTCATTGCATTTAGGGGTGAAGATTAGGAACACCTCTCAATTAATCTGCAATCAGCCTGTTTGTTAATTAGCTAACCTGTTCTAAGTGGCCTTCGGGGCTCTTGTGTAATTAGCTAAGCTGCCGGGAAACAGGTCTGTGTGTTGACATTGACCTAAAGCACGCACACGCACACACACATATGGTACACTGTAGTGTGTGAGACATACAACTCAGCAAATGTCTTGAGTCATGGTCAAGAGGGACAAGAACCTCTGACTCTGGGTAATTTGCGTATAAAAGCAAAGGCGCCTCCTGTGCCGCCTGTTTGTTCTGGAAAAACAAGCGCTCGCACGCACACTTCCTCATGCACTTTGTTAGCTGTTGCATGTGTGTCACAGTTAGCCATCGCTAATTATGTATATATAGGCCTGAAAATACAGGAATAATTTGCACATTGTCATGCTTGCAGATTGTTCCCGCCCGCTCCCGACGTGCATCCCTCAAAAGCGTTCTCGGGGAAAAGTCGGGAGGGGAGAGAACGTGTACTGTACTCCCCGTGCACACGCTCCCTTTTGAACACTTCATCCTTTTCAAGTGCAACAACATCACCGCCAAAATGAGCAGCCCCTCCGTCGCCGCGCCGCAGCATTTTTTCCCTCTTGCTCACTTCAAAGCCATTTGTTTACTCTGCCGACTCCTGACATTGTCTGTGGTAATTAAAGGAGCGCGCTGAAATTTATGGTTTAATTATACAGCCCTTGTTATGCAGAGAAGACCAGGATAGCTTGATATGCTCAATAAAAATAAATTCCACGCGGGTTTATTGAACCCACGGTGTAATCGTTCCAGCCACTCAGGTGTGTGTGTGTGTGTGTGTGTGTTTGTGTGTGTACTCGCATGCATACATATACATGTGCATGTTTGTGTTTATTTATGTAGCGCCTCACAAGTCAGCCGCAGCAGCTCAATGTGGAGTGCGAGTGGGTGCGAATGAAATTGAAAAACAACCCCCCCCCCCTTCAAAAAAAAAGCGAGATGAATTGCAATCGATTGGTGCTGGTTCACCGTATTGATCCCCCAGCATGTTCAGGCCCGTTGTTCTCCACCAAGAACATTCAGTCATTCTTCCATGCCCTCGCCAGCTAACACGCAGCTGGACGCACTCTGAACATTTCCCAGTGTTCTCGCTGCGTTGCATGCATGCATTTAGAGGAAAAACAGAGAGTGGGAAGGATGGTTCAGATACAGGATGAGTGTGTGTGTGTGTGTGTGTGTGTGTGTGTGTGTGTGTGCTACTTCTGTAAATGGAGTGCGATCTTGGCTTTGGCCCACAAGCTGCTTCTCTGAACTGATCTTTGAGTTGGGTATAAATAGCACTTGCTCTATATATAAAACAGCAGCACCTTTCACACTCACTCTCCCTATCACACACACACACACACACACACACACACACACACACACACACGCACGCTGGGACCAGCCCACGTATCTCTGCTTATGTACGCATTATCCCCGAGCAGGCCACATATCAATCCATACCTCGTGCTCTGGAGGTGAGCTGGAAGGATACCTGTGGGACATATTGGCATATTTACACGGGAGCGTGACCCGGCGCCGGCTTAGCCACGTCGGCCCGCGCTGACCTGCGGAACAATAACCTAGCCAGCTGTGTGCCGCTCATCAATCTGCAGGGCACAGATTGTAGCTTGAGAGGGCAGATAACGTCTTCCCTAAAATGCTGATAAGGACGCCAATCCCGAACCACCTTCTGTAGCTCTGACTAGATCAATATATCAATCAATGTCAACACCGGACACCTGGGTTGTATGCTAATTTTAGACTTGTTCCATTCTTTTTTTTTTCATCTTAATTGATTAGTTCTTGCATGCCCACCTGCTCCTCTCCTTTGGAACTATTTTTCCACGTCACGATTATGTCACTATCTTAATTTCTCTCATTTTCCCGATTAATAAGTTGGATGTTTGTTGTAGAAAACGGTGAAAAGTGTTCATCAGGGCCCCAAAAGACACCGCGAACGACAGCTAACATCCACCGAAGCCACGAATTATTCACACTGAAAAGTAAATCCGATCAGAATCACCGAATACCAAAAATGATCACCCGATTAACGTGGACTCGTCCGCCTTTATGGAGACGTTTGTGGAGTTTGGGATCAGACGCCACTGTTTCCTCATGGAGGACGCGAGGCCCGTTCGGGGGGGGGGGCAGCAGACGTCGGGCTGCTGCTGAGGCAGAAACGCACCATCTGAAGCTGCCTCCTCAGAGATCAGCGCATCGACTCCACACCAGATTACCGGCCGCCTGTAAATCAACATGACGTGAAACGTTTGGACCCTCCGGCGCCGGCGCTCGCTGAACACCCGCCAATAACGCAAAATTTCCCCACTAATGCTGTTTACGCAGCACTTATTCACATCTCGACCCCTCCCCCATCGGTGAGGTACACGGCGTCCCGTCCGCGGGCTCCAACTCCGGCCAGGGGTGTTTAGAACGGGGGGGGTTAATTGGTACAGCGAGCTGGAACGCTGCAGCAGTCATTTAAGGCCCTGTAGGTGCTGGCTGGGCCATATGTTCCCATTATTCCACTTGGGAGGGGCCCATGTGGTGGGAAGAGGAGGGGGAGGACATGGAGGAGGCTGGGAAAGAAAGGGGGGGGTTGATGGAGGAAAGGTAAATGCGGAAGTATTTTTGAAGAGACCCCGTTTGAAATATAGGATTTGAAAGAACGGGATACCAGGAGGAGCCTGAGACGGGACCAGAAGGAATGAGCTCCGGAGTAAATGATCACCTTCGCCCTCAATATCCGGCTCTTTGGCTGCCATCTTTGCATAATTCATCTCGCCAAATTTTGAGTCATAATTCACCAACTCCTGAACTTCCTGGGTCAATAAGGTCTCTCCTGGTGATGGCGTCTCCGTCGTTAGCGTCTCGCTCAGCTGATCTCGTTAACGCGCCGCCTCCTGGGGGCTAGCGTTGTCGCTCCTTGATTTTAGCCATTGTAAAAAAATAAAGAAATAAAGATTTGGACGAGAGTGAAACTGCAGGAATAAATCTCCCACTTCGGATCCCCTGACTGCATTTTGTCAGCTGTAATAAGCCGAGTTTTCCTGCTTTTTTTTGTTTTTTTCAGCCTTTTCTCCTGCAGATAGCTCAATATTTATCTGCGGCGGCGTCTCTCGCCTCTCCCTCCGTCTCTCCTCCCTCTCCGTACTGTCTCCTGTCAAAGCCAGGCCCGTGTTCCTGATCAGGGCATTGCTCTCATGTTAGCCGCTTCACGGGAAGCACATCCCAGCATTCCCTCCGACACGCCGGCAGCAGCATTACCATAATTGGCTTTTCTACATGACGGGACAGAGGAAATAATAATGTCATTTTATTTACAGCCCTCTCGTCCTGGTCCAAGAGCTATCACCCCCCCACACACACACACACACACATGCACCTCCTCTCAGCACACACACTCCCCTCCTCCCATCTCCTCTGCTACCCCTCCACCCCCCCGTCCAGGGTGCGAGTCTGGTTCTGCCACAGCGTGTAGGTCAAGCGATGGCTTTTTGATCAGCTCCTGTCTGAAGCCATCAGGGCTGAGAGGCACGTAATGGAGAACAGGGTGACAAACAGAATCTGGGGAAGGAATAAGACTGCCAGTTTCCTATTAGGGGCTGCGCCTAAACGGCCTCTGCCCCCGCCGCCCGCCGCCTCCACCCTCCCCGGCTCTCTCCCCCGCACTGCCTAAATCACATGAGTGAAGGGGCCTGTGATTGGACATTAGTGCTGCAAACGACTGCTGTGATTGCCCCCTCGTCCCAAACCCGCATCAAATAAATAAAGAAATGCGTGTAAATAAAGAGAAAGAGGGGTGTCGGAGAAATGGAGCCGGCGGCGGCGGCAAAGGGAGGCTGACTGGTTTCATCCCCTTCTTTTTCCCCTCTTCCTCGCTCTCTCTCCTTCTTCATTGCCTTTCTGCCCTTCTTATCTGGTTTGTTTGGCTTTGACAGCGGCCAAATGGTGAAGCTCTGTGAGGCTGACAGAGAGTTTTATTGATTTAACAACCAGCCGACTCTGAGGGGGGAAAAGAGGAGACAAAAAACAGAGGAGGAGGAAGATGGTAAAGTTTTGTAGAGGCGTGATGTGTTCCTGCTCCACTCCAGACTGAACCGCCGACACGGCCGCCCGTCGTTAATTCGGGATCGTTTTACAAAAGTCATAGACGCGGTCAGGGGGTTTGTTTTGGAAATGGTCTTGACTCATAGTGATCAGGGTCCCAACGTGGGGCCCGACGGTGGGTTTAGGCGGGATCCAAGGGCGTTCCTCACGGCGCTGTCATCAGGAAAACATAGCAAACATTAAGATTAGCTCAGAGTTTCTACACATTAGGTCCTGATAAGAAGCTAAACTGTGCTGTTACTGTGTGTGTGTGTGTGTGTGTGTGTGTGTGTGTGTGTGTGTGTGTGTGTGTGTGTGTGATTGAGTCCATTTTTAAACGCCCACTTCACCATCTAAAAAGAACACTTCCTTTGTATTTACGGGTTTTGAGCGTGTGTGTAGGTACTGGGAGCGGTGAGCTCCGCCGCCGATGATCCCTCCCTCCTCGCCGCGTCTTGTCGGTGATCTGGTCTGGCTGGTGGCGGGCTTGATCGCTGCCGCTCCTGACAGCGAGTCTGCCGCGCTATCCTGCCGCCTGTCTCCTTGATGGCGGCACGTCCCCGAGCAAAAGTGACAGGCGCTTTGGCGCCTGTGCAGATGGCCCTGCTCACAGCGATCACCCAATCGGCGAACCAAACCGTCGGGGACGGCTCAGCCCCCCCGCCAGACCCGCCCTCTGCTGCTGGTGCCGTGTAGCATATGTGTATCCAGGACAGGGAGTCGATCTCCAGAAGATGCTAACATTTTGTTTTTTGCATCCTGTCAGAACAGCCGAGGAGAAAAGATCGTTTATTAATTCACACTCGCGTTTAATCACCCCAACGGCGCGTTTATGGTCTGCGAAACTGTCCACTTCCTGCCTGTGATTTTTACAGATGCCTGTCCCTGCCAGTCTTTTGTCTGACTGCGTTTGATATCTCCCTCTTTGTTGTTTCCATGACAACGTTGCAGGACAGGCATTGATTGACAGGGATCGTCAAAGGGTTCCCTGGCGACCCGCTCATTGTTCCCAGCCCCTCCCTGCCGCAGCCTGTGTTTTGTCACTCACCCAAGGATATTTCTGATGTGCTGCTTCTCATTCCTGCCGTCTGTCTGTCACCGAGGACGCATTAAGCTCTGACAATTATTGAGCTTTAGCTTTTTTCCCTCCTCTCGCTGACTCACGTGGGTAATTTCTGCTCGGTTTGCACTTGTTTCCGTGGGCTCGTGGAGAATAAATATCCCTCCTCCCGATGCTGCGTACACTAAATGGCTGATATGTAGTTGATAGCCTCCGCTCTTGGAGACAGGTTAGCATGGGGGAAGGAGCGGCAACACGAGACACTGCAGACGTGTTGTAGAGAGTATGGCGCATAATGCTAATCTGCTGTGTTAGGGATTTTCAGGAGTTTTAGAAACTGTCTCGGTCTCAGACTGTCAGTGGGATTGAAGCGCAGCCAGGTTCTCCTGTAGTGCTCTCATTTCCCTGAAATCCTGTCAGGCGCCGGGGAGATTGGGGGGGTGTTGCTCATTTGGAGAAGGGTGCATCGGTGGTGCGCGTAAACTCGGAACAGGCAGTATCACGGTCTGCGGCTTCAGGTCTGCGCCAGAGGAGCTAAACGCGCGAGCCGCAGAGCACGTGAAGCACGCGCGCCTCCCTGCACGGGAAGGTGAGCACGCGGGCCGGCGTGCATCCGTGAGCAGGCACTTAGCGAGGCGCCGCTCACACGCACACGCATGCACATCATCGCACAGTCGCAGCCGACGGTGCAGCTGCTCGCCGCTCCCCCCACCCCCAACCCAGCTCCGCTCAGGCAGCAGTAAATGGTGCCAGTGTATATATATCAGGTATTATGTCCACTTAGATTATGATATGACAGGTTAGCGTGCCGCTCGAAGCTGACAGCACATCTGTTTCATCAGGAGAGACTGATACTGGCATCTAGGACACACATCTCACCATGCAGGAAGGAGATAAAGGAAGAAGCTAGGGGGCCGTCTTTCCTGTCTCCCTCGCCCTCTCTCCCGTGCACCCGCCCCTCCCCACCCGGCATCCCCACCACCTCCTGTTCATTTCATTTTCTTTGCTTTCCCTCCATGTCGTCTCTTCACTCACTCGTTCTCCTCTTCATCGCTCCCACTTACCAACGGGCACGGGCACGTGCACGCAGGCGTACATAATAATGGTCCAGCCTTCCTGCGTTTAAGGGCCAGACCCGCAACATCTGTCTTTCCTGTTTGTTTCTCCAATTTGATCCTTTTTTTTTTGCTTTCTTCTTGTAATGCTCGCCACCAAGAACTGCTTGTGCCATTTTGAGTCACCCGGGCGTCGTGTATTACTTTAAATGCATAAACCGCCTGGCCCACACTTTCATCATTCGCTGTGGCGCGTTCAATCCAGCGACCGCTGCTTTGCTAGTTCCCACTCATTAGCCGGAATGAAAGTGACCTTCAGCCCGTCGAAACGAGTTGGGAACAGCTGCTGCGTCTCCAAGTGATTGTTTTGTTTCTGTCCCTCTCTGATCAGTTGCATAACTGAACATGTGAGGAGCCGGACTTGACACACTGGATGACTGAGAAGCAACAAAGCTCGGGGAAGACGGAAAGGCAGAGAAAGGGCAAATGGAACATGCAAACATGCAGCTGGCTAACAAGGCCGAGCAGCCAGTCATTTCTTTGGGAATATGAGGCGTGTGTGGCGGAATAGGGAGCTGGGAAGGGAAAGGACAACTGTCAGAAACTCACTGACTTATTTTTCCCTCGGAGGCTTTTTTTCTCGACTGGCTTTCAGAGCCACATGTGTGTAAAATACACAAAAATGTGTTCACTCACGCATGCACACAGACACAGCATAAAAGCCCACATTTCCCATCATTGAATATTCCCTCCCTGTTATTTTGATAGTGGTTTCTGTCGGCGCGCTGTAAATGTTTAATTTCAGCGAGCTGACCTCTTTTTTCTACTTTGTCCTCTTTTTTTGTTTCCCTCTCCTGCTCTCCTTCTCTCCAGCTTACATGCCCGAGGATGAGCTCAAGGCAGCCACTCAAGATGAAGAGGAGCACCTGCAGGACGACGGCCTGTCACTAGACGGCCAGGACAACGAGTTCCTGTGCAACGAGGAGGAGGAAGACGCGGACGGAGGCCAGCCGACCAGTTACAGAGACTCCCCACTCAGCAATGGCACGAACCACGACGCTGGGTACGGGTCCCCGCTCAGCGACGCCAGCGACCGGCTGCCAGACTTCAAGAGCAACTCTTCGAGAGAGGGTCAGGATAGGGAAGGCGCCGCTTTGCCTTTCCGCCCCAATAACGGCCTCTCGTTCCAGGACAGTCTGGCACAGATGAAAGCCGTCTATGCAAACCTCCTGTCTGATGCCTCTTGGTCCAGTATTACAATGGACATAATGAAGTCGAAGTCCGATCCAGCTAGCAGTGTCAACAGTGCCCTTACCCCTCCACAGTCTGCCTCTACTGCTGCTGCCTCCACAACAGCCACCCCGAGCAAGAACAGCGGGGCCAGCATAGCTACCAGTCACCATAACGGCCGGAGCTCCAGCAACGCCGTCAACCACACGAGCAGTGCAAGTGGGAACATTAACGGCACAGCGGCGTCCTCTGTTAGCAGCCAAAGTACAAACAGTGGGAGCAGCAGCGTCGGAGCGAGCAATGGTGGGGGCGTGGCCTATGACTGGCACCAGGCCGCACTTGCCAAAACTCTTCAACAGACCCCTTACCACCTTTTACCAGAGCCTAGCCTTTTCAGCACCGTGCAGCTGTATCGCCAGAACAACAAGCTCTACGGCTCCGTTTTCACCGGCGCCAGCAAGTTTCGCTGCAAAGATTGCAGCGCCGCCTACGACACGCTGGTGGGCCTGACGGTCCACATGAACGAAACGGGCCACTATCGAGACGACAACAAGGAAAAAGAGGAGGAGCAGGGGAAGCGCTGGTCCAAACCCCGCAAGCGCTCGCTGATGGAGATGGAGGGGAAGGAAGATGCCCAGAAGGTGTTGAAGTGCATGTACTGTGGCCACTCCTTCGAGTCTTTGCAAGATCTCAGTGTTCATATGATAAAGACCAAGCATTACCAGAAAGTGCCTCTTAAAGAACCAGTGCCGGCCTTGGCCACTAAACTGGTGCCCAGTTCAGCTAAAAAACGAGCTCTTCAGGATGCCGTAGTCTCCCCGTGCTCCCCAGACTCTGTTCACACCGGCGGCGTTGGCGGCAGCGTGTCGCTCGGCGACATCGGCAAAGATGCTAAATCTGCGGCTAATCCGTACGTGACTCCCAACAATCGCTATGGTTACCAAAACGGAGCCAGCTACACCTGGCAGTTTGAAGCCCGTAAAGCGCAGATCCTCAAGTGCATGGAGTGCGGCAGTTCCCACGACACGCTCCAGCAGCTGACCGCCCATATGATGGTGACGGGGCATTTTCTGAAGGTCACAAATTCTGCTTCCAAAAAGGGCAAGCAGCTGGTTTTCGATCCGGTGCTGGAAGAGAAAATTCAGTCTATTCCACTGCCGCCGACCACCACTAGACTACCTGTTCCCGCTAGCGTGAAGTCCCAGCCGGTGTCCCCTGCCTTGTCCTCTGGCTCGGAGGACAGGAGGGAAGCGGGTGAGGAGGAAAAGTCAGAAAGTGGTGAGCCCCTGGAGAAGAAAATCAAGGAAGAGAAAGAGGAGCCAGGTGAGAAATCTGAGACAGATGCTACATCATATAAATATCTTAGAGAGGAGGATCTGGAGGAGACACCAAAGGAGGGTTTAGATATTCTTAAGTCCCTTGAGAACACTGTATCCAGTGCCATCAGCAAGGCTCAGACGGGTACACCCACGTGGGGTGGATACCCCAGCATCCACGCGGCGTATCAGCTGCAGGGTTCCATTAAGAATTCTGCTACTGCTCTGCCCCCGATGGTCCAGAGTGTCCAGATGCAGCCGGTCTTTAACAGTGGGCTGCGAGGCCTGGTAAACGACCCAAACTCCGTCATACAGTCGCCTCAGAGCCCCTCCTCCCCTACTCCGCTCAGGAGCAACGTCAGTGCCATGGAAGAGCTGGTGGAGAAAGTGACGGGGAAAGCTAGCGCTGTAAAGAAAGAGAAGGAGGAAAAGATGGTAACTGCGGAACGATGTCGGCTTCCTTCTTTAGTGAAGTCCCCCTCTCCTGCACTGAGAGAGCAACGAGAACTCTTAGCGTCCCCGAATGACCTTTCTGTAGGTAAACACAAATCTGGCCTGAGAAGTAGCAGCCCTGGAAGTGTAGATTCAGAGGTCATCTGCAAGAAAGAGCCCAAAGAGAGCCTCGTCGACGGCCACAGTAACAATTCAAAGAACAGCTCTGAGCCTTGTCAGTCCCCGGTAATGAACGGCAGCAGTCTAGGCATCATCACCGATCACTCGCCGGAAAGTCCTTTCATCAGCCCCCTCAGTGCACTCCAGTCAATCATGAACACTCACCTCGGTAAGGCTTCCAAACCCGTAAGCCCGGCCGCAGACCCGCTATCTATGCTTTATAAAATCAGCAACAGCATGATGGAGAAGCCGTCGTTCACCCCAACTCCTCAGGGCAAACCCGCTGAGCCCATCAACCACTATCAGTTATATGAAAATAATGACCAACCTATAGACCTGAGTAAAAATAAGAGCAACAGCAGCAGTGGCGGTCGCGCGCTGCTCACCAACAGTAGTCTAAATGGGAATAAGCCCCTGGTCTCCCTCCCTGACCCGGTCTCCTCCCCTCTGCGAGAGAACGCGCTGATGGACATTTCCGATATGGTGAAAAACCTCACTGGGCGGCTGACGCCTAAGTCTTCTACCCCCTCCTCCATCTCCGAGAAGTCGGACGCCGATGGCAGCACGTTCGAGGACGCCCTCGAGGACCTCTCCCCCGTGCAGAAGAGGAAGGGGAGGCAGTCCAACTGGAACCCCCAGCACCTCCTCATCCTCCAGGCGCAGTTTGCCTCCAGCCTGCGGGAAACCTCGGAGGGCCGCTATGCCATGACTGATCTGGGACCCCAGGAAAGGGTCCACATCTGTAAGTTCACCGGCCTTTCCATGACCACCATTTCCCACTGGCTGGCTAACGTCAAGTATCAGCTGAGGAGAACTGGAGGCACCAAGTTTCTCAAGAACATGGACTCGTGCCAGCCCGTGTTCCTCTGTAGCGACTGTGCCTCCCAGTTCAGGACTCCCTCCTCCTACATCAGCCACCTGGAGTCTCACCTGGGCTTCAGCTTGAAGGACCTGTCCAAGCTGTCAGCCGAACACCTACGGGAGCAGCAGGCTGCCTCAAAGGTGATCACAGACAAAATGACATTCGGCAGCCCGCTGTCGGCCCTCGCCACGCCGGAGGACGACACGGGCTCGGTGTACCAGTGCAGACTCTGCAATCGGACATTCGTCAGCAAGCACGCAATCAAACTGCACCTCAGCAAGACCCACGGCAAGTCACCGGAGGACCATCTGGTGTTTGTGACTGCTCTGGAGAAGCTGGAGAAGCTTGACAAGATGGAGAAGGTTTAAGCGGGGGTCTCGAGTGGAGGGTCGAGACTGACAGCTGTGGAACCCAGTAGAATCTCATTGCACTAAAATGACATTGTTCAGTTACTGCACTGGGCCGAACTGAGCCGTCAGGAGGAGAGAAAAAAACAAGAGGTCTTCTTAATTTGTTTTGTTGTGATAACTGCCTGACTGGACCATGTCTTTTCATGTTGGTTTCTTTTTTTTCCCCCCTTGGCCAAGCTTTTTTACACTTATTTTGTAATATATTTATATTCTATTTGTCCGACCTGTGCATGTATTTTAGTGAATCAAGGTTGAAACGTGACATTTTAACCTTTTCATGGCGAAAATACAACTACTGCTTCAATGGTGTGGAAGGCCGGCGGGTGGGAAGTGATGGAAGATGAAACTGTACAATACTTGACATGAAGAAGGTGGAAATTAAATGTATACACCAAAAGAATGGAAGAACTTTCAGAGAGACTGAAGTAGCACCTTAGACAGTTTTGTTTCTAATTGTAAAGAGATGTTTTGGAGTATCTCGAGATTGATAATAAAAGCCCCTCCCCCCTTTTTCGGGTTGCTCTGGCGACAGCGTTTCGTGATGATGTATGGCTCGTTCGTACTGTCGGTGTCTTCGAAAAAGAGAACTTTTTTGGGGGGTAGAAAAAAAAAAAAGAAATGCTGCTTCTGGTGACGAGTCAGTGAACGGCTGTCCGTATGCAAGTTTGCTCAAAAAATAAGAAGCTGTTCTTCGTTGTGAAGTTCCACCTCATAGCAGTTTTCCAGCCGTTTGGTTTGTTACAACCTCCTCTTTCTAAATATGTGGCTTTATTGGACTGTAAAGAGATCCCTTACCTGTAAAATAACGAGCAGTGAGCACTCCATGAGACATATCCCACCAACGCCTCCACATTCTTTGTATCTTAAGGTGTGTGCATTCTCTAACTTTTATATTGTCATTTTATATACAAAAAGTGTCAAAAATGGAAGAAAAAAACCCCAACAGATGGTGTACATAGATATATGCTGTAGAGCTACGAAATGTCATTTTTTAAAGAAAATACAAATTTAGCTTCTTTGGCTCGGTTTACAGAAATGATTTTAATTATACTTGCATCCGATTTGATGCATGAAATGGTGTGGAAAATAAATAAGCGATGCACAATGACTATACATTTCAATGTTTTATCGATGATATTGTAAAAAAAAAAAAGAAACTTTGTTTTGTTTTGGTTTTTTTGTTGTTTTTTTTTTAGCTGCGATTAGTTTGTTCGGTTACTTTATCAATTGTAAAATAAACCTCGGCGCAGTTGTTAACAGTCTGATATTTGTAGTTGTGTGTTCCTTCATGGTGGTGCACCAGACTTGATGTGTATAAAACTTAATTCTGTAGCATTTGCATTGCGAAAATTAAAGCGGTCACACACATAACAAATCCTAAACCGGTGTAAGAGGAGTCATTTGTTTGCTTATGCTTTAAGAAATCTGCTTTTTTTAAAAACAAAAAAACATCTTGGCAACAGGTCTATTTTTATGCTGACGACGTTTGAAAGAAGAGTTACTTGTGTCATACTCATAACTGATGACTAAGCCGAATCACACTGCCGAAGATTTCTAATGATGAAGATGACGGGAACGATAAGCCTGTGAGGGTGCCTATTGTGCTGCGAGGAACCCATGCTAGGCTTGTGACTGGCCTTTGGAGGGCCCGCTCTGAAAGAATCAGTGTTATATTTATGACAGCGGTGTACTTTTGTCTGTCTTCCTAGAACTAAATCAGATGGGTGTCTGTTCCAGACTCCTGACTGGCCGCAACGAGCGAACCAATAATAATAACCATTCAGATGGCGCGCCAGTAACAATCTGTCCTTTTCTGGTCCGTCACTTGAGATTCCGCTAACGAGGAAATGTCAGACATGTCATGCTTGAATCGCATGAACATAAAATATCTCTTATCCGAAGCCACATGTCAGTACGCTTAGCCGCCGCTAATTAGCTGGTGCTGCTAAGTTGCTGCACAGATTGAACCCCGACATGCAGCAAATCAATACTGAGCAGGTTTACCTGGAGAGAGACGTCAGCCAGCGCGTGTACGGCCGGTGCACAAATGCACCTTAATTATGGGATGGATCCTTTATCTGTGACGCAACAGCTGGGCAGGACTGGAGAGGTAGGCCCGCTATGCTATCGCTTGTTTGCAATTACTGGTCAATGCAACACCAACAAGTTAAAGTGTTCAATGTTTCTTGGAAAATTGGCCACTTCTCGTGCATTTCTCTTTCATAATATCCACACCCTCTGTTTTTTCTTAGTGGTATTTTCTATTCATTCTATGCCACGACCTCCGCGTCACCCTTGCTCGACAGTATGGCGCCAGCAGCAGGCGCTCCTCCTCGGGCAGCCCTTCAGGTAAAGTGCGTGCATCAGGAATTTGATCCCATCTCGCCCCAATGTTTCAAGTTTCGGATGGAGTCCTTACAGTAGCAGCCTTTGTGCGGCTGACGCCACGCTCGGGCGTTGTGGATTCCGCAGCCCGCGCCCGCAGCGTGCTCCGCGTCGCCCGAGTCAGCCGCACAAACACCAACTCTCTGCTGGGTTTTTGCCTTCCCTTCCTCCTCTTTGTGCAATTACACACCTCCTCGATCTGACTGCTCCTCGCTGCATTGATACACGCGCTCCCTGACAAAGGAAACACATGCGGAGGTGCAGATTAGCTCAGCTGAAGGTGCAGCTTCCACAGAAAAAAGAGAGAGGGGGGGGGGACTGCAGGAGTTGGGCTGTAAAACAAACAAGACAGATAAACAAGCTACATTTGGAGGAGATAGTGTTCCCCGCACACCAGAAATATAAAAAAGCACCTTGTAGGTTTAATACCCCACAGCTAAACCTGTAATTTTTGCTGCGCCGTCAGATAGCTGCTGAGCCGATAGAGACTCTTCCCCGCTTTGTTAGAGATCACCGCACTGTTTCCTGCGCGGATTCTATGTAAATTACATGCGATAATCGCCACGCGCGGCACAATGCTGGTTCCCGCGGTGCAAACGGAAACCGAGGGTAGATAAATGCAGGCTGGGCAGATTTGCATAGCCTTTGTGTTTTGGGCGCCGCTGAACGTGAGCCCTGAGGATTGCTGGGGATTTCCTCAAGGTTTTGTGTAAGTAAATGCCTGCTTCCTCTCAGGGCTGGGGCCATTATGTACAGCAGACAGAGGTGGGTGTAAACAGAGGGCACAAATGGAATAACAAAATTACCTGGGTCGGCGCGAACAAGAGAGAGTGTTTACCTGAATAACTCACGTCTGCCCGTGTTTGCACGGGGAGAACTGGATCCGTGCATTACATCACGTGCGTTCTAAATATTAATGCCATCTGTTCGAGGCAATCAAGGAATCTCTCCTCTCTTTGGAGGAGAGATGCGAACTTTGAGGTGTTTTATTAATTCACACATCCTACGTCTTTTGTTAGTCACCCTGCCTTCGTGGCTGCTGGAAGATAGTGGGACGGAGACTGTCGTCAGCTGTGAAACAAAGACAACGCTCCCGCTGAGGCGCGTGTCTGCCTCCCATAAGCCCCGCAACTCCGCACGCAACTCCAATGTGTGCTTTAATACCCTTCCGAAGTGCTTCAAACTAAACAAATAATGTCTTGACAGAGAGTCGGCAAACAAAGCGGCGGTGGCGTCGAGTCTTCGCACGGGATCACAGAGTGAAGCAATCTGCTTGGATCCTGATAAAAGGCCTTTTTGTTGAAGGAGTGATCAGTATTCAGGGTTTTGTTGCAAGACACCTACGTCGCTCTGCTTTTGAGTTTGTGGACTTGATCGAGTCACGTAGCTTAGTCTCAGGCTAGGCAAGTGTTGAATCCAAGACCACGGCTCATGGGAACAGTAATATTGAGGTCCTTGAAAATCCTGGAACCTTAATACCTGTGTTCCATTGATTCGAAAGGTTCTGCTACAGGGACGTGACCTTTAACCAAACCTCTGGTTTCTGGTTTGGGTTGTTTTTGCCACCCAAGAAAAGTATATAATCCAAGACCTGTTCTTCTAACAGACAAATAGATGGACAAAAAAGTCACCTGAAATAACACTTATGCTAGCACATTATCAATCAATCAATCTTTATTTATATAGCGTCTTTTACAATCAGAATTGTTTCAAGGCGCTTTCCAGAATCCCAGGGCCTGACCCCAGACAAGCAACAGTGGCAAGGAAAAACTCCCCTTTAACAGGAAGAAACCTTGAGCAGGACCAGGCTCATGTAGGGGGACCCTCCTGCTGATGGCCATTAGGCAAGGCTAGTTGAGCTAAACGTAAAATTAATTATTTACCAAGGTACGGGAACTTTTAATTCGCAACTATCAGATCAAATATGTCATTTATTGCTTATTTGAGGGCAAAAATGGCAACTTCTACTTTCAGAAATGTGTAAGTAGCAACTCCAAACAAAATAAATCTTTGCTTTTGCTCATCACCTTCCATCATCTCAGATGCTACATTGAGGGTTCCCCACCGGGGGCCACATGCGCGTGTTTGTTTCCCCCCTGTGATGGACACGCGGCCCGTTTCCAGTGGGGTGAGTTCGTTCTGCAGCGGGCGGGTTGATGCGCCCGAGCCGTCGCAGAGAGACTGATGGGGTCTGACAGTGGCGGGCCGGCAGGATCCCGGAGATCATCTCAGCCCGCCGAGCCTTTAGTTATGATGAGGTGGGAGGAAACTGCAGGTGTGTGTCAGCGGGCCCCTTCATCCATCACGTACCCGGACGAAGCACACACGGGATGAAATGTTTCCTCCATCTTGGCGGATGAGGGATGTGTTGGAGCACAACAAGATGCATGGCCCAACTCTTCTGTCCCCCCACTGGGGGAACGTGTTGGTTTGATCTGTGGGTTTGTTCGCTTCTCCTTTACTTCACATTGTTAATCTGGGAACTAAATAGTATTTGTTTTCTTTCTTTTTTTTTTGGTTTGCTGTGGTTGCACCTTAAAGATTAGCGTTGAACCCCTCAGTCTACGTATGTTTGAGTCGCTGACCTCTGGTGTGTTTGTTTGTGTGTTTGTTTTAAATCTCAGAACAACCATGTTGCTGTCATTTCCTATTTGGTATCAAAGAGGTCAATACAGAGAATGTCTCAAAACCAATTTGTGTTTCAAACAGACCCTTGAGAAATAGCGCCTGCTTTTTGTGTTTGATATGCACAAAGACACTTATCCCTTATCTATCATTTCACAGAGCAAGATAGAGGGTGAAGTGCTCCAGGAATCGCTGCTGTCTCCCTGAGATATGATGCGGCCTGATTTTGATCATTGACATTTGCTTTTTCATGCATCCTGAAAAACAAGGCCTCCCTTCCATTAAGGAATTATTCAAATGACCTTCAACAGTGCATGTTTTCCTACAGTTTTGTTGTGGGAATATGAGAACACATACTGACATCTCAATTACTTATGCAAGGCTCAGAGTAGGCCCAGTGGATGCAATCACCGTGTGTGCAATCCTCAGTCACTCCGAATCACTGAGGCTCCCGGACAGACACACATAATTCAGACAAGTCAGACAGGATTTGCATACAAAGACAGCAAAAGAGAAAAAAAAGAAGGCATAAATAAAAAATGGGCCATCTTGCGCAGGAAAGGAAGGTGGAGGGCGAGCAGGGAGAGAGTGGTAAATTATTTTAAAAAGGTCTCGCATGTCACAAGGGGCTGGAACGGGTGCGGAGGCTCCGCCCACTGACCGCTGACATTTGCTCCGCTGTGGCGGTCGGTGCCGGCGACGTTTTATGGTGATTACCGTTGTTATTGAAATGTTCTGTGGATTAATAATGCAGCAGGTTCCTCTGTTGTCCATCTTTACCCCCCCATCCGCCCCCCCCCCAAAAAAGCTGCCTTTTTATTTGCTTCCGCCCTTCTGGAAGTGACACACTGTCTCATCACCGCAGCATCAGCGGGTGAAGGGGTAAGAGGGTGGCTGAGGGCAGACAGGGGAGGTGTTGGTGGCGGGGGTGGGGGTGGGGTGCAGGGGAGGCTAACCCGGCGTCACGTCATTATGGTTGTACGGCGGAGACGCGGGGGCACCCTGACACATGTCACGGACAGCCAGCCGAGGCCCCACGTATGAAGCTGACACGCCGCGCATAATTTATCTCCTGACACAATCTGCATGCTGGGTTGTTGATCTGTTGTGTTTGGTTTGGACACGGGCGCCCTGGCAGGCGAGGTGGGTGGTGGTGGTGGTGGTGGTGGTGGGGAGGGGGCGGGGTTTCTGGGTGGGTAGGGGTGAATGGGGAGCAGGGTGTGTGTTCCAGCATCCTCGCTGCAGCAGACACAATGAGGGGCGTTCGTCACGTCCACCCGTGAACGTGCATAAGGTGCATTTGGGTCCGATAATGCAGAAACAAGCAGGCTCTGGCGCGCTTACGTGCACGTGTGCGGTTTGCAGAGACGAGCGCGGAGTCACGGAGGAGTCCTCAGACATCTGCTCGCGCTGAAATGACCCTCTGCTCCTTCTGCTGGATGCCATTGCTGCGCCGCCACGCAGCTGACACCACCTTTCATCGGCTCCACTTCGTCCCTCCTCCACCGGAAAACGAAATCAAACCGGACAAATGCGACAAATAATAAAGATAAACGGAATGGTTGGAATTCGCTCGCTGACAGACAGTGCTAATCAAGCATCGACCGGCCTGATCTCTGTCTGGCTCGTTTACATGAATTATGCACATGACCAGTCCTGTTAGAGGGGATCCTCCATCATCTCTACCCTCGCGCAGTAACCAGACTCAGACGTGACTGGGAGAACGGACAGAACGGACCCTCGGGGCCTTTTTCCGGACGGGCCTCCTTCAACGCGGGCAGAGCTGGAGATCCAGTGGGCCCGTAGGTCAGTTGTCCGTTGGTATTACTGAGACTGTGCTGATGTCGGAGCGTGTTTCTCTCCACGCTGGTTTTAATGCCACGGAGGCTCTGTAGTTATCTGAGCTGATGGCTTGTCGCTCAGCGTCTCGCTCCGAGATGATCCGCAGCTTGAGTTCCGATCAGATCGGCGTGGGTTCAGTTTCGCTCGCACGCGATCGACCCGGGTAAGAAATGCCGGAGGCGTAATTATTCCGAAAGCTTGTTGTCAGCGTGCGTGGTTCATCTGTTCGGGTCTTCCTCAGGTTTCCACCCACACTCCAGGTCAGGTTAATTGGTTACTGTAAAGTGCCTGCAGGTGGGACTTTAGAGTTCCAGGACATCCTTGAAAAACAGATGTGTCATCTCCCTGGAGTTTTTCCTGGATTCACAACACTCTGAGAAGTTTGCGTCAGGCTGCTGAAGTGCACGGAGCAGGAAGCATTCGGTCTGACCACCCTGCAGGTCTGTAAACCATTTAAAAGGGCGCACTGGCGTTTTTTCTCGCTGCCCTGCGGTGAACTCAACAGTTGGCAGGGCGATGAACCAAGAACTGAGGAGGAATTGTTTCAGTCATTAATCCCATGGGAATAACTGTCCGCTCCCAGTATAAATCTTCAGCTTTTGAAAGCCTTGATTTTATTATCCTGCTAAAGTTTCAAAAATAAATGGCTGATGAGGAATTAGAGGCGGTGACATTTATGGCGTCAATCAGCGTATTGTTCCGTCAGACTGTTTGAAATTTCAAAAATTAGCTGTAGGCTTCCCAGCTAAAAATGAGCTCCTGTTCACAAAGATGCACTTGTGTTTGAGAGCCGGCCCAGCAGAAGGCCGGTCTGCTCACAGCGGAGATTAAAATAAGAAGTGGCAGCGCGCTGTCTGTTCCCTGCCAGATGAGTTTTGCAACGGACGAGACCTGATCTGGCTCTGCAGCGTGTGGTCTGACCTCCGGGGGCCTGATGGTGGTTTCTCCCTGACCACAACCAGTCAATACACCCCCGTTAATGCTCCTGCAGGATCACGGGGGGGGAGGTGTCCTGAGCGACTTTTTGAAGAGTCTGGAGAAGCGGCAGCTTGTTTGAATTTTAATGGCGAGTTTTAGTGGCCCGTAAAGCTCTAAACGCTGCTGCTGCTGCTAGCTGCTGCTAGCTGCTGCTGGCGTGTCTGAAATGATTCTGTCCCGCAGGATCGGGACCACAGGGGCCTGTATTGTGCCCTTATTCTCTGAAGGCCTCAGATGTTTTTGTTTGGAAGCGTTTTCCATGTTCCAGCCGGCTCAATCGCCGCTCCCCGGTGCCCCCCCCCAATTAACATTATTGGTTTTTGGTCGTCAGAGGGTGCTGGTAGGGTTTCTCAGGCTGCAGACTCTCCAGGGAGGACTTTCTGTTGCCAAGATATATAAATGCTCAGCACACGCGAGGTTTGCGAGTCATTAACAATGTTTTACTTCACCATAAAATTTAGTTTACAGTTGTTTGAATCTCCCAAATGAACAGCGTTGGCTTGGACACCATTTACAGGTCCTGCGCATTGGTATATTCCATTAAGTCGAATCCAGCCATAGAATAAGTGCTCGGTGTGTTTGACGTGGTGAGGACCTGGACGTTGTGACAGCAGCAACAGTAAAACTCCCGAGGTGAACATGAGCAGAAGGCCGTGGGTGGAGAGTCCAGCTGATGGCCGTCTCTCGTTAGGACGGAGGAAAGCGGCACGTCTCCAGAGTCACTTCCTCGTTGCAGCTTCGGGAAAGTTTACCTTGAGCCGCTGCGATTGTCAGAACTCACCGCTACCAGCAAATTCCACCCTGTTTCCTTGTTTTGGAGAAAAAACTTTTTTCTCACAGTTTCTGCAGCACCAGACAATGACGCCCTTCTCACACACGGCTTTGAATTTGCTCGGTATGTCTTTAAAACCACTGACTGAAGGCAGCCTTGTTCCCGGGATGGAAGTGATCCAGTTTCCGGATTCTCGAAAGTGCCAAATTAACCAGACAAACCTGCCACAGATCAAACGAATAGCTGAACAAACAATTATTTTAGCCTCAGGTAAACAGTGACAAAGATGAGTTAAGGTTGGCCTAGACGGCCTCTGGTTCTGCTTCCTCTTCCTGTTCTGTTTTTAGCCCCGCCCTCCCAGCGCCAACACCCAGACCAGCTCCTCCCACCTCGCGTCCCCGGTTCTCCTTTGTTAAACCGGGCTCAGAGCGCCGCAGACGAAGGCGTGGAGAAAACACACGCCAAAAAAAAAAACCCTGCCACTCTCGCTCCAGCACCGCGACAATGATAGGCTGTCATCACACAGCGATCAGCACTGTCACCCACAACACACACACACACACACAAGCAGGACCCACGGCTGTGAAAATCCGCACCAGCCTCGACAACACTGACAACCAAGTCACTGCTGTCACTTCAGTTATTTTTACACTGGGACCTGACAACACATCAAAAATCCTTCTCGCTATGGGAACAACATGAGACCACCGCATCAAGCCCATTAGACGCCACGTGTCACATCAAATATCTAATTATCTGCTGTTCAATATTCCCAATTAAGTTGGAGACATCCACTTCGCACATTCACGCGGTAATTTAGCAGCGTCGCGCGTGCAGCCGGAGATGATGAAGCTGGCCCTTCTGCGGTGGGAGACGGAGGAAACGCAGCTGCCTCGCCGTCCCCGTGACAGGGAGGCTGAGGTGGCTTCCTGGAGAGAGTGATCGCTCGCTGAGGGAAAGTCCAGAAACAAGAACGATCCGCACTAACAGGCCGGTATATTTCCATCCACTCCGGCGGAGCAGGAGTTAACTTTCTTGGCCCTCAGCGTTGTCAGCAAACAGACGGCAGCTACGTGATGAGCCTGATTGGCGGCCGATGGCGGCGAGATCAGTGGCGGGGCTGTGCGATGGATGCCATCTTGGCCGGCTTCTGATGTGCAGTTTGTCGCCCAGGCCTCACTAGGAAGGGAAGCCTTGAAAATACTGCTGGCTGTCACTCAGAGAGAAATGTGGTGCAGTTCCAACAAAAGCCCTTCAACAAAAAGCTTTTTTGTTGTGTCTCTTCTCCTCACAGCCTCCAGCCGCACCGCTCCAGCTATAGGTGAGGGAGGCCATTTAATGTACGCCACAGACAGCTGCACTGTTAGCTAAAAGTCATTCAGTGCTGATCCTGGGTGGCTGATAAATATCCCTTCCCTCCTTTTCCTTTATTTAATCTTATAAATAATGGCTATAGGAATCAAATTCAAGTTTGGGTACAATGTGCACAAACTAAAGTCTATCATTAGGTGGTGACATCCATACATCATTAAATCTATACATTGTCTTGAGGTCCAGCCTCAGGATCTGAGGTCTGAGTTATTCTGAGCCGTGTTATGTGTTCGCGGCTCATCTTCATGACGCTCTCCCACACCTGGGGGAAGTCAACTGAGGCTGGACGCTTCCCTCAGAATCTTCCGATATTTCTCCGTTTTTGCATTTAGGGAATATTTCTCATACTCCAAAACTCGGTTCTGTCCTCTGTGATCGACTTTTTGGGGGCTTGCAGGAGAGAACAGTTCCCACACTCTCTTTATTATTTGTTTTTGCTCGTTATTTCCTTGCAGTGTCCCGCGGGCCGGCGTTTGCTTGTCTTGTTTGAGAAATGTGTCACAAATGGGTGCAGATCTCCAGAGAATGTAAATAACCATTAATACCACCACTTAAATGCCCCCCCGCACACTTCAGGTGCCACCCCCTGACTCTCCTGAACCATTTTTCCCTATTAGCCCCCTCGTTTGCCGTGACAGAGTGGGATTACTTGCTCTTTGTAGCACTTTCCTTCCTGCATTTAACAACAAAACAACCAAATTAAGACTTTGCCCCTCCCGCTGCCTCTCCCACCCCTGCCTGCTGTGGCTGTTGCCTGTAGCGAGGATTGCTGCTGATAGTCAGGGGATGACGGCAGGGTCAGCTCTGCCTCCAAGCACATGAGGGGGGGGGGGGGGGGGGGGGCTCAGCCGTTCACCTCAACCATTAACCAGCATCCCTGGCTGTTATCTGCTGACCAGGAAGTAGCAGTAACATCAAACCAGAGGGACCAACGACCCCCATCGGCGGCTGTTTTACCCTCATCCGAGATCACACCGCCTGCTATCCATTGTCCTATAAACCCTTCTGTTAGAAAAAACCCTCAAATGTGGCACCCAAATGTAAAAATTCACTTGAAAGCAACAACACTGCCCACTGGACAACGAGGTTAGCGTCTTACATGAGGAAGGAATTCAGCTAAACTGTTGGTTGGTGACTCTCAATGAGTCTATGGAAGCATAGCCAATGAGCTAGCCCAGCTAAACCTGGGACACATGCTATTAGAAACATCATTCTTAAAGGAACAACAATTCTAAGATTATAAGATGCTTTTCCACCGGAAAATATATCGATTATTGAGAGGTTTTTCCCTTTACCCACGAAGATAAAGCCCTGGCTCCTGGGAATGTTGGTGAAGGGTTTGAATCAGGGCTCTTCACAGAGTGCTGAAGGCCTGGCAAATAGGGTCGGATGCAAAGATGTTGTATGGAATGATTTTTAGCAGGCAAATATTTTTACATACAACATATGGCATTGATAATTAGTCAAAAACAGCTAGCGATCAACATTTTCTGCTCACAAAAATAGCTTTCTAAGAATATTTTGCCCTTACAAATCCTCCATCTGCCGGCTGAATCGTTCCCAGTCCGACTGTTCCGATTGTTTTCTCGTCGCCGGCTGTAGAAAGCAGACAAAAGGGCATTTCTGAGTGACTTTGGTCCTTAATGAGGCCTGTTCTGTTTTTTTTTTAAATAAAAAGACGATGTCCTTATCAGACGTTTTCTCCCCTGGGATTGTCACCCGGCGCGGAGTACGTTTCCACGTAAGAGATTTCCCTGACACAAAGGCATCTCTCGTCTATCTGCAAAGCTTCTTGAAGTGTTTATCCACCAGAACTGACAGAGAGCTGACTTTAATTAGCACTCTCTCCCTTTTTACCCCTCACCCCGCCCCCTCCGCTCCCCACCACACACACACACACACACACACACACACAACACACACACACACACACACACACACTCCCTCGTCAAATTGCATAACTCGGTACTGAACTGTATATTAGGAGTTTTTTTGGTTGACATATTTGAAGGAGCAGTTCACAGGGAGAGGACGAGCAAGCCGGCTGCTCTCCTCATTTATGGCACATAATTAAAACTAAATGACAATTCCACTCTTCTATTTAATTAACCACTTCAGATAAAGAAACTCTCTCTCTCTCTCTTTCACACACACACACACACACACACACACACACCATCACCCAGTTGCAGGTCACGTCCCCAAAGTCTTGTTAAACCTCATAATATTTCAATCCTGGACTTCACCACCTTAGACTGTGCTCGAAAAGTAAAGCCACCTCTCCTGCGATGGCGTTTTCTCGGAGGGGTGGGACGGGGGGGCGTCAGTCATCATGACATGCTGTAAATACACTCCAAGGCTCCCCGTTCCAGCCCCCCCCGCGTCCGTCCCGTCATCTGTGAGTTTTTCTCAGTGTTAATGATGAAGGGTTTAATTCATCATAACAGCATTCGCACAACCTCTAATTAGCTGCAACACTCGTACAACAATGCCAACGTTATCTCCTCATGCAAATGAGCTCTCAGTCTGTTGCGTTTGCTAATTTTATGAAACGGCGGGGCGATAACTACACAGCCCGTGCTAATCTTCCCCACGTTTAACCCTGGTTTTCTTTTTAATCCGCCATCCATAACAAACAAACAAACAACAAACAATAATCCTATTATCGGCTTGATGATTCGCCTTCTTTTTGACTTATTTTATTCTGTTTTAATCTCAATTATGTGCGGCGAGGTACACCGATCGCTGATCTTATCCCCACACGGATGAAGGCCTGGCGGATCCTCCGTGCTGGTAGCAGGCTGTTGTTTCCCGTGCGCTCGGTTTTCCCCGCATGCATTTGCAGGATGGCATCCCGACACGGTCCTGAGATCACAAACCTCCTCCGTATTGACAGCTCATGCTATCACTGTGAGGGATCCCTGTGGTTGTTAGTGAAGGATGAAGCTTTTTCCTGCGTCTGAAATGGCCAACGCGCAGCCACAGCCTTTATTTTTACACCACTGAAGTAAAATGTCAGCGATAAAAACAAAACCTCAGGTCCAGTCAGAGCAATTACGGCTAAATGTGCACAATGAGGCGAGACTGAGCCAGACAGCTGTCACTTACAGGTGTGGCAGGAGTAACTGGGACGGACGGGACAATCACCAGGCTGATGTAAAAGGTTAGATGTTAAACAGGGAAGGGGAGTCACTCTGTGTGAGTGTGTGCATGTGTGAGTGTGCATGTGTGAGTGTGCGATGTGGGGTGGATGGAGGGTACGTTGATACGTCTCCTCTCTGAAACCACCAGCTAGTCCCTTAAAGATGTAATGACATCTCATAATTAGCATAATGCGCCAACTTGTCAGCTGCTTTCAGTTGTCACACTGCATTTGTCAGAGTCCAGCCAATTATAGCGGGCCTGCAGGGGGGTGGGGGGGGGGGGGGGGGGGGGGGGGGGTGTAACAATAGGACCAAATAAAAGCCCAAATGATTGGTCGTCATATTCTCTTTACCTGTGATTTCCAGAAAAGTGCTGGTAAAATGTAGTAGAATGTGTTTTGGGGCGTCTTTGAGCTTAATGAAATCTTCAAAGCTACGTACTAACATACATAGTATTGAACCTTCATTCACAGAAGCTTCCAATTCACCTGGAACTTGCACCTTTATCGGAACATTCTTCACCAGATTTTAGAGATGTGAGGTATGTCTTACCACTCCAGCACTGTAGGTGGCGCTGTGAGCCAGCACAGGCTTTTTTCTGTGGGGGAACTGAACAACATCCAGAAAATATCGCAAGTTTTAATCTCACTAATCTTGTAAAACACCTGAAAGCTCATCACCACAACAACGTATGGAAGGGACAGGAAGCAGCGGTCCAATAAAGATTAAAAATGATCCAAAACGATTCTTGATGAAGATAATTGTCGCTTCTCGTCTCTTAAACTCGTCAGGTCGCCTCCCTGCTGTTTTAAATAGCGCCATTGTTATTGCAAGGCTGGGATTCCTCTGTTCCGAATGAGACCACCAGCTCGCATGCACCGTGTCGCTCGCTAACACCACCATTCATCAGTCTTGTTTTAATCCATCTCCATACCACCCCCCCCCCCCCCCCATCACACAGTCATGTCTCAGCAGACGTATATATAATGTATCTGAGCAGAAAAAGAAATGGAGGTGACAGAGTCAGTAGTTACTATGATCAAATATCATAGCTGGAGGCTAACTGGGCTTCAGGGCCCACTGACAGACACAATCCACGGGGAACGGAGGGGGGGGGGGGGGGAGGATGCGAGGTAAAAGATGGCCCCGCATCGGTATAAATCACCGTTGCGGAGGCTAATCTCTCAGGGTCTCTGGCAGGATAAATACTTTGCTTATAGATCCAACACGCCTCGGTCTCCGCCACTCATCGGGCACGCTCAGTAGGCACAAGGCCTCCCTGGGCACGGAGCCCCCCCCACCCCACCCCCCCCTTACATCATCGCTCACTCTCATCTGTTTTTTCGCTCTTTCAACAGGGAAGGCTGGCTGGCTGACTGCAAGAGCGATGGGAGGGATATCGTTCCCATTTCTCTTAATTTCCTCACCCCTCCCTTCACTTCCAGAGGGAAAAAAACACCTCCATCCAGTCAACAAGCCACATTTGATCCTCGTGTGTCTTATTTCTCCACGAAAGTTTCTCTTGGATTTCCCGTCAGGGGATTTTTTTTTTTTTTTGACGGCGCGAGGGCAGAATATAGATTTTTTTCCCCCACTCCATCTAAAAAGTGAGCTCCATCAAGGCCGTTGACAGATTCCGTCCATCCTCTAACAAAGCCTTTACTGCTCACAACCTTCCCTTTCACCTTCCCCTCGTTGATTAAAGCCTTAAACACTCGGGTTTGTTCCCAAACGCGGCGCTCGCAGGTCCGACCAGGCTCCACCTCATTGGTGGACGGCTCTCCGGTCCTTTCACAACGGTTTCTGTCTCACCTATCTCCTCTTCCACGCCGTTTTCCATGTTTTGGATGAGCATGTCCCCTGCTTCACCCCTTCCATCTCCACAATGGCGAGGCGAAGACACCCCCCCCTTCCCCCCACCTCCCGGTAATCTGGCCCTGTCTGTAACAGTGGAGGTGCTGCCTGATTGAAACAAACGGCCGCTGATTGCTGATCAGCCAGCTGTAAAGCCGGGCAAGGATATGAGCTAATGAAAAAATGGACCTGATTTGAGAGGCGCGGCGCGTCGCTCACCCCGCGAGCCCCTCTGTCCCCTGCTGTTACACTCTTTCCCTCCGCCCCCCCGCCCCCACCTGCCCGTCATTGTCAGCATTCCTGAGGTTTACAGGCGCCGAGAAATGGCCACGGAAGGTGCTAAAAGAGCACAAAAACGACAACATCTTGAAGCCTTTTTAGCCGCACGAGTGCAACACAGGGATGCTGTTTAGAATATGTAGCAATTACCAAGTAGAAAACAGGCTAAAAAAATGCATAAATAACTAATTCTGAATATCATTTGCTTTAATATCCAACAAATATTTCCGTAATGAAAATGAAGGATCACTCTAATAGCATACAAAGGGATATTTTGTGCACATAATGGACCACTTAGGCCACAATGAACATCTTGTGTTTGAGTTTGCACATTTTGATATTCTACCCTTCCCATTTTGATGCATACAAAGGCACAAAGTAGCACACTCTGACCCCCCCATCTTGTAGGGTCAGTGCTAAAGTGGGCAATAATTGCCAGTGGCGACTCATTAGAATTGGTGATTTGGTGAAAGTAAAGTGGAAATGTGCAGAGAAAAAAACAAATAACTGCACGGGTGATGCGCACACACACACACGCACACACACACACACACTGAAGCTAGCGCGCATGCACAACGAAGCCCAGGCGATGAATTAAAATCTCCGTGACCCTGTGTACACAAAATTAGCCACAGGGCCAACAGATCTGCATTAGAGCAGCGCATAGTAACAGAGAAGACCTCTAATTGGGGGTCATTATTTAAGCTGAGAGAGGGAAAAGGCTGAAGACTCTCATTTTCACTCCTCTTTCGCCTCCTTTTCTTATTTGACAGGCGCAGTAAATTAAGAAAGTGGTGATATTTAATACCTTTTAACCTCTCCAAGACAGTTTTCTGATCAATTACTAGAGCAGGCTGTAATTGTTGGCCGGGATAATGATTCGGCGTGCGAGAGAGCGCCGCTCAGATGAAGACCTGAGTGCAATTACCTTAAACCCCTCAAGTGTGCTGATGTCTGGGGAAGAGCTTCAGTGAGGCGGGCGGGGAGACAACCTGCAGGGGAACTGCCACAAGAGGAGACGTAAGATCATCTGGACTAAACCCGGCTGGCGTGGGATATAACTTCTGTTGCGTGGGACTGATCATCAGGCTCCTAATCTGGGATCAGACTCTCCCACAGCCTTCAGGGTTCTGGATCATCCAGACCCAGAACTGCTGTGGCATCACTGAGATAGTTGGGCTAGCCCTCCGGCTAAACCATCCATGTTTATTGTTGGACAGAGAAAAAGGAAAATGGCTAAAATTCATTGTATCAGTTGATTACAGCCCCCCAGTCTTGCATTCAGCTAACGGTCAGTAGCGGCTAAAAAACAATCCCGAGTGATTGTAAAGTTAGCGATAAAAAAAAACCTGCCTAGCTTTAGCGCTGCTGTCACAACATGTTGCACGTTACTGTGTTGGTATGTGTGACTGTTACCTGCTCTTGATTTGTTAGTTTGTGTTAAGTAGCAGCTGATTTTGTTTATGTCATGCGCAGGAACTCCACCCACCTACTTCCTGTCATTACTACGTTTTCCCGCCACTTTGTCAACACACCTGATTTTCATTTGTGTTGATGGGGGGGTATTTAAGCCAGTCAGCCTTCCTGCCTGGGCCAGATCGGGCCAGTAAAGTTCCTACGTCTCGCCAGAACTTTTGTAAGTGTGCAGCCTTTGTTTTCTATCAAAGGAGGTTTGAGTTTTGCTTTTGTCAATAATAATAAGTTATCATCCATGAATAAGTCATTGGATGTTTTGATGATCACGGTGAACATCAGGGGGGTCAAAGGTTGAGGTCAACTTTCAATGTGGAGTTTACGGCTCCTGGTTTCCTGTTTGTGGGCTGTTCCTTCCTCTCGCCCAGTGACAAACGGGGGACGAGTTGTTTCTGAAAACCGGAGTTTTCCATGAATGAAAGGAGGTAAAGACCAGGATGAGGGACTTCCTGGGATCCATCCCAGCTATGAGCAGCCTGAGCTTGTGCATCCCACAGCAGACGGGTCGAGACAATCGGCTGGTTTCAAGTGGAAGCGCAGCTTTAGTTCGTTAGCCTCCAACTGCTCCGCTGTTCAGCATAAGAGCAGCGTTTGTCAGGGGAGGTGAAAGCAACACGATTTCAAACAAAACAAACATTTTCTGCTTTTTTTTTTTTTGATTTCCTCAAGTATCGAACAGTTGGTGGTGTTATCTGGCTCGGTGACCCGGCGCTCGCAGCAGGCGGGGCGGAGTGGCGTGGCCTGACCTCCTGTCTGCGGCGAGGCTGGCTGCAGGCTGAGGAGGGGAGGGGAGATGGGCAGCGAAGGACGAGGGCGAGCGAGAACACCACACGCGTGCACGGGAACACACTGGCACGAACCTGCTGCCGCCCTCCCATCCCCCATCATCAAATATGTCCAGGCCATCTGCTTTTTTTGCACAAGTAAACAACAACGAGCCGTCAGCGGCACCGAGTGAGCATTTAATATTTAATACCGATAAGTCGCCGTGGCGACGGCAGCAAGAGGACTCGTGTTTGTGATGTGCTACTGAGTGGTGGGCTAGCGCTAATGCTAACGCCGGTGGAGCTACATTCCATCCATTTTATCCACTAACGACATCCTGTTTCGCGTTAGCCGGGGACGCTGTTGTGGAAATATTTTCCTATCAGCCTCCACTTCCTCCACCATCTGGCGTCATCAGCGAGTCGCGGCGCAGGCGGGAAACGGCGCCGGTTTCCGGTTCCGCGCGTGAGTCGGCTCTGAAAGTTTCCGTAGACTTGGCAACACGGACGCGGCCGGCCGGCATTGAAACGCCGGGACCAGGATGATTTACGCCCGTGGCCGCTGAGATGATGAGCGCAGCAGATGTTTTACACTTTCTGACCATTTATTTGTGCAGAGGGGAAGGGTGGGGAAGGGAGGTGGTGGTGGTGGTGGGGGGGGGTGGTGGTTGGGGGGGGGTATAATTAGGATTTATGGAGTGAATCTGCAGCGTTGCAAAGGCGACTGATGATGCCTCCTCTAAGAGGTGTCTTTGTCTGCTAGGTGAGGGATAACGGACGGCGCCATGTTGACAAGGGCAAGGACGAGACACTGGGTGCTTGAGAGCTGCTGGCGGGGGCCTTCATCTGTGGAGCACACACACACACACACACACACACACACACACAAACACTCAAGCCCAGAGACAGGAACAGCAGTGTTTTAAGAATGGACCCCTACATTCCAAATGCACTGACAAATACTGGGAAGGGAGCGTGTCCCCCCCCTCCCCCCCCACTCCAGCATGTTGTCCCATGTCCTCACGCTCAGATGGAAGCAGCAGATCCTCCCCAGGAACGGAGGAAGAGCTAAACGTGCTGCTTCTGTTTGAGTGTTCTGACGCCAGCAGTGCTCTAGAGAAGCTCCTCTAAATCCACCTAATGGGGGCTGGAGCAGATGACTCCCATTTGTATTTCTGCCCCCCCCCCCCCCCCAGTCTGCAGCCTGCCAGCCGTCATTAAACTGCTTATTTACAGTAAACACCGCCATAATCCCGTCACAACCTCTCCGCCGTCCTTTGGCCGAGCCCGGGCCGATGGTGTGGCGAGACGCTCCAGCTTTAAATGGATATCAAAGTGACGATATCTGGACTTCTTTTTAGCTCCCCCCCCCCCCTTCTTGCACGGTTTGTTTGTCTAAATGTTGGTGCTTTGGAAGAGCTCCACAGCTGTGGGCACCTCCATCACACTGGAGGTATAACTCAACACACACACACACACACACACACACACACTGCTCACTCACACTCTGACAGGCAGCCATGTTGGGCTGGCAGCTCAACAACACAAAGCTTTTATCTGTCAGTGGTCAAGCCTGACTGAGCCCCCGCTACATTAGAGGCACTCACACACACATGCACACACACAGACTCGCACACACACTTTGAAAAAGCGCCATTTCTATTTTTTTCCCTTTTAAAACCTGGCTCAAATCTGCTCTTTTCCGGAAATTAGCCATCTGTGCTGCCCGTGAGTGACAGAATGTTCATATCAATCCTTCCAGGAGATGATGAGCGCCCCGTCTGCACAGACAACACCCCCACACGCGGACACATGGCCGCATATTTCGGGGAACCTTTTTTTTTTTTCTCTCTCTCTCTTTGGAAAATTTAGCTAGGTTTACCTCGCACGTTTGCGCGAGGTAAACCTAGCGTTGGACCCACATGTCACACAAGATGGAGGAGAGCCGGAGCAGATCAACACAGACGCACATTTCCAGCCTCTCCTGCAGGACAAAGATGGCTGCTGCCTAATGAATCTTAGTTAACGCCATTAGATTGAATGATGACTGTTGTCCCTGCGCTCCTTCCTGTGCATGCCCCCCCCCACCACCTCCCTTTCTTCTTCCTCTCTGCTTCTCCACGCTTGGATTTCAACGAATGGCTTTCATCAGCAAAGCGCGTCTCATTAGCGGCGATGATGCGCCGTATGTTGATCATCATCATCTGCGAGTGGACCGATGAGCGATGAATGTCGGCCGTAATGGAGGCGACGGCGGCGCGTCCCCCGTAAACCCGCCGCGACGATCCCGCGCTAATTACCCCACGTAGCGTCGTTACCGGCCGCGGCGGCGCCGGTAGGAGCAGGAGTGGAAATGACAACCATAATGAACCATATCAGGTGCATCAATCCAGCTAACGGGAGCTACATTTGCTGTACGATCGCTCAAGGATTCACCAAAACTGAAACGTCAACGTGGACGCCGTTGACCCTGACAGGACCACCATTAGTGAGCGCCACAGACCGAAGGATGTGGAGAGGACGCTGGTTTCTTTCTCTGTTTGTGGGTGTTTATTAGCAACCTGGCACCTCACGCTAACTTGCAAATTGTAGCGAGCGAGCTAGCGCAATGCTAGCCGGCCCGTCTGGCCTCTCACCGCTCTGGCAGTCCGTGCCGATGCCACCCTTCGGAATCTGACTGTGGCCTCGGCACAAGTGAGGCCAGGAGAGGGAGAAACGCTCCGGTCTGGGAAGCAGTGGTCAAACTGGGAGCTGCAGGAGGGTTTTGGGTCGACACCACAAGCAAGTTCAACCTGCAGGATGCAGAACTTCAGCCCTTTTGTTGCTTTCAGACACGCAGCCGCCGTAGCCGCCTCTTCCTGCCCCGTCATGTCCTGTCCAATCGGAGGCTTCCAACTTTTTTTTTGAGAGAATGTAGCGAGGAAAGCACCCGTGCACCTCTGCTTTCAGTTTGGGGAGATTTACGAGCGCACCAAACCAAAGAGTGTAAGAATGTATACTGAGAGCAGGTTTGGGGGGAGAGATTTACGATCCGCCGTGTGGGTCGTAATTTAAAGTTCATGCTCACATATATCACATTTTCGATCACATAGATTATGAAAGGGAACAAATTTATCACACGCACGCACAGGTAGCGCATGTGGTGGTTCCAAAAAACAGCTCGGAACACACGTGCTCCAAGTTTGGAAAGACTCTAAACTTTGCTGTCTGCGTCGCATGTGTAGCATAAACATGCTAACAGCTAATGTAGTTATGGGCGAGTGTTTTCTGGGTGGTTTGAGGGTCACATCCATGTCGGAACGGCCTGCTGAAACCAGTTTTACAGGTTTGTCCTGGCTTTTCTCTGATTTACGGTTCTGATCTGCTGAATCTTTCACGCTCCACAGAGGCTGAAACCTACTCTGCTCTGGAAACACACACGGGCGTCTATTTCTGTTCCTGTTTGTTAAATATTAACCACACATTCCTGCTGTCTCATCCACAGCCTATAGGGGTGTGTGTGTGTGTGTGTGTGTGTGTGTGTGTGTGTGTGTGTGTGTGTGTGTGTGTCCCAGGTGTTGAGTGGATCTTTAAGCGGACCAATTAGGGATTCAGGACTAACACCATCATGATGTTTGTCTGGGGAACGTTAGCAGGGACCAGAGTCGTCGTCCTCGTAGTATTTCTAATAAAATAATCGTCACGGCGGCACAACAAAACACACTGTACAAAATAAAGGTTCAAAGGCTTTTCATCACTCATATCAGTGTTTCCGCTGGGACAAGAACCCTCCCCTCCAGCCCAAACCAAACAAGCTAAATGCTGATTAGCGGAACAACTTAAGCTAAAGACACCTTGAGACTTGGACATTTATTGGTCTTCCAGTGTTTTTAAAAAAAAAGTTTTTCCATTTAATTCTCTTGATATTTTGACCAAATTTTCCTGCTCTTGAAGTCGGCGACTCTAAAACAACCAAGCTTATGTATCAAGTTTCAGTGGAAACAAGGAAGCATCTTGAAAATGTTGGTGGAAAATTGTGTATTTCTAATGACAACTCTGCAGATTCGTGATGTTCTTCACCTCCTGTCCCCCCACAACTGTAGACACAGCTGTAGTTCATCTGGTCACCAGACGTTTGAACTGGCTGATTCTCACCTGCAGCCTCACAATCGTCCTTTAGATTTAGATGATGATTGTTTTGATGGTAAATGAGAGACTTTACGCAGGAACGTCCTCCTTTTCTTCTAAAAAACGCACCTTTCATCTTGGAGAGAGACGTTTTCCTTCAGAGCATCTGACGTTTGTGTCGCCAATATAAAAAAGAATATTCGATGTGTGTTTGTGTTCTGGGTCCAAAGGCGCACGCGGTGCTCAGATTTCAGGCTCTGCTGCTGCTCCTGACTCCGTTTCCATGATGCAACATTAACTTTGTGTCTCTTTGAGTCAATTAATGAGTTTTTTGTTTTCTGGAGGCTCCGTTCTTGTAAAAGTCATCCCGCTCAAGCTCTTTGTTTCTCTTTTTTCCTCATTCTTGACCTTGTTGCCGCCTCCATCACCCTTTCAAATTAATATTCAAAAGCACTTAATTAAAAACCCGACACCCCGTCCTCCTCTGGAGCGGGATAAACAAATCCGGGCCTGTGTTTGTTCCCTTCTGGCCCATCCCTTACACTGTTTTAATGATTTGACTTCAACCCCGGTTGAAGAAAAAAAAAAGAGAAAAAGTGCAAGATGGCGCGATGCAGCGGCAGAATGTGACATAAAAAGATGAAGACAAGACATAGCTGGGGGTGAGTGAGGGGAGAAGTGCACGCTGGTGGAGAAGGGGGGGGGCGTAGTTCAGCGTCGTAGTTAATTACAAAAAGCATTAATGTTTTATTAACCCCTTATCAGTAATTAATCACGGGTCTTTGATGTAAAGTTCAGCTTACAAAAGCGTCGGGGAAAAAAGAAATTCTCTCATCCATATTAGCCCATTAAGCCGGCTGGTATGGGCCAGCCTTGCTAACTGCGGCGTGCAGGACAGCCTCCGCAGGCATTAAAGCATTTGTTTTGACAGCGCTGTTTGTTTTCTACTCCCAGAAGCCATTGCAGTGCACCTCCAACTCCCACTAGTCTCCCACCAAAGGAGCCAGTTTGCATTTCAAATATGATGGAGCTGTTGAATATGGTGCACAAAATGCTACCTTACGCCGGGGTGTAGCGCGTTAGCACCAACTGGGAGATTAAATTATTATAATCTTAATACAGCGCTGGGCTCTCCTTCGCAGCAACAATCAAATCCCAGGGGAACCAGGAAGTGTAAAGAAATGTGCTCCCCACATGTCCACCATCTTTTATTTTCAAATGCTAACTTTGTGTATGCTACGGGCTCACCTGATCAGTTGTGTCCCCCATTACACAGAAGAAATTGGATAACTTAATTTAAAAAACACAAACACTTTTGTTGCATCGGTAAAGTTGCAGCTCAGCGTTGACTCAATTCCACGCGTCCCAAGTAGGCGGGAGGGGAAAGATGGGACGTCTGATGGTTCTCGCACCTCCTGTAGTCGATCTCTCCCCGCCGGCCTCTTAAATATTTGTCTTTGATTGTGTTATCGCTGCCGTTGTGTGGTTGGGTTTGTCGTACACGGAGACATTCCAAGACGATTCATCATTTTGTCTTCTAAAAACCCCGACGAGCAAATGATGATTCTATGAGCGAATCAAAAAGCCCCCCCCCTTGTTTGTGCTATCGATCGTGTGATCGAATCCCTGCTAGCTTCCCTCATTAGCATTAGCATCTCTCTGAGAGAGCAGTGTAAAAGCACGCTGTCATTCCTCCAGCTCACACTCTGACCCTTCTGTTTCCTCCTAGGGCAGAGTCTGGGGTCATCCAGGGGTCATGGGGTGAAGATGAGGCCAGCTGGACCACGAGAGGGTGATCATGAGGTCAGGAGAGTCGCTAACAGAGCAGCGTGTTTGTGTGTGATATCTGAGGTAAGATTTAGGTCAGGTTGCTTATGTACACTGTTGTAGTGAGGTCAGGCGGTGGTCACCGTGGTGTGTGTGTGTGTGTGTGTGTGTGTGTGTGTGTGTGTGGTTCTGTGGTGTGACAAACACACAGCTTCTTCGTCTCCTGTGCCGATCAGATGATGGATTGGAACCAGTGCTGTTAGCAGGCAGAGATGAAAGCAAATGCCGTCCGGCGTCCCTCCCGTGTGGAGGAGAACCGCAACACGAGCGCGCACTGGCGCGACTTCTCCCCACATCCGCACGCGCTCGCTGCTCCGCGAAACGCGTGACAAGACACTGGGGGCCATGTTACCACTGTTGATGCTTTTGTTGTTATTGTTCCGGCCGTGTTGATTAAATTAGGAAATCCTTTAAGTCGGCAGAAAAGAGGGGCGCGTTGTTTTATTATTAAAGAGGAAAGAGACACCGCGGCAAACATGGTGCCGGTTAATGAGAAGTACCGCCGAGTGCTTCAGGACCTGGAGATTTCAATAACATGGCAGAGCCCCCCCCGACTCCCCCATAAGGAGGATAATACAACAGCCCCCCCCCCCCCCCCCCCCCCCCCACCGCCTGCATGGAGGTGCTGTCTGAGAGACAAATGTAGTTCAACAGCCCGTAGGTATGCTTTTAGTTTTGTTTTCCAGTGTTTCGAGTGGTTTGAACCGTGGAAGTCTGCAAAAAGAGCGATCAAAGTGCACAGAGTGATATTAGCGATTCAGCGCTCGTCGTTAGCCTCAGATTTTCGTTTAAAGCGCAGCTTATTTGCAGAAGACTTCTCGCTGTGGAGCTTCGCCTCTCTTCCCTCAAGTGTGCGAACCACCAAGAGCTGTGCCAGAGCTGAAGACCCATCAATCCAACAGAGACTATATATTTTTAGGCTGCGGCCGCTCGTAGCGGCTAACTTGTTAGCCGTGCTGATGGCTCCTGCAGATGGTGAGCTGGAACTCCCGCGCCACACAAGTCTAATAATAAGAACCAGTAAGAATGAGCAGTTTGTCTTCTTCGCCATCAGACAGATTGCTGGCGTAGGTGTTAAGGGGGGGGGGCATCTCCGCGCTGAGGTCACACTTGGATTTTTCGGCGTGTTTGGATGCGTTTTAATGATTTGATTATTCGGTGCGAGTGTGCGAGGCTGCATCTGTTGTTTGGAGGCTCTGGCTCCTCCAGACATATTGCCACTACGTTCCCCTCCTACGTGGCTGCTGTTTGCCCGCGCACACCTCTGCGCGTGCGAGCGTGCGTGCGCGAGACGGCGGGCAGTGTTTATATGCACACACTGTGAGGCTTTGACCAGGCGGTGCCGTAAACAGACAGCAGCGGCGACAACATGCTGCCGAGCCTCCGTCGTGTTTAATCAGCACAAATCAGTAAAGGAAACCAAACATACATCATTAAGGCCGCCTGCCAAAGGTGCGATCCTCACCCATCATTCACAGTTTTCTTTTACAGCCTGTCCTCTTGCAGGATGTTGAGTGCTCTTGAATCACTAAAAGCATCATTATGCAGATTCAGAAGTGCAGTTTTACGCACACGCAGGAAGTATGGCGAGCGTTCAGACCACAGCGGCCATGTTGGAAGACTACGGCTCATCCTGGAAGTCAGTCACATGGGCGTGTGCTTCACAGACTTGCCGGTACCGAAGCTAATCGCGCTAAAATTGCTTAGATTAGCACCCTTCCAGCTCGGGGGGTTGCTGTAGCTGACATAAAGATCACAAGATGTTGTGATCTCAGTGATATTTGTCGCCCCCTGTTGGTCGGCTCCTCTGTGCAGGAGACGTCTGCCTCGCCCGTTAGTTGATGCAGTTTAAAAACTCTCCAATACCCTTTTTTTATATGATGGCGGTGATACTGATCGATAGCTACGTCACCAAACAGCTGAATATTTAAGAGAAAAGGGGGGTATTGACTCTCTTACTTCCTCTCTGAAGTAAACTTCCTCATTCCAGGGCAATATTATCAGGCCGACCCAGAGCTGGAGGTCAGACAGTAGCCCTCTCCGTCACCCTTGGCTCCTCTCTGACCCGGGAACCTTCTATTCTTGAGAGCGGGGTCAGTTCACCGGGGTCACCGACCGTTCAAAGACACCCGGACACATTCCATTCCTGCTCTCGCAGCACTTGAGTCCAGCTGACGCTGCGATGTGGGCGATGATGGTGGGGCGCCAATTTCGACACCGTCGTTTTAGTTTGGCTAATTTAATCAATTATTTCCTGTAAAACATAAAAGACCTGAAAAACCACAGCAGGGAGACGTAGATAAACCAACATTTAAACAGCTGTTCGTCTGTGTGTGCGTCTGTGTGTGTGTGTGTGTGTGTGTGTGTGTGTGTGTGTGTGTGTGTGTGTGTGGTGTGTGTGTGTGTGTGGTGTGTGTGTGTGTGCGTGTGTGTGTGGGTGTATGTGTGTGTGTGTGTGTGTGTTATGCCATTTACATAAAATAGATAAATGTCACACATGCTGACAGTGACACAACTATTTGGTGTTTCCCGGTGTTTCAGGTTGACAAATCCAGCCGAGCCTGACCCTTGACCTTTTGACCCCGCTGGGCCTTACGGGCAGTAATGCTGCTGATGGCCTGACAGCCCAGTGGCCATCTGGCCGGTTGTCATGGCAGCTGATTGAGAAGAAGACCCACCACCGCTCACGCATTGATTTTTTTTTCTCCCTTTCTCTTCTCAGACTCGCTCCCCAGCCGGATCCATAATGCTCTCCGCTCACCCTTTGACCCCCACAGGGGCAACGTAAGGTCACTGCCAATGCCTCCCTCGCCTCCCTCGCCTCCCTCGCCCAGCTCGCTCTCAAAAACACACCTGTGCCACAAACGTGGCGGCATCATCCCTGAAAATCCGGAGGAAGTCTGGCAGCTCCGGGAGGCGTCTGTTACGTAAGCAGCGTGGAGCTCTGCCCCCCCCCCCGAGGGAACGAGGAGCCTGAACACACCGTAGCCCCCCCCCCCCCCCAAACAACCCCCCCACCGCCACATAAACAGACACCTACACACACCGCTGCTGCCGTATCGTGATCCGCATAATCCGACAGGCTTGTGGAGTGACGGATGGCCATTGTTGTGTTGGAAAGCTTTTGTCACCTGATGGAGCGCTCCGGCTTTGGCCCTCATCCCTCGGCATCATCCTCTTCCTCATCCCACCTCTCTCGCGGGGATACGGAGGGGCCATCAGGATGACTGATGGGGCCAGGTGGAGGCGGCGTGGCTGTACTCTTCACGCCATTGAAGGCGTTCGGCGTCACCAAAGAGAAGAAACAATTTTCCTTGAGAAGAACCGGGCGTCTCAATTAAGATGGCGGCTCTCCGCCGCCACCGCCGCCGCCGCCACATTTCTGCTCCTCTGACACTTTTATTTCCGCTCATTCCGCTTGTTTGTTGTCGCGGTAATGAAGTCGCAGTGCCGGTGACATTGGGAGAGATCCGGAATTTTGGCCTTGTTCCAGCCGCTCTTCCTCGCTCGTCACCGTCAGCCGGCGCCACTCAGCACCAAAATGGCCCCTAATGGAGCGGACCGGAAACCAGAGAATCCAGCTGCTCTGGCGTGAGGTTCCGCGATACTTTCCGTGAATCGGCGCCAATCAGAAACGTTTCCGTGAGCGTCTTTGACAGGCGGCGCCGTGACGATGGGACGTGCTGACGAGCTTAAAGTCTTCGGACGATACAGCTGGCAGCCATTTTGGGTTTCTGTTTCTGTTTTGAAGCCCGGCGCGCTCCCTCCGCTCCGTCCTCCTGTTCTTCCTGATCCCTCCCGCCATTCGTCTCAATGGCCTCTCACGGCGCCGCGGGGAATAGCAGCAGCGCCGGAGCGGCGTGCCAGACAAAGAGAGAGATCTGTTTCAACACCATCAATCCCACAATCCCACACAGCACTGAGCAGGAGCTCGCCGCCATCTGTGGACGTGTTTCTCCTCGCCTCGCCCGAAACGGCGCCGCCGAAACTCAGAGGCGCGAAGCCGCCGCGGCGCCGTTTTGTGAGCGTACCTCCCACCGCCGGCGTGGCCGCCCCTGTTTTGAGGCTGCTGCTGGCGGGTTAACCTTCCACTTCCTCCCTCCGTGCGCCCGTGTCACTCTTCCTCCCCCGCTCTGGCCCCCCCTCCGCCCCCCCGCCCCCGCTGCCCGTCCCTGGCTGCGGCGCAGCAGCCATTAGCTTTACAAATCCAGCCTTTGATCTCTGATTTGGGTGGGTGCCTCACACAGGAAGGGGGGGGTGGGGGGGGGGGGGGGGGGGTTGCTGGCTGCAGGCGTGCGTCCGTACATGCACACATGCACACTCATCTCCACGCAGGCCGTGTGGGGGCTCGCTGGCGCTGCAGAGGGGAAGAGTTCATGAGCGGTCCACTTGTGCTGAGGCACTAGAGGGATGATAATGCTGCTTCATTTGCATTCGCACTGAGCCAATAAGCTGCCTAATGGTTTAAATATAACTCACTTACTGCTGCTACCCCCCCCAGCCTCACGCCCCCCTCCTCCCCCCTCCCCTCCGTCCCTCATCTCACCCTTCAGGACCGTCACGCCTGTCGTTTGGTCCCCCAGATGCTTTTATTGCAGCAGTCGGTGGCCCGCTCCTCCACCTCCACCTCCACCTCCTGGAAGAAAGGCCTCCTCTCTTCAGCCTCTCTTTTCCATCTATCCGTCCACTTCCTGCGCTCCTCTTCCCGTAATGAATGGCCTCCCCTCGCCGTGGCGAGTTCACCTGTTTCTGCTTCAACCTTCCTGCAGCCACATTAAGTGGGGATTTATGGAGGCAGCTTCCCATTGAACAAAACCATTTTTCTTCCAGTTTGGTTTAACAGGGCTCTTTATCCCCTGCAGATTTAAGGATAGGTGGTGGTGGGGGTGGGCAACGCCATTAAGGACCACAGCCCTCCCAATTTCACTCAGTCTTACGTCGGAAAGGCAAACAGCTCAGAGCGGTCCGCTCCTAAAGGGACCTCTGGAGAGATGGACGGCTGATGGAGTCAAATGGAGCACTCACACATGCAGCAGCAATCTCCCATTTTCTGGCTCCTTCACATGCGTTTTTAAACGCGGCTTCTTCGGTTTTCCTCCTTCACAAGTCAGTGGATTCGATTGTGCTCGTCAGGAAAGGACAACTTGTCAACAGTAGAATCTGTCTGAGACAACCCCCCCCCCCCCCCCCCCCCCCGCCGAACATTAGCGCTAATTCCATAGCTAATTCCATAGCGCTAATTCCATACTGTGTGTAAATGTGCTACGATGACGATAAAGGTCCTAGAAGGTCACCAGGAGAGAACCTGAGCCTGAGGGTGAGTCTGGGGGACATATGGGGGGAGACATTTGTCAATCAAACCAGCCCGCTCCCAGACCCTCCCCGAGCACGGGAGGGATGCAGCGAGCCTTCAGAGGCGGCGTGTTTGGCGAATCCTCTAACTGCCGATGACGGAGTCACATGTAGCTGCATTAGCGTCTCATTACGTTGGCGATACGGGGACGATTCCTTAATGCCTCTCGACAGGCCGTGATGTAATTACACACTGTTTGTTGCGAGTCAACACGATAATTTGCGTTTCCGAGGGATGTGTCATACACCCGGGACGCCGGGCGCATAAACGACCCCCCCCCACCCCCTTCATAAACGTCCTGATTGAAAACAAGCTGTTGCTCGACCCAACTTAACATCGGCGCCGCGGCTTCATTCCACCGCCAGGGAAGAGAACGAGAAACGCTTCCTGTGAAAATTCATCACAATGTTTCGGCGCTGTGAGGCAGAATTATGCATGAAACCATAAGAAAAGCTTACCTTTCACTGCCCCCCCCCCCCCCCCCCCCCCGCCGAACATTAGCGCTAATTCCATAGCTAATTCCATAGCGCTAATTCCATACTGTGTGTAAATGTGCTACGATGACGATAAAGGTCCTAGAAGGTCACCAGGAGAGAACCTGAGCCTGAGGGTGAGTCTGGGGGACATATGGGGGGAGACATTTGTCAATCAAACCAGCCCGCTCCCAGACCCTCCCCGAGCACGGGAGGGATGCAGCGAGCCTTCAGAGGCGGCGTGTTTGGCGAATCCTCTAACTGCCGATGACGGAGTCACATGTAGCTGCATTAGCGTCTCATTACGTTGGCGATACGGGGACGATTCCTTAATGCCTCTCGACAGGCCGTGATGTAATTACACACTGTTTGTTGCGAGTCAACACGATAATTTGCGTTTCCGAGGGATGTGTCATACACCCGGACGCCGGGCGCATAAACGACCCCCCCCCACCCCCTTCATAAACGTCCTGATTGAAAACAAGCTGTTGCTCGACCCAACTTAACATCGGCGCCGCGGCTTCATTCCACCGCCAGGGAAGAGAACGAGAAACGCTTCCTGTGAAAATTCATCACAATGTTTCGGCGCTGTGAGGCAGAATTATGCATGAAACCATAAGAAAAGCTTACCTTTCACTGCCCCCCCCCCCCCCCCCCCCCCCGTGAGAGATCGAGGCTCAGACACAGAGAGAGAGAGAGGTTAGCGCATGTGCGACTGCTCCTCCGGCTCCCCAGAGGCTGCCATTGTTGAGTTTACCCACTCCCACCCTTCCAGATCCACCGAGCCGCACAAGCCTCCGCGTTTGAGGGTTTGAGGGTTTATATTTACACGGCGTGTTCTCTGTGCGTGTGCGCCAGCGTTGGGGGGCCTTGTTTTTGTGTTTTGGACCGCGTGTTTTGGGTGTAGGGGGGCAGAGCGAGGTGCTCCTGCATGGCCTCCAGCTCCGCTGCACCTCTGCCGCGTTCTGACGGTGACCCCAGCCTTCGGGGGGGTGTGCGAGTGTGTGTTGTCTCTTTTCTGTACGCAACCTCCGAGACGCACTCGCTCCCCTTCTCTTTTCTGCCCCCCCCCCACCCTCAGACTCAGATACTGAAGATATTGCCCCTGGTTTATTTGGCATGCCTCTTCCCCTCTCTCTCTCACTCTTCCTCCCTCTCTCTCTCTTCTCTCTCTCTTCCTCTCTCTCTCTCTTCCTCTCTCTCTCTCTCTTCTTCTATCTCTCTCTCTCCTCTCATCTCCCTTCTTTTTCCCTTTTATACAAGTCTGCTCACTTTGCGATCAATACAGTTTTCTGCTGGAAGCCTCACGGCCGATCTGAGAGGAGCTGTGGGATTTTTGAAGTTGCGACGCCGAACATTTTAAACAGCAAAGATGTTTTGAAAATTTTGGGCTCATCTGAGAGATGTTAAACGTCTAAATCTGTTTTTCCCAGCTCCCGCTGAACGCGCATCAGACGCTATAGCTCCCTTTGATCTCCCCCTAGCTTTTTATATAATATTTCTGATTCTCACATTTGAGTCCATTAGCGAATCGCTACATCTGGAATGTAGCATTTACCACTACAACACAGCACCAGCAGCAAACGTGCACACTCATAGAGTCACAAATCCACTCAGTGATTCCTGCATACTCAAAAGCCGAGACGTTGAATAACTTCACCTGGTTGGTAAATCTGTTCCTGCACGGTGACAACAGTCATCAAGGACTAACAGCACGACTGGAGACAGAGAAACTGAGATTCACTGTAAACTTTGACCTAGCTTTGGTTTTAAAATGACTAAATATGAGTAAAAGTAATAAAATGTAAAATGTTAAGGGCGCTAAATGCTTTACAAATATTCAGGTAAAAGTGATGTTTCAGACAAAATGTAGCCGCTGAAATGTGTAGCTTAGGGTTCCTAATCTGGAGAAAAAGCTTAAATAAATAAATGATGAGGGGCTCTTCGGCTAAGTGATGAACCATCCTGGTTCACCTCAGATCAACTAAGCACGTTTTAAATGTTGTGGGGGGTCCAGAAGCTCCACAGCAGGCCAGGAAGCCTCCTGCAGAGTCTTTAATAACCTGTTAGCGGCACAACCATTAGGACGTTAGCATCCATGCTAAACTCGTCTAGCACATACACCTGGATTGGCGTTCTTGGCGTTCTTCCACCAGGTGACACCGGTACCAGTGGTCCCATTGTCACTTCATTCAACAGCATTTAAGAGAGGAGAGCGAAGGAATGATGGGAAGGAAGGCGGGGGGGGGGGGGGGGGGGGGAGAGATGAGACTGACGGCAGAGTGAGGGGGGGTATTCAAGCATCGCTGCTTTTCCTCCAGGTGTCTTTGGCCTGCATGATTTCATCTGCGAGGCCATAATAAACTTCCTTAATGAAATAAGTAATTAACATATTATAATTGTGCGGCGGATGATTCTGACAGAGATCATTTTCCATATCTAATGCTATGCTAATTTAATCTGTTCCCCTCCTCTGCCCGACACGACCCTGCCTGTGATTAAGTTTCATGGCGCCTCACTTGCGCATTTCCTCACCTCTCCTTCGTGTGTTCCTCCCCTTCACCCTTTAGTCCCCCCCCCCTTCCTCTTTCTGCAGTGATGGATTGACTCCTCGATGGAGGTTCAGGCCCTCGTTGTTGTGGACTCGCCGGCGGAGGGACACGCACAGATGGCGGGGGGAGCTGGGGGCTGGTGTGGATGTGTGTGTGTGTGTGTGTGTGTGTGTGTGTTGGGGGGGGGGGGGCTGTATGTGTGGTCTGATCTCCTTCCTCCGCCTTCTCTGCATGGAAAAAAACAGGAGATGGTGGAGCAGGAAGCGTAGGAGGTGGGGAGTAACGGCGATGATTGAAATATAGCCATGGGCTGCTGGTCATGTGATGCTGGTTCCTCAGCGTTTCCAGTCCCAACTTTGGGAATCAGACTTTTCTTCACGGAACTTAAAACACAAACTATGTGCTAATGGTGAACCAGCAACCTTTCAGCATGGAGCATCTAGTTTCTCCAGGTTTTGATGTTGCAGTGGGCTCTCAGAGTATAAACTCATCATAATGAGTGTGTGTGTGTGTGTGTGGTGTGTGTGTGTGTGGGGGGGGGGGGGGGTGACATGTCAGCTGTGCTAAACGCCGCACACAACTTGCAGTAAAATTTGTATAAACAAGTCAAATGTAAAAATATCAACAGGCGAAACAAGATTTCTCTGAGAAATGGGTAACAAATGCTGTGTGTGTGTGTGTGTGTGTGTGGGGGGGGGGGGTGAGGGGGGTGTCGGGGAGCGAGGATGAGAAGAGTGGGAGGCAAGGGATGGATGAAGTCAGCCAGCTGTGGTTTGATCCGTCCCATGTGATAGAAGCCCCCCCCCCCCCTCTAACTTCTCCTTCTTCTTCTCCACCCCCCCACCAGCTCTTCTGAGCAGGAGGAGGTCCGCTGGGGGCTCTCCGTTTTCCGTCACCCATGAAACGATGCATAAAAGGCTCCTGTTCCTGGTGCTCAGCCTCAGCACGGAGACCTTATCAAAGCAGTTACGCAACATCTCAGATGTTTCTGCACACGTCACCTGACCAGCATGCTAATGCTAGCCTGATGCTACCATTCAAACACACCCGTCCTCTTAAAGCTGCGTTGCGTTCGCTTCCACTGTCTCTTGAGCTCTGCTGCCTCAGCTGGCCTTCCTGATTGCTCCACCTGTCCTCTCTCACCTGTGTCTCATTGACCCCCCCCCCCTCATGCTTCAGATCGTCTGGTCCTGCAAACCTTGTAAGTCCATCTGAGCCTCTTTGTTTTTGAATCTTTCTTCTTCGGATTTGTCTTGATGTTTATGGGGTTTTGGGACTGGAGCGTTGAATAATGGTGTCTATAAATCTATGTTTGTTATTTATGGATCAATGTTAGCACACAGAAAACTCTGCCGAAATGCTTCCAAGTGCCTCTGTGATAGAGAGAGAGGGGGGTCAGGTGTGGAAAATGGAGGCCGAGTCATGGAAAACAACTCAGATGTGGCGTTCTTTTTCCTGATCTTTGCCCTTCACAGCAGCTGCTCGTACATTATTCCGGCTTCCTTCGTGCCAAAGGCTCTTAGGAAGGCCGGGAAGGCTCCCGTCTGTGAAGGTGTGTGTGTGTGACGCCGTTGGTGTTGTTGTCAGCAGAGTCCACATCAATCACACAGAGGCTACATTTTAGAGGGAAATGTCAAGCAAAAATCTGAGTAAAAAATCCAAATTGAGCTGACTGAACGTCGCCATAGTGACCAGGAGTAACATCGAGGGTGTGAGGTCGTGTTTCAATAAATCAGATTTGTGTTCCGTTGCAAATCGCACATGAAAGCGGCCCAAATTCAAACAGATCATTTCTGATGTGAACACAGTCGCAGACAGCCCCCCCACACACACACGCACACACACACACTCCTACACACACCTTTAGATAACTAACCAAGATGAACTGAAGATTAACGTAGTTACTCTGATCCAGCCCCATTGGTGGTCATGTGACAGGTGTTTGTGTTCCTGCTCTACAAGAGGAAGTAAAGGGAATGCTAGTAAATGCTAGTTAGCAGGTTAGCTTTAGCATTGCTGCACCACTGAAGGTTTAGTTCCTCTGAAAGACTGCAGCTGCGTTTCCTCCAATAATGAATCAACAGGTGTTCAGATGCTAATAAATGTTCTCCGTCCTCTGAATCGTGGCGTCCCTGGGACCACCTGAGGCCCGTCAGCCCAGGCGGAGGAGGACATCATCCAGTGGGTCGTCCTGCACACCTCAAGGACATCAGACGGGGAGAGGGAGGAGAAATGAAGCGAGGGTCTCGGAGGGATTGAGCTGGATTCACCCGACTTCATGAGGAAGGACTGACAACACGCGAGACACCTCAGGTACGCTTACAAGACCTGCACAGAGATGTTGGAGTCCTGAATACAGAAACACGCATTTACCCATAGTTCACTCTGTTCCTGAGATCAAAGGCTGGGTCGTTGGTCTGATTATGGTTGGGAACAGGCTGAAAAAGGGCCCAATGTCAGTTCTGAGTGTCGGCAGGATGTTCAGACGCCTTCGGAATCTCAAGTTTCTGTTTAAATGTTGGCACGTCGTCTCAGACGGGATGTAAAAGCTCCTCTTCTGCTCAATCATTTTAGATTTTAGCATTTCAGTGAGGCCCAGGGGTGTGTTTCTGATTGTTTCTGGCCTTTATGGTCCACTCCCTGGTGAATGCTTGTCAATAATTATTGATATTTATGGGATTTCTATCCATCGGTGCCCCCCCCCGAAGCTTCCTGCACTGGCTCTGACGTTCATTGAGAGATCTCATCACCCCCCAGATCGTCGTCGGGGTGAGAAAGGGAGTCCTGGAGCTAATGCGATGCAGATATGTTGTCTTTTGTGTCGGAAGACGGCGGGAAAGTGAATTTATGTGAGGCGCTCACTGAGTCAGAATTCATTTCAGGCTGGAGCTTTTGCCCCCCAGTCAAATGTAAACTGACTGCAGACTCAGCTGGCTGACTGAGGAGGACACACACACACACACACACACACACACACACACACACACACACACACACACATACGGAGGAGGCTGCTCACCCCAAAACACACACATTAACACGTGTGAATGCATGTGCAACATCAAGTCCCACAATAGGGTCCCTTGTGTGTGTGTGTGTGTGTGTGTGTGTGTGTGTGTGTGTGTGTGTGTCTCAGTGCCCTCCTTAGCCTTGACTGACAGGTGTGCAGGACTCAATGGCCGCCGATATCACCGCGCTACCAACCGACTCCCTCCTGGGGGAACGTGGAGCCTCGCAGTCGTCGGCCATCGTAGATGAAAAGGGAATGTTTCAGGTGGCATCGGGGGGGGGGGGGGGGGGACACAGGAACATTTTAAGAGTTGGCACTAATCAACATCCCCGCCGGCAAACGCTTTGATAGTGAAAATGAATTCCGATCCATGATTGCAACGTACGGCACAAACGTAGGGAGCCTGGATGGAGGGTGTGAGACGCATCGGTGGGGTTGTTTAACACATCTGAGGGCTGAAAACAGGCCCCCCAGGTACAGGAAGAAACACAGCCGCCATCGTTTAAAAGCACGTTAAAGTGTGTGTGTGTGTGTGTGTGTGTAATCCAGTGATGGTCCAGGCAGCTAAAATGGACAGCTGACAGCGTGTGGGAGGCGGAGCCGTGTCCTCTTATCAGTCCTCGCAGTCCTCAGATAAACACGAGTGTGGAGGGCAGCCGCGCTGCGGGGGGCTGATTGACATGGCCGCCACCCAAACAACCACAAACACACACACACAAACACACACACACACACGTGCCCACACAGTTGGCACTGGCGTCTCGGAGACGTTTGAGACGGAGCTCTGCTGTCCTGGAGGAGGCGCCGATCCTCAAGTCCGGGTTCCATAAATCCCGAAGAAACTTCCGTGGAAGCGAGTTTTGAAAAATACAACCTTTATTTCTCTTTCCTTTAATCTTCTTGTGACTCCTTATCTGAGGAGCTGCTGGGAGGGATCCAAGATGGGGAACAAACCACTTTTGATAAAACTAGTAAAACAGAAGATAAGGTTGTTTTTTCCCCTCTCTGAGCTTTTTGGCCTTTTACTTGTGCAGACGGAACCATTACAGCTCCTCCCTCCTCTGTTCGTTCACAGCGCCGTGCACGTGTTGGCTCCTTTGATGTCACAGAAATATAAAGCAATAAAATGCTTCGCTGTGACGCTTAAATAGCAAACAAACTAGTTTATCAGTGGGATAATTACACCAGGTGCATAAACGTGGGCTAATTCTGCGTGTGTGTGTGTGTGTGTGTGTGTGTGTTCTTGTATTCGCTACATACCAAACTGCTCATTCTACTATCAAAGTGAGGACATTTTTAGGACGTGAGGACATTCTGCCTCGTCCGCACAACTTTAAAGGACCGTTTGAAGGTTGGGGCTGTCTTTGAGGTTGGGGTTAGGATTGGGTTGAGGTTACGTTCAGGGTTAGGCAATATGTTGACATGGTTGGGGTAAGGTGGGTGAGGGAGGGAGGGAGGGAGGGAGGGATAAAGGATGAGCGCCACTATAGTACTTCAGTCATAGGTGATTAAAAAAAGAGTCTGGGAATAATCGGGTGTCTGTAGTTGTGGTCATTCATATACACTTACGTGTGTGTGTGTGTGTGCGCAGTAGATTATTGAGCAGGCGCACCCCCTGGGCTCATGCTGTTCCACACCAAACAGTGAAACCAATACCTTTTTGTTGCTGATAAAACTGGATAACCAGAGATATGCATGCATATTATCATCACACACAAACACACACACTGTCCTCCTTCTGATCTGTGTGTGTGTGTGTGTGTGTGTGCGTGTGTGTGTGTGTGTGTGTGTTTCAGCTTTTTCTGCACTATCTGTCTACTGTCTCTAATGCACTCCTGCAGACACTTTTCCTCTTCTCTCTCTCCCATAACTTCCCCAGAGACAAAGTCCCAATTTCTCCACACTGCCTGCAGTCAGACAGAAAGTGGGGGTGCAGCGACAGGAGAGGTGGCCAAAGAAAACCCCAGATGCTATCGACCCTCGGAGAGTCACCGGGGTCATTGTCATGTGTCAGTCAGCGTAACACAGCTCTCCCTGATAAGATGGCCCGATTGTGGCGGTCGGACGCGCCGTCAGCCGGCGCGATACAGTCCTGCGTCGGCGCTCCTGACGAGACACGGAATTAACCCCAGCGCTTCCCCGATAAACATCTAAAATGGTTTAGGTGCCCCAAGGGCTAATGGGAAGAGACGGGGCGCTATCAAAATATCAAATGTGCGTGACAAGAGGCACAAGGAGCAGGTCTGTCAAACCGCCGCCTCTGAGCTAGCATGATTTAACCGAGCCCGCTAAGCCTGGCAGCACCGGGGTAAAGAATGAGCCTCTGATTGCCCCGTCCACATCAGCCAAACATCACGGGCAGATTTATTTAGGGAACATGTTGCTCCCTTCCTGTGTTAATTAGCCAAGCAGCGAAGATGCTAGGTCTTTTCACACCGCCTGTCCATGTTCGGGTAACGGATCGCTCAGTCTTGAGTGGGGGGGGCACAGAGCCGGTTGTGTGTGTGTTGGGGTGGGTTCTTGAAGTTCACGCCCTTGGTGGGGTGTTTGAAGGACACGAGGGCGAGACGGAGACGGAGCCTGCGCGTGTTTGATGTGCCTCAGCTGGGTGACACGCGTGGGTGATGGGTGTCAGCGGCGTCCCTGCTGGCGGAGGCCACGTCTCCCTCCGCCTGGCCGACACCAGCCTGACTGACTTATGATCGGGATTCATCATCTTGATTTATGATGCGCCCCGTTTGTCCCTCGCTCGTCCAGGACTTCCTCTGTGCTGCTGTCATCGTCTTCTGGTTTACGTGCCCTTCGGCTTCGGGCCCTTCAAACACTTTTCTTGAGGTTCTTTGTGTCCTCGGGGTTTTTTGGTAGCATGAGCGTGACTCTTGATAAAGCTACATACAACGTACACGCGAGCTAAGCTAGTAGACCACTGAAAAGTCCGACTAGTTACAGATCATCTGTCAGGACTAAGACTGTCTCTAGACTCATTACAGGAAGCTGGTGTTGGTTTCTGTCTGACTGCGATTATGGATTTAAATGTTGGCATCTTTAAAAACCTGGCTCTTTAGCAGCAGCTAACTGTTTAGACCGTCCACAGTTTCAAACCTAAAACATCGCTGAAGGAGCTAAAATTCTTTATTTGCAGGCTTCTGTATGTGTGTATCTCAACAGGGCTCTATTCTTCTAAACTTTGCATCTGTTCCTGTGTTTCCTTTTTTTCTGCGGAGAAGCTAATTTTTGACTTATATCTGGGTTTCAAAATTAGTAAAGTGATCGTTTTAAGGAAGGACAAAGTGTCTCGAAGAGACACGGCCTGACAGGTATGGAACATGTGACCACAGTGACTGGTTTACCGAGCAGCTTCACAGCCTCCCTCTTTTCTATGTTGGGATGCAGAGAAAAAGGCTACAGACCCAAGGGATGGAGGGATGAAAAAAGGGAGGAGGGGTAGGTGGGGGTGTTGAGGGGTGAACAGGCAGAAGAGAGAAGGAGGGCACTGGAACACATCCACAGATTAACCCTCGCAGGGCAGATGGAAAATGGAGCGTAACCAAACATAGGGAGGGAGAGAGAGACTGAGAGAGACAGAGAGAGAGAGAGAGAGAGAGGGGGGAGGGAGGGGGGACTCTGGGCAGCACAAAGCAGAGGTGTCCCATCCTCAATGTGACCCTTCCCCTCCTCAACCACAACAGCTAATCCTCTCCTTCACACTCCAACATAGAGCAGAGAAAGGAGGGATGAAGGCAGGACAGAGAAAGAGAGTTTATCTGGGGACGGACGTCTAAAGCTGGCTAATATTCTAAGAGCCGCCCTCAAATAAAGGTGGCAAAGGTCAACGCTGCGATTAGCACAGAGGCTCCTGCATCTTGTTGACATGGACATGCACAGATTTAACCCTTTGAAGGGTTGAAACCGATACCTGTGTGATACCTGCACAACAGTTCCTAAAGTCCAAACAAGCCAATCAGCACAGAGCTGAGCTAAGCTAAGCTAGCATCAGCGACTCTAGCTTCTTTTCTTCCTGATATTTGTGATGCCATAAGTTGCTGACGTATGATGTTGATAGTAGCTGCTAAAATCACTATTAATATATGGAAACACAGAGGTTCCCATTGTCTTGCCGGTTACTTGATCCAGATAAAACTCATCCCATGAAAAACTCAAGGTTTGAATATCTTCTTTATCCCTGAGTTTGACACAAACAACTACACTGTAATTAAGGAAATATCTAATTAAGAAGACATTTCAATGGGAGTTTGAAGCTTTTGTCAAAGTATTTCTGTGACATTTACCTTCCCACACGTTGGTTTAAGTCATGTGACTCATCTATTCACTGGCGCTCGTTAACTGTTTGGCTGTTAAAGCAAACTGTTGTGGGTTCAAACAAACGCACGTGGGATCGATGGGTGTCGGCTTTCACGGGAGCCTGTGGAAGGTCACACCTTTAAAACAAACGTTTTTAACGTTTAGAAGCCAAATGCGACGGGTGGAGGAAGGGGGGTGGCTGATTTAAAGGGAGAGCGCACAAACACTGAATGCAACAGCCAAAGTTAGCCAAAATCCTACATTTTTCTGCCATTAGCTTCTGCTTAGCATCTCGGTGTTTGTGCACACCTGCCGACGTTTTGTGGCTGAGCAACAGTCAAAAACACGGGGGTGGAAGGGCTGCGAGTGAGTGCTGTTGGTTTGTTTGACAGAGACCTCTTACCCCGTCTCCCTCACCTCAGATAGAGACAAATACATCAGGAGGGCAGTGTGCGAGTGTGTGTGTGTGTGTGTGTGTGTGTGTGTGAGTGGGAGAGGGGGGGTAGACCACGAGGTGTTGGGGAATAAGAATGGTAGCACGTGTTAGCCAGAGCAAAGCACCAAAGAGTGGCAACAATGAAAGGGTTGGGGAGAAAAGGAGGGAATTAAAGGGAGGAGCGGGGTGAGAGAGAGGGAGAGGGAGAGATAAGGAGGGAGAGAATGCTGGCACTGTGCAGGGTGGTGGAGGGTTTATTATTCTGTGTAGCACTCAATCAAACACCGGCCCTCTGAACAGAGAGCAGCGCTGGCGAATCATCCTCGGGGCTTTCTCTCGCTTTCTTCCTCCCCTTCCCGCCCCCCTCCCCCCTGCTCTCTATCTCTCTCCGTCTATTTTTCCTGCGGTGTATGAGTGCTATCCATCTGTCAGCTGTCAGCATCAGTGAGACGTCTACAGAGTTGTCACTTCGCGTCGCCCCGGCTTTTGGAGGCCCCTGTGTTGCAGCTGCTCTTCAGTGCACGTCTTCCCTATGGCAGCTCAGAAGGGCCACCATCAAAGCAAAACAAACGGGTTCGCTGGCGCCGGTTGGTTCGAATCCAGCTGTCGATTTTAAGGAAGATGGATGCCAACAACCCAGACGATCACTGTTCGCACCGGAATAACTATCGTTTAGGAATTATTCCAGCAATATAAGATGGTTTCTCCTTTTCTTTGCTCATCAAAGCATCAAAGCCTTTACTGTGAAATCTAAGCGGCTGTGGACACAATTGCCGTGCAACAAACACCGAAAACGCCACCGTCCAAGGTCCCGTCGCGCTTTGGTGCTCAACGAGCAGAGTGAGCATGGGGTCATCCTGCAGCTAGCATGTAGCGCTAACAGCGCTAGGAGGTGTGATCATAACGTTACCCGTGTAATAACATCTCATCTGGACTCGCCCGTGGCAGAAGCAGGAAGCAGAACACGCCAAGTAAATGTTAAATATTAAGGTTAGCCTGCTAAATCCATGTCTTTACGGTTAATTGTGCGTTTCTATTACATAATTGCACTCCCCCTCCCAAAAAAAAGAGCTGGAATCAGGCCGGCGGTAGCCCACCACAATGACTTTATTGTTAAACTCTGCCGGGGTTGAAAGGGCTGGATGGAGGGGTAGGGTAGGTAGTGATGACACGCATGTGTGTGTGAGTGTGTGGGGGGGCAGAAGGGACAATTACACAAATTAATTGCAGACCTCTGTTGACACCACTCAGGAAGGAGATGTGAAGGGTAGGCATGTGCGTCCGATGACAACAACAGAAAAGGGGAGGCACGCGGCTTCCTTCCATTCGTGTATGTTGACAAGATTGCCGGGTTTTTGTTCCTATTGTGCCCCCGCTGCCACTCCAGCGCCGATGGCGTCGGGTTTTTTGGGGGCTCTTTATTAAAGGGTGACAGTTTCTGGGCGGAAACAAACACGGATCTGACGATTAACACCGTGTCACCGTGTCAGCTCATACAGTAATCCTGATATTCTGTCTATCGCACGTGTGCGGGGAGAAAAGAGGGGGAGGTGAGAGGTTTGGGCAGCGAGAATAACATCCAAACAGGGCAGAAAGAGGCGTAGCCCAGATCCCGGGAGGGAGGGATAAAGCCTCACCGTTCGGTGAGGATGGTGTGTACGTGGCGGCGCGCGGGGCGTTCCTCGCCATCGGCGGCTCTCCGCAGGGAAGCAGGAGGCCTGCTGGGGAATCTGAGCAGCCCATCAGACGGCACCGGCGCTCGCACCAGCCGGGGGAATCGACCGTTGGGGAGCACGGAGGAGAAGGGTGAGACAGAGCGGCAGCAGATAACAGCGCGCCATCGAAAACATGGCGGGTCCGGGTTCGAAAAAGCCTCAGAGCAACAAACGTTAGCGCCGTAGCCAGTTTGTCCACGGGCGTTTCTCCGTCGTGTTGTAGCTCAGCGGCGCTCCAGCACTGCAGCTCCGACGCCTCTGTGGGCAGATTGGCTTCACCTTCACACTCTCAATCAGCTTTTCTATCATAGAGGTGTCACATTAACATACATGCACGCACGCCTGCCATACAAAATAGATGGCAACTTGCAGATTGGCACGTTTGTGCGCTAGCAAACACACACACACACACACACACACAGACCCCAGCAGCCACACATGCTACCTCCTCCTCCTGCACCTCTCAAAGCCATTATTGGCAGCAGCTCAGTGACGGCTGTGTGACTGCCAGGACTGCGGATCTGCTCCTGGAGCGAGCTCTCCCCATCAGCGCTGGCTTGATTACCCTGATGTATGCACACCCAGACACTTGACAATCTCTCAGCATTTACATATGCAGCCTCAGCACTCCACACTACTTCTGATCTGCTTCCGTCTGTGTGTGTGTGTGTGTGTGTGTGTGTGTGTGTGTGTGTGAGATTTACTGCTTATGTCTGCGCCAGAGTGTGAGCATTCATAAGGCGAGTGGGAGAAGATGAGCAGAGAGGAAGAGAGAGGAATGGCAGCTCTCGCTCGCTAAACGTAAAACAAACAAACTTTAATCCGACACGGGGCCCCCCACTCTTCAAAGGACGAGACGGAGGTAAGGAAAAGAGAAGGAGAGACGCCTCACCTGGGGGGTGCACGGCGCCGTAAACACACAAACAGAGCGTTTACCAGGCAGCATGTTATTCGCTCTCATGTCAAACACGCGGCGCTCAGAAGTAACTAGCGCGCACGCGACTGGGGATAGAACCGCGTTAGAACCCGCAGAAAACTCGACTGATGTTTTTCTTTCTCTTCAAATGAAGACTCACTTTACAAGCAACCCCCCCCTCCCCCCCCTCCCCATCGCACCTCCACCTGATTCAAAAGGCCCTGCCTCTTGTCTCCCGTTCCCTCCATCTCTTGTCAGCGGGAGAGGCGGGAAAGCAGAGGAGGAGGTCCGGGGAGTCGATCCCTTTTTGGCTGGCGCTTCACAGGGAAGCTGGGCTCGGCTGATCATCATTAAAACGCGCACGACTTGACATGTTTATTTAATGGCTGCTCCCGGCTAAGGCGGCAAGCTGCTGCCATCTCTCACCGTCACATGTTGATCTGCCACCACGCCATGTGTGTCTGCGAAACGTGTGAGCGACAGCGTGCGTTGGCATCCGTCTCTCCATATGTGCCTTTAACATCGCCTTTGATGTAGGTGACGGTTTCTGAAAGAAGGGGGGGGTTGGTTATTTGGCAAATCGTGCCACTTTGCGGTCGGATTAAGTGGACTGAAGTGATTGTTTCTGTAATACTTCAGTGTTTACAGTAGACTTTGCTGTGACTGAACGCCCTACTCGTAATCTCTAATCCAAACAGTCCGTGCCTTTGGTTAACATGGAAAAGGCAGCGCCGCCCCGCCGCTCTCTTCATCCCTCTGTATGCTGACAGCCTCCATAAATATCTCTGATGGCGTCAAATCAGAGGCTGATGGTCCGCGAGAGGAGAGCTTTTGTTATCTTTTTGTTAAATCCAGGCCGGCACTGATAATTTTGCCGCATTTCCTCCAACTAATAGATACGACTTAGATGATAATTTCCTACTCTGGCGCCCCTATTGGTAGCAGGGGGTACTGCAGACTAGGTTCGGGAGTGTCATTGTAACAGGCTCTGTATAAATATAGTTGAATTGAACAACTGTGGGTGACACAAGTCGGTGACTTCAGTGTCACTTTGATAAGACTGATGAAATATCCAGGCTCGTTTCCTTCAGGATATCTTTGCTATATCTTTGTTGATCTCATTAAAAAAGATGGTTTTTAACCAAACCCTTCACAGAATTCAAATATGTGCTGAAGTCCGAGCTGTGTGTTTTTGCGGATATCAGACCAGCCTGTTCAAGGACAACAATTTGAATTACGGTCATGAACACGGGGAAAAGGCTTTCTGTGGAAAAACAACCTTTACCCGTCCACCAACTGATTTGTTCTCCCTAAAAAATACCAAGACAAAGTCATCCTGTTCCTGAGGTGAAAGAAGGGAAACTTTTGGATTCAAATTAGCCATCGGTGGAATCAAAACCATCCATAAGGTCCACGTGAACACAGATTCTGATGCTCTGACAGGAGCAGGAACCACAGAAAACAAAGTGCGGCTCTGGTCTGAGGGGGGGTTGAGATTAGAGAGAGAAGAGCAACGGCTGAAGATCAAAAGTGGAGAACTGAGCAGACGTGTGTGTGAGTGACTGAGAGGCTGCAGGGTAGATTAAGGCGACACACCTCCTTTTTTGTTTGTTTGCGCGCGTAAACGTGGTTTTGATGAAATATTAACGGCGCCTTCCGAACTGCCTGGTAAAAGCTCCTCTGTCTTCGACTCCTCCATCTGCAGCACCTCCGGTAGGCATTTAGTATGCTGTTCTGTCTGTCAGCAGGGAACCAGCAACCCTGTGATGGTTGAGCTGCCGGCTCCCTGTCCCCGCCCCCTTTGACACACCTTAATCCCACAGTCCTGCCCCACCTCTCTACCCCGAACTGCCCCAAATGCACTGATTCAAACTTTATTTCCTGCTCCCAAATAAGCCCAGACGGGCTTCATAGCGAGGATGAAGAGGAGCCTGATGATATTGATCGCAGTTCAGAGAGCCGCATGATTGGCAGCTGCCAACGATCTGAGGCTCCTCTCCCGCCTACTCGCCCGCCCGAGCATCCTTCCAGAACCCTTCCACAGAAATCTGATATGCTGACAGGCCCTCATCTCCCTCCGCTTCTGCTAATTCCGCCTGACTGACGGAGGGGAAACGATAGTGCCTGTCAACAAACATGAGTCTCACGCGTCGTTGCGGCATCAAAGGGCTCGGAACAGACGCCCACCAGTGTCGGCGGTGTTGCGATGATGGTGGACAGAGCAGCGTGACAGAGTTCAGTGGCGTTCCTTCACATCTGCCGTCTTAGCTGCGGGTTTGTGTCGTGATGACGTCGCCAACACAGCTACATCAACCCTTTTGTTCATGATCTCCAGCTAGGGAAGATTCTCAGATTTCCACACCTTTCTCACTGGCCACATCAAAGCAAAAATAAATAAAAAGGCTTTGATTTACACTTAAATAGTATTTGAAGAATTCTGACTGTTTATAGCCCTCATGGGCCCAACAATACTGATATAAATGCGCCTCAGAAGTTACGTCCATGTGTCTCAGCTGCTCAACTGGTGAAGTCATAAGCCCCTCCCAGTCCGTTACAAGCCCCTCCCAGTCAGCTATAAGCCACTCCGTCATTTATAGGCCCCTCCCAGTCAGCTATAAGCCCCTCCTGGTCAGTTATAAGCCCCTCCCAGTCAGTTATAACCCCCTCCCAGTCAATTTTAAGCCCCTCCCGGTCATTTATAGGCCCCTCCCAGTCAGTTATAAGCCCCTCCCATACAATTCTCATGGGGGAAATAGGTGTAAAACATGCTTTTTTCTGGTTTAGAGACAAAATAGACGTGCTTGTTAAATTCACTTGTACCGATGGCTTAGGGGGGAATTGAGTGTTTTAGTGCACTATTGACCCCCGTCAGAAGTCAAAAGGTCAAGATGTATAGGATATTGATAAAAGGTGGTGTGAGTGACTTGTGAGTGTTTAATGTTGTAAAAATTGGGTGAAACCTGAATGACAGCAGACCTGGAGTCCAGGTTAACTGACATTGTTATCCATAATAGTTGATATAGTTCATATTTTTAATGATTTATAACTGCCAGTTTTGACCCAGTGCAGGTGGAATGTGTGAAGAATGATTAAATTTGGTACCACAGCTAAAAGGGAGTTAAGTCTTTTTTGATTGTTCAGGAAGCTTTTTACAAGAAATGGCTAATTATAGTTTTTACTTTATACAAGACATGACTATAACAGACATCATCCACAAAGATGCTTGTTTCAGTCTTGTGACTTGATGCTGGGGGACTTTTATTTTGAAACATGGGTGCGTGAACTCTTATGTTTCATGTTTTTGTGTGTGTGTGTGTGTGTGTGGTGGTGTGGTGGTGGTGGTGGTGGGGTGCTGCCAAAGGAATTGTTGAATTGAAAAGGGAAAAAAACCTCGGTTGGGATTTATTGGTGTCACTCAGTAAATCAGTGGGAGTTTAATTACCAGCCTGGTGTGGAGGAGCCATGACAAGCTGTGTGTGTGTGTGTGTGTGTGTGTGTGTGTGTGTTAGCATTCCTCCTGGGCTGAACCCTACCAAAATCCTGACACAGCTACGAGCTTACACACACTTACACAGAGGACTATACCATTCCAGGCTAAGGGAGTGGGATAGGTGTCGGAGCTGAGCCTCACTCCAACTCAACGCACACAAACACACAGGCACCCCTCCAGTCTGCCCCAAGCACCCCCTCCACCTCCTCCTTTTATGAACTGTGCTGGGCAGGAACTTGCAGGCTAATCTCTACCTCATAGTCCAGCGCACAGCAGCTCTGACCCACGGTGCTTTAATCCTGCAGAAAGAGAACAGAGCTGCAGAAGAAAAGGGGAAACAAAACAGAGACGGAGGCAGCAGGGGGCAACGCATGAGAGTGAGGAGCAGATCTAACATAAAAACTGACTTTGGGTGGTTAAAAGAGCATTAATGCAAACACCAAATTGTTGCCAGGCTTTCTTTTACGACAATATTGTTTCTTTTTTCAGTTTTATCTGTGTTGCCACCCCCCCCCCACCCCCCCCCCCCCCCCCCCCCCAGATAGCAGGCAGCATAAAAGGGCAGCAAGAGGAGCAACACGGGTTTGACAGTGGTGTGAAAGGTGATGATAAGCGAGAGGTAATGTTTTTCTCCCCCCGATTCCCTTTGAGGAAACATCCAACAATTTGAAGGTTCAGTGGGCAAAATGACACTCTGCCGTAGCTGGGTTAAAAACACACGGCGTGACACGCACAGGCGCACACGCCGCCGCCGCTGGAGTGGCGAGCTGCGTGCACGGCGTCATTGTCTGCAGCGTGGATGAAACGAGTCAGCATTACAGCTGTCACTGCAGATGGAGATCAGGTGGTGGGAATGAATGAGGAGGCAGCGGCGAGGTTCTCTGTCCACACACACACGCACACACACACACACACAGAAGCCATTAACGTGTGCATGAATGCGTGCATGCAAAAGCATTCGCAGATGCTAACCCTTAAAAATAAACCCTGGTGTTCCCAGTCATTCGGCGGTATTTTTCTATTCAAAGTCTTCTAAATCTTGCCAACAGCTCGAGCGCACTTTAAACATTCTGGAAATCGACACCACTCGGGTTTCACGGCGCAACTGGCGAGAAAATAAATTTCCCAAAGAGAGCAATTAATTTTCTAGCACTTCGGCTTTTCGGGGCAAAAGAAACAATAAGCATCTAAATAGAATCGCTGCTGGGTTGCAGATTTCGGCGCTAACAGACAGATGCCAATCTCTCTTTTTTCCTCCCTCTCCCTCTTTCTCTGCCTCTCTTCCTGTCAGACATGTGCGCTGCTTGGCGGTGAGAACATTAGCATTTGTTTTAGCCCCTCATCCCATGTGGTAGAGCCTGAGGCTCCACAGCCAAAGAAACACCACCACCTCCCAATATCTCATCTCATCTCTCAGTATGTGCAACTGTGAACGCGAGAGAGTGTGTTCTCACTCAGCCACATACGCACACACACACACACACACACACACACACACATACACACACGGCGTAGCTACTGATACGTGTTAAAAGAGACTGTGATATTTTTATGCCTTTCAAACAAGATTTTATACTCATTCATTTTATGCCCTTTTTTTGTATTTCGCATTCTATTATTTTGGCAACACTCTTGTGCGTTAAAGCCAGCAGAGATCCGTGTGCATGTGCTAGTGCGCCCCCTAGCTGCCGACCGAGGCGCAGTCCCATCCCTGCATGTGCCTCCTCCTCCTCCTCCTGTTCCTCTCTTGCCCTACATATCAGTCCCGGAGAGAATAGACCCGTCTAACACCCGGCTTCACAGAGACGCTGTTTTGTCATGTTTTATATCATTCGACTAATGGCAAGAAAAGCAGGTCCTGTGACTAAAGACTGCAGCTTCCCTGAAGAGCTCTGCTAACAAATGCTCTGAAAAAAGAAAGAAAGAAGACGGGTCGTCTTTACCAGAGCTCCCTGTTCAAACGAGTGAGGGCTCTCGTTGTGTAAACAGCCTGAGAATGGCTGCGGTTTTGATATGCATTTGCAATAAAGAGAATATAGATGACAAAGGAGAGAGGGAAGGAAGGAGGGAGAAAGAAAGAAAGAAAGAAAGAGCAAGAGAGCCAACAGATGGTGGATTTGGCAAGGCCTCTGCCACGCCGGTTCTGCAGAAGCCCGAAGCATCTCTCACATGGCACAGTCGCGGCCTGGCTGCAGGGACGGAGGTGGGAATGTCCGCCATTATCGAGCTCCCGAGCGGGTTCGTCATCACCACTGAGGGAATTTGGTGGAAAATTATACTTACCATCAGTAAAGGGGGAGAAAACATTGATCATCCCCATTGAAAGTGATGGTAATTCAATACAGAAGCTGAGTTATTCCAGAGACAACTAGTTTTCCCTCTCTTTCAACTCCAGTTCCGGTTCTAAAAGGGAATTAAATATTAGCTGCAAAGTCACAAATATTGGAGGGGACAAATGTGTCTTCTAAAAATAGTCGCAGTTCTTGTTGTGCTTTTACTGAACTAAGTTCTGGCATGTTAATGGAACAATGTGGTTCTTCATTCTTTTGATGAATTGAGTTTTTTTTTTTTGCATCTTATAGTAACAGGTTACCTTCAAACAGGTGACTTTTTAACACACACACACGTATGTTCTGTCCCTTTCACATGTGCTGGTGTTCACTTCTGTTGTTATTCGAAGAAATCTGATTGGCGTCAGACCTGAAGACGTGAGGATTTTGTTGTTCATTCTGATGGTTATTTTACCTGAGTAATGAGGACGGTGATCTCCAGTCAGAAGGTCTCTGCCCCAGTGGGTGCAGGATGCTTTCAAATGTTTTCTCTGTAGAAAATGTGTAGAAAAGTTTTAAATTACCAGTGGCTCCTAGATTTTGCTATATTTGTATGTATAATTAAACAATTTCTTTTATTTCACTCAAAATGTATTTCACTCAGTTCGATCATTGTGCATTGACGTGGCACACGCATTGTCCTTCTATCTTTGTGAGGACCCTCTTGACATGTTTAATTCCCTAACCCCTTATTCCAACCATAACCAACAACCTCAAACAACAACTGAAGTTGTGACAATATGTCCTCAAATTGCAGGTGAAGAGCCCTGGTCCTTATTATGTAGTATATACAGGGACACACACACACACACAGGCCCAAAGTGACCTATTTGTGAGCATGTGTGACCTGCGAGTGTCGATCAGTGATAATTTGTAAAGCAATGAAGCGTGCGGGGGAGGTGCAGCCCCTTCCTCCAGAGGAAGTGTGTGTGTTTGGTAGTGGTGGGTGGGGAATACAAAAGGTGCCATGGATGTATAGAACAGAGACATGAGCAATATTCATTTACCTTTGTTTTAAAGGCAGCTGCTCAATCATCAGAGTCCCTGAAACGCTACAAGAGAAGCAAAAGCAAAGCTCCCGTATTCGAGCGGGCATATTTTTATTCCTCCTCTTCTCTCTCATTTCACACGGACTGCCGATGCCTTAATTGTGCTCGCTCTTCAAGGCAGCCTTTTCGCTTGCTCTTGATAAGTCTTTGATATTCTGTGCTTCACTAATTGTAGTCGCTGCAGTACATCTATCTTTTTTCAATTTCCTGATAATTAGCCTCTAACTCTTTCATCTGTCTTTTCAAGTGCACTAAATCTCCTTCTCTAATGAAAGTTACACTGAACCCAACAAGGTTGACGGCTGGTGAGGAGGAAAAAGAAGAAACACCGACGTCTCCCTCCCTCCCTCCCTCCCTCCCTTCCTCTCTCGCCGTGGGCAGGCCCTGTCCTTGCATCTCCAACTTGAAAATATTCAACCAGAAGAACACAGGAGCCGTTTAATAAGAACACACTTCAAAATGGCTTTCGCCTTAATGGGTGGGAGATGTGAGGTGAGAAGAACCTGCAGCGATCTGCTAAAAAGATCAAAAAATCTGCAGGAAAATATGGAATCACTCAAAGCCGCCGCTGCACTCCCAAAAGACCGCCGACCTATCGAGCGGCTCGGGGTAATGAGCCAGATTGAAATGTATAACTTTATGCGCGGTACACGTGTTAGCGCTTTAGCTTCGTTTGAGCGCGGTGCCAAAGCCCACCATCGGACCGCCCCCCTTTGGCGGATCGGATTCTTCCTGTCGGATCGGAGTGGAAAACGAAGGATTAAGACAAAAACTATCCCTGTAAACAGTTACCTGTCCTTCGATTCAGTGTTTGGGTGGTGAAGATATGTTAAGAGCATTTGGTGAGAGGAGGAGGAGGAGGATGGTGGAAGGAAAAAAAAAACAGGCATCGAAATTGATTTTTCAATCATGCTTGCTGTTTCAAGAGGGCGTCACATGTTCTAATGACCTCATCCCTCTTACAGAGATGTGAGTTATTTCACACCAGGTCGCTTTAAAACGAGAGGAGGGAGGTGGGCGGGGCCGGGAGAGGAGAGGTGGGTGGGGTCAGGAAGGGTTAGGACTGCTGCTAAGTAGGGCTCAGACTGGTGGTGGTGTGTGTGTGTGTGTGTGTGTGGGGGGGGGGGGGGGGGGTGGTTAACAGGGTCATTTAGATTGGATGGGAGATCGATACAGAGAGGTAGAGAGGAGGTGCATCTCTGTCACTGTGATGTGTGGCTGTGGTGTGATTGTTCTGCAGATTACATACAAGGGAGGCTGTGTGTCTGAGTGTGTGTGTGTGTGTGTGTGTGTGTGTGTGTGTGTCTGTGTGTCAATGTCCTCCAGTGATTTTAAAACACATTTCATGTTTTTTTTCTTTTTATACATATTCCCTCCCTGCACAGGAGGAAATGAAATGCAATGTGCAGTGAATGTTAAGCGTATCAGTTTTCTTTCAAGATTTATCTCTTTTTGTGTGTGGTGATGGTCGTGTGTGTGTGTGTGTGTGTGTGCTGGGGGAGGGGGGGTGACACTCAGGTAATTACATGTGACCAATCTATTCATTCATCTAAAAGAGATATGAGGATAAGCTGCTAATTAAATCATGCTTTTGGGAAGTGTTCTTGTGTCATTTATACACGGGTGAGGTTCCGGGTCTGAAGCCAGGAAAGGACTTGCTGGTGTCTTCTTGTGCAGAAGAGGTGCCCTTGAGCAAATTTATGAACATTTGTGCCATTAAAAAAAATGAGCTAAATGCTAACGAATAATTCAGGATGAATAATACTGGGGATCTTTGACGGTACTAGCAAATGTGCAGCAACGGCCTGAATGTTTTATATTTATATATTTACGGTCTTTTAATACATCAAACCTGCCCAAAACTCAGCACAGCTGTCAAGATTAGACAGCGGTACAGGAAGCAAAGCACAGTTCCGAGAGCGATATCCCTCATTTGTTTGTTGAGGTTTTAAGGACTAATTTAGTTAAGTTAGCGTGCAACGCAGCTAAACCTGCAAAAAGTGCTTTCATCCGTCATCGGAGGCACCACACTCTGTTGTATTCATATTTAAACTCTAGGAAACTGAACAGACTGAGAAAACAGCAATTATGTAATGTCTGCTTGATCCCTTTAGGAACCCTGTGTTCAGAGGTCAAAGGTCAGGGTCACTCTCATAGGGGTTCAGCATGCCGATCAAAGATCTCCTCTGCGGGCAGGATGCTTGCTGACACAGCTGCTCAGTCTGAAGGACATCTCTCTCCGTAAACACGCTCGCCAACACTCGTGTTTAACGTGTTCCCATCCGCCGCTTTGCTGATGCGATGTTTGTGGATGGAAAGCTCGAAGACGGGAATCACGCGATCTGTGTTAAAGGTCGAATGTCTCAGTGGGTCTTGTTTTCCCTCGGCTCCCCCCGTATCTCTGCCAAAATGTCTCAGCCCTTAAATCAAAACACGGAGCGATGAAGACGGGGGAATGAAGAGAAAACAGCTCGTCTTTTATGCTCTGAGATGCACAGCCTGTTTTCCCTTGCACTGTCCAGCTGCCTTTTAAGTTTTGTGGGAGTGAGATCAGATATCACCTCCTTGAGCGTTTGCCAAAGCTGCTCGTTTGTCCCGACGTCCTCTCTCCCATCCCCTCAGGGGAAACAATGGACAGAGGGGGGTGTAGCCTCGGAAGACAGGTGTTCACCTTTTAAGATCACCAATCAGTTGTGCACATTTTGAGGCGGGCATCTCAAGGCCGCCGTTTTTCAACACCAGTCCCTCATCAGCGAAGAAAGAACATTCTAGGATAAGTTTGGTCATTTTACTTGGGGCGCTTGTGCATTTTCTACACACAGTTGGAAGATTCTTATTTAAAATATTCAAGATTTGAGGTAAATGTGCGCGATGGTCCCATCAAAATGTCAAAAAGAATCAAAAGGACAGACTGGTGCTAAGATCTCTGTGGGTTTGTAGAAGAGAGACCGTCTTGTTGTCTTCATGTGTAAATATCAAAACGTCTGTCACTCATGTCAATCAAATCATTCATCAACAAATGAAACATTAGCAGCCTCATGACGGCTCCGACACGCTACCCGCGTCAGCCAAATATGTCTGTTTCATGCTGATGAGGCACTGAAGCGTCTGCGGACGCTCTCAGAATGTCAGAGAGGAACATCAATTGACACCATGATAATGCTAATTGTTCCAACTGGAAGTAGCCCAGCTTTTTAGCTTTGTTGCCTCCCACAGCGGCGTTTACATAATAACATGCTACATCTGATTATTTTACTCGGTAACATCACCAATTAAAAAATATATAGATGATAACAATTATACTATAATTTAATCTTAACCTTGAGGAACAGCCAAAATGTCCTCACGCTGTCAAATGTCCTCATTTTGCAGGTAAACTCTATAAGGTGGGCCTTTCCATGTAGCCTGTTAAAGTAACATATATATTGTATGGACATCAATATTTGGAATTTAGTTGTTGCCCAAAGCTCTGTTAGCGTTTTAGCTTTTGGAAAGAAAGTGGTTTATTGTGAAATGCATTATATGTCTTGCAATAACCTATAAGAACCGATTTAAACTAATACTCTTCAGACCAGGCACAATAAACCCAACACACAGTCAGCAGAGTTTAATCAGTTGTTTGTGGGCCTGGATGGCACCTTTCCTCGCTGCTGCTCTTTCCAGCAGCTTATTTTTAAACACACTAAAGCGTTTGTTAATTGCATCGGAGTTCATTTAGGATCCAAGTGGTTCTGTGCAAAGTGTGTTGTTAAAGAAGTGTTGTGATGGTTGTAACGATGAACCAGGCATGCGTGTCACTTCAAACACTGACAGAGAAAAGCTGCATGTGTGTGTGTGTGTGTGTGTGCACATGGTGTGTGAGGGAGCGACATCTTTAAAGCTTCATTCTACCAATCATTTCTCTGCTAGCTTGGACTTCTCCTTCAAGGAATCAACAATTAAGACTAAAAACAACTTAATTGTCAAACTGGACTTTTTAAGGACAAATAGCCTGTTTGCTATATGTTTCCACCCACCCACACCTTCCTGACGTGGTTTTATTTGAGCTAATTTAATTTTTTTCTCCAGGGTTGGAAAACTAGCTGCCTCTTCAAACTTTCAGAGTATGTAATTTGCTGTAAAACAGTAGCACTTTAGGCGTTCTCCACCAGTGAAATTAAATGGGACCCTCAGGGCTTGTGTTGTAGGGTATTAAGTAATGTTTATTGATGTTTATTCTCCGAGGGAGCTGCATGGGGAAAAAAAAATCACTCTTCAGCTTTGATTAATTCCCCCCCACCCGCTCCATGTACACGATGAAGCTGAAGCAAAATCGCTCTTTAGCTGTGACTAAGAGAGACTACACGTGCAGCCTCTCTCTTTAAAATCCCCTCATGCTGTTTTGTATAAAATATGGACTGTGACCGTGAGGACTTATTTATTTATTTCTTTATTTTACTTGGGAAATGATGGCTGGAAGCTCGTGGCACCATTCATCACCTATGAATCCGAGCAGCTGGTGCGTCATCCTCGTGCCCGTCGCGGATGGAACCCACATTTAGTAAGATTGCAATTCAGCATGAGCAAATCCAATCTTTCCTTTTTTTTCTGTCACTGAGATGGAAGACAAAGATCAAACAATCACGTGTTAATCAAACATCCCCATTTAGCATTCCTTCGCAGTTGCATCACTTTCAACTGGCTGATTAGGAGCATCGTTAAGAATAATTGGGTGAAATCATTGTGGATTTTTTTTATAAATCAACATGCTTTTGGGTCACTTCTGCAATCACATATATGTTTAAGCTTCTTTTTTAATTTATTTTTAAAGCAGGTTTGTCAAACCTGTGGTCCACGGGCCACATGTGGCCCAACACAAAAATAAGTGTGGCCGCACTTAAGTATTATTCACATTCAAAACTGTATCGCTGTTATGTTGTGCTGGGTTTTTGTTATTGCTCCCCTCCTCCTGTGAAAACAATGGCATTTTTCACTGTAATTCTGAATTTTAGCCCACATGTGAACAGAACGTCATGAGCTCAAAGCAAGAGGGTAAAACTAAATAATGGTGAATTTTAAATTTCTAGGTGATATTTGAGCCTCCTGAAAGCTTAATAATTAAGTTTCTATGATTGCATTGAAAATTTTTATGAGTAAGTTAATTATTTTATTAGTAATAATGATTTAAGTTGTGATAAAATTCTTCGATGGTAGAAGAAAGGGACTTTTTTCCTTAACATAAATGTCCAAGGTAGTTTTCTATGTCAACTGGACTGGGTTGCTTCTCTTGAAGACGTTTCGCCTTCTATCCAGAAGGATACAATGACCTGGATGATTGAATCTACATAGACATCTTGCATCACATTTTGGGAAAAGATACCCTTCGTTTGGTGCGAGAGCTTGAGAAAACAGCCAAGAACTTAACATAAATGGTTTAAGTGATATTATTACATGAATGCAGCTATTTAGGTGGAAGATCATCATACAATCCATCTTAATTTTGGAATTTTAAGTAATTCAATCTCTCAAAATGAGTTTTGTAAGCAGAAATAATGAACCTAGACTCAAAACTGTGATGCAGAATTTCCTTTTCTTTGCTTCCTGCAGGAATGTGAAGAGCAGCTTCTGTTTGTTTTTTTTCTTCCTTTGAATCACCTTTTCATAAGTGTTCCTGTGTGTTTCTGCTTGGCTGCCTGCTGGACTGACACCTCTCCCCAGATTCAAGCATGTTCAGTCGCCGTCCTGCTTGCCCCCTGTGCCAGCCTGTCATCTTGCCTAACCCATCACTCTCTCACGGCACAACAAGTCCCCACCTGTCTCACTCACTCTCACGCACACACACACGCACACACGCACGCACACATGCATGCACAAAGAAAGTTTTCTTCCCTCAGTAATAAAATAAGGAAACATTTGAAAGCCATCACATTTCCATCCTCCATCTTTCCTGCTCTCAAACACACAATAAACCTTTGAACTCCTCTCATCATAAAGGGAATGCGGTTTGAGGCCATTTGCGAAACAATTCTAATGTAACCTTGCGTACGTATACGTGCCGCTCAACAACGCTCCTTGTTTGCTATTTGTGGTAAAAGGTCCTGTTTGATGTACGCTATAAGCGCTGAGAGGCTCTGCTTTAGTCACTTTAGAGCAGTTAAGAGGTGCTTTTAAAGCCTCTGAGTTGCTCTAAAACTGCTGGGAAGCACTGCATCGAGTGGCTTATTGCTTTTAGAAAGTGACATTAGTCTAATGTTAGTCCCCTGGTTAGCCTGATTCATCGCTTGGAATTTAAACAGTTTTTAAATGTATTGTTTAACTCCCGGATAAGCTAACCACCCCAGTCTGCGCAGCCCCAGTTGCATTCGTGGGCAATTAGCTGCCTGCTGTTGACACCTGAGACGTGTCACACCTGTGCGGTTGGGGTTTCACATGTCAAACAAGATGATTGTTTTATTGTACTGGCTATTTGAGAACAAAGTTGAGAAGGCTGTAGATGTTGGAGGATAGTAATCATCTAGTTTATTAGGGTGTGTTTGCATATATAAGTAATGCTACTGGAACTGGAGACACATTTGTACATATGTTAACATTCTACTCTTTACCTTTCACATGCTTTTCCACTTCCGAGGCAGAATTTGGTGCAGAGGTCATGTGCATGTGCAAAACATCTCGTCTCGCATCATCTGGGTGTTACATTTATATATTTCCTGAACAATACATAGGTATTTGTATCATTTGCACAGTCGTTGCTCCGTCAGATTTTGTAAAAATATTTAGATGAAATAAAGTAGCTGCTGCACAGAATTGGGTCCAGGACAAGGGTTCCGTCTACAGTGTTGAGATCTTTTGGCTTTCAGTTTGAGTATAGATCGACCTGGTGTATGAAACCAGAGGGTTTGAAGAGAACCTGTTGCTCACAATCAAACCTGAGCTTCTACAGAAACAGAACAAGATAAACTGGACAATAATTATAGCAGGACCAAGTTGCATCATTCTCAGTTTTGGCTGAAGCCAACGGCGTCGTGTTGCCTCCCGCTGCCCCAACCCCACTTGCCCCCAGCCTGCTGCATTGTGCGATATCCTGTTGTTTTATCTCCCTCTGCTGCCTGTCTGCCTGTCTGCTCCTTGTCCACACGGTGCCATGCTCCTTTTCCCTCTACCCTAAAAGAATGACGGAGCTTTGAAAGCCCCGGCTGTCACGATCCCTCAATAGCAGCCGGCTAATTGCTGACCCTAACAGGCCCAATTAGCACTTACAAGCTATGGCGAGAGGGGCCCCTGGGAGCCGTCTGCACAGACACTGGGATGAGACGTGGCGAGGGCTGCAGCATCTCTGGCTCAAAAAAAAAGGACCACAAGGCCGTTCTTCTCTTCTTTTCTGCTTCTCTTACTATCATTACCCCTGCTGTTGCTCTCTTTCTGTTCGTCCATCTCCATCTTTTTCCATTCTTCACCCGTCCTTTAGTCTCTTTTTGCCGAGTCTAGCTCTTTGCTGCAGCCCTCCTCAGAGGGATCTCTTGAAGTGCGTAGAATCAGAGGCAGAGGAGTGTACTGGGAAGGCTGTCTGGCTGAGAAAAAGGAGGCTCCGGCACCGAATCTGGTATCGCGACAGCAACAAGCGTGTAATCAGCCTTCCTTTTAAGTGGCTCCTCAAAGAGCGCGAGGGCTAATGTGCGCAACATAGAACTGATATTTTCGATAAAGCCCCATATTTAGCAACTGGCAAATATATCAGGCAGGCTGTTCCCTTTTGAGTGTGAAATGTGATAAAGACATACATCTCCCCGCTGATAAGGACAATGCGGGAGGAGCCGGAGTGGTTGGCGCACAAAAGAGGTCTGTCAAGACACTGGGAGTTTGGTGATTTTACAAGCCATAATTCTGCCGCTTAAAAAAAGAAGGGGAGAAAAAAGTAGAAGCGGAGAGGAAGATGATTAACGTGGGCCGGACTGCTCGTCCCTCATCTATTCTGTTATCTTCATTATTTGGAAGGCATTAAAAGAGGCCAGGGATGGCAGCTTGGGGAGAGGGGCTCAGGAGGTGGGGGAAGCTCTGTGTGCCGGGATACTAATTACAGTGTCCACTAATAGCGCCTCAAGTAAACCAGGCCAATGCATCTTGCCTGATGAGAACATGCATCAACCAGCTTAATTGAGAGTAAAATGAGGCAGGCGTGCCACAGGACCTATTAATCAACATTGATGAATGAAAGTGTAATTAGATGTGGAAATACGAAAAAAGGGGGGGGGAAGAAAAAGCAATCGGTTAAGTTGAAGTTAAGACTACAGTTGTTAACTAACACATATTGTGCACATTAGGCTTTATCTCTGCTGCAAAACTTTCTTTTCCTGGGCAGAGAAATATGCAGGTAAAGCTGAGGCATCTTTTCCGTCACGTAGGATCGCCCCTGCTTTAATGTTCTCTCTCCCTCTCTCATATATATAAATTCACCTGCTCCAGAAGACACCCTAATGCCTAATTAGCTTATTCAAAGCACCTCCATCAGCCTCAGCATTGGAGGCGTCCGTCGCGGCCCTCCTCCAGGCCATACGGTTCACCCTCCGCCGCACCGCCCCGGCTGGATTAAGCAGGTGTGACACCGGACTTCACCCGACCGTCCCCATAAATAACGCTCGTCAGCAGCGGTGCACCGGAGGCCACACCGGCCGTCATCGTTTTTAACGTGATCACGTCAACACTTTCAAGGGTTACTTAATGTCATGAGACTCCGGATTCGCGGCTGATTTAGCGTGACGCATTCAGCCTTAATCTGCGTTTATTGTTCTTCGTATTTATCTTGCGTTGCAGCGGTTCTCGATGCCTGACATTGACATTCAGCGGCGGTCCTGCACGGCCCCATGAGCTATGTGAATAAACACGGCAAACACAACACCCTTGAAACGCCATAATCCCTTTTGTTTTGGTGGAGGCTCTTTTCGCTGTGTATGCAAGTGGGAAAGCCTCGCCAACCTGACACATACACACACACACACACACACACACACTTTCCTTTCTCTGCTCACGTTCCCTTTCAAAAGCTCTTATCTATTTATAGACTTTGATATGTAAACCTATGAAATCTTACCTCAGGCGAGACAATCAGGCCTGTTCTTCTTCAATCCGCCTGAATCAAAAGACAGAAAAGGGAACAAAAACAGATGAGAAAAGCGAAACACAAAAGACACACAATGTAAGAAGACAGAGGCAGGGGCCTGCTTTTACGAAGGGGCCCGATAATTACGGCTGAGGACGAGGCAGATTAAGACGGCCATTTCACCAAAATGCCTCCCTGACGGAGGGAGACGGCGTTTTATTTTTGAACCGAACCCTCATGTTGCCTCCCATCACTTTGCATTAAAACAGCAGGATGACATAGCTGCGCTGATGGAGGGAGAAAAAGAGGGCCGGCGATCTGTCATGCGATGCTGCTTCCAAAATCTGAGATGCACCGTAATGAAGTGGACACTGGGGGAAATAAACGCGACAGATTTACCGAATTACCAAGTCTAACGCGGCATAGCAGCACGGGGCTCGAGAGGTCAGCTCCGTTTTCTCCTGCATCCCACTGACATCATCCAGAATGGCCTGGCTGAAATTAGCCTCACCCCCGGAATGACATATCCCTCCACATAAGCCGTGTGGACGCGACGGGCAGCTGAACGTGAAATCCAAATCAACACATTGTTTTTGTGATGTCAGAAGCAGCCAGGGAATGACCATCACTCTCTGGCTCGGGGATATTTGTTGTCAAAACGGTCGCTCCGCAAACTGTTTGAAATAATCTAATCCAGTGAATCTTGACTCGTTAGGGTCATTATGCAGGCTTGACCTCGTTCTGTTGGGATGGATATCTGCACAGCGAAGGGGAGGCGCGAGCAGACAGGAGCTGTCTGCAGGAACACGTAGAACTCCCTTCGTCAGCGAATGCGACGCACGTTGGCTTCGGAGACGGGTGGCTTTCTGGTGGAAGAAGCGCGACACCCGTTGACTTTGGAGCCCTTTGACCCCACAGCAGCAAACAAGACAACACAAATACCGTCAATGTGTGTGTGAGAGCGAGAGAAAGAATGCGTAGGGCTGAAGAGCACTGAACTGTTGTTCTGCAGGAGCAGAAGGTTCCCCTAAAAACACAGAAAATGTCCCTTTGACCAAAACATTAAAGAGCAGTACTGTGAAGGGTAACTAAAGCTCATTCTTTTCAACCAATATCATGTATTAAATACCATTTAAAGCATCTCCTTTAGCTCTACTCCTACCCAAAATACTGCTGTAATTGCCGTGATCTTATTTTGTTCCCTTTATATTCATCATCACATCAATTATAAATACAGTCCGGAAAGGTTTGCTGTTATAAGGATATGTTATCAAAACTCTGGAAATGTTAAAGGTGTTTAAATAATCTGAAAAATATTGAATTCAAATTAGCTGCTTCCTTTATTTTTCTATACAGATGATACCGCCATTTTGGAAGGTAACTTCCTGTCTCAGTCACATGACCTCCACACCAGGACATTTAGTACATGTTGTTTGGTGATTCTAATGATTCAAAGATGGATAAAGTCGAGCTTCTGGTTTATAGAGGTTTTAAAAGTTGCTCAGAAAGAGTGTGAGAACTGAACTGAAATTTGGTTAGTTGGATTTTTTTCTAAACCGTAATGGATATTGCTGTTGGGTCATTGTAGAACAGGCAGACAAAACTGCTTCTATTCACGTTTAAATCAAACAATGCTAAAAAACAGCATAATTAATCCCAGATTTTAAGTGAACGTGGGAATGATTCCGGTTTCCGTTCGCAGCTCCAGATGACGAACAGTGCAGGAGAATCCTCTCTTTCTCCTTGTTTCTCAGAAATAATAAATACCCTTTTTTTAATGGCCGACTTTACTCAGCGCAGCTGTCACTTGGGTAAAGATGCAATCACCACGGTCGGCGGGAGGAAGATGGACGGGTGAGCGGGACAGGTGGACAGGTGAGATAAGGAGGTTCTCTGAGAGGCAGTCGGGCCTGAATTTGTGCGTCCGTTCACCGCCGGACGCTTAATAGCTGATGGCAAGCTGTGATTGTGATGAACATTTTAAATCTTTGGTCCGGCTTACCTTGACCTTTTCCCTTCTTCTGTCGTATCACTTTGGGAGTGTGGTGCCAGGTGTGGGATTTACCGCCTGTTTTTTCCACCGCTCTCCTTGCTTGAATCGGCGTTCCTAGTTTTGTACAAGCTATAGCAATGTTTGCTATCTATTGGAAGGATTTTTCTAGGTTTGGTTCATTGTTTCCACCTCCCTTTATTCTTTTTACTTGGCATTTGTGGATGCAAAGCAACTTTTAATTCAGCAACCTCCCAAAAAAAAAGAAGCAGTGTGAAGAGAGGGGAAAAGGCCTCCTTCTCCCCATTTGGAAACCATCATCTTTTCATAAACCAGTGCCAATAAGTCAACTTCAAAGCTCCTCAAACAGAGCAGAAAAATACGACTATTGTCAGTCGGTGAATTAGACAGTTCAAATCCAGCAAGTGCAATGTTTCATCCTAAAGTGATAGATAAGTGATAAATGTGAGGAAATGGGTGGAAAGTGGCTGGAGCAGCTGGGGATGATTTGAAAAATTTCATCAGAAAATCTCAGAAGGACGAGAGGACTCACCGACCGACAGACATCGATCTCGGGAACCCAAAAAGGGCAAAACAGTGTTAACATGTCTGGTACAAGAGAGCAAAAAAGATTTAGTTAAAATGCTTTGCCGGCCTGTGCAGCCCTCCGCTCCGTCTGTGGCTGTTTAGCCTTCGCTCAGATTGATCGATTCTCTCTGGCCCGCTCTGTGATGAAAGAGTCATCCCTTTGTTTTTTCCCATCGCTGGCGGATTTGAGCGAAGTTTGATGGATGTGGGTGGACGTGTCACACGTGGGTGTTATCTTTTTGTTGTGTGAAATGGAGACAAAAGAAGAGGAGTGGATGAGAAGACTGTGATTTTTATCTCTGAAGTGCAAAAAAGAAAAAAAAATGCTGCTCGGCGCTATGCGGGAGGGGGAGCGGGGAGTTGTTGAGGAACAAAAATAGATTGATCAGATAGCGTGATAAGAATAATGGATGGCTTTGTTTGTTAATTCTGCTTTTTTAATCATCTTCTATGTTGTGTTTAACATTTTTGGGCTGATCATCTTCCTCTGTTATACCTTCCCTGCTGCTTTTTCATGAGCGGTAAATGTGGAAACGTCTGTATTTACACCTTGTAGTAATTTGGATCCTCGCTTCCACAGATTAAAAAATAACCTAATTAGAAATATTATTGTTTTGCCGGGCTACACACCTGTGCTGGAGCCGGTGCGTGTGCGTGTGTGTGTGTGTGTGTGTGTGTGTGTGTAGGTGTGTGTGTGTGTGTGTGTGTCCAGGGATTCTCTGGAGTCACAGTGGCCCTCCACCCTGGAGACCTGTTCCGGGGCCCCTGTGACTCACTGAGTGGGAGTCAGCTGGTGCAGCCTCCCGCGTTGTGGTGAGCAAACTCCCGCGTTTACCTGCATTTAATCCCTACAGAGGGGTCAGGTCCCCCTTCCCGCAAAAACTCGTCTGCGTCCCTGTGGACGATGAAATACACCTGCGATCCATTTGGAAGTACTGTTCTTAAAGAAGCCCCATGGGAGCCCAGTAAATTGGCTGGGGTGGGTGTTGTTTGTTTCCGTATATCTGTTATAAAAGGCCAGAGCCGTGTGCGCGTCTGCGTTCGGAGCTTTCATAGACGGTGAAACAAATGGCAGTTTTGACGAATCGCAGCCGACATCTCAAATTACTTTTATGAGTTTACTCTATCATCCCGAATTTGCCGGCACGAGTCGTCTCCTCTCCCCTAACCGTGTAACCTTTTACTCAAATCTGACAGATGTGCGAGTAATGATGCCTTCTCCGAGCGGGGCCTCGGCGTCGACGGATCCCGAACAACGCCGACACTACCTGAGGGGCCCTGATGGAGATGATTTCAATCCTCCTCAGCCCTCTAATGATGTATGAACTCGCAGCTGCCGGCGCATTTGACAAGCGGCTGTCAATTGCGACAAGCAGGACCGAGTGAAGGAAGGAGAAGCGCGCACGTGCTGCAGACAGACCGCAGATGATGCCAGATGGAGTGGAGCGCGGGCGCCGCTCAATCAGCGACGTTGACAATATGGCCCCCTTTCCAGGGAGACGTGACAGGCTGGCAGGTGGGCTCTTGCTGTCTGGGAGATCTGGGCTGACACGAGATTCCCGTCGCCTCTCGCTCCAGGTTTAAAAACGCGTGCCTGCAGCAGAGGCCGCGCGCTCTGCTCAGCGGGTGTAAAGTTACACCGCCTATCGCTAATTACCGCCAAGGTGCCAGCATTCGGAGCCGGGGCTCCAAATTACACGGCTCAACCACAACAAGGGCGATGTGCCCGGGAGTCATTTGTCAGACTAATTATTTGTCTTGGGCTTGTAATTGCAGCGAGAACAGGTACTCAGGTAATTGTGTGGTGAGCTGCAATGTTAAGTGATGCTTTCCCTCCATTTTCTGGTGAGATGAAAGGACTAAAGGCAGCGCGGCTGAAATACACTGTTCAATCCAGCCTCCCCGTCAGACAAGGAGGCTAAAAATACACGCCAGCGATGAGTCCCTCCTTTTGTGCATGGAGGAGAAGAGCACCTTGATGTGGGGATCATCAGCGGGGGTAATGGCTCTTTCCTCCATACCGGCTACTTCCTGGCATATTTGGCCTAAGTTCATTAATCACCCTCCTCCCACAGTGCAATCAAACATATGTACAAAGTTGACCAGATTCGGTTGAAGTTGCAGTAATTCGAAGCAGCACGTTCTCACGTTGTGGAGGCCGACGCAGTCGCGTGCGGATGTAAACACACAGGCCGCTGTCATCGGCCATGATGTCTGGCTCGCTGGCACTGTCAGCCATCATCACAATTATGACCGCGCTCTCTCTTATTCGTATTTTAAAGCCCGTATCCCCAGATTCCTCAGAGGGGTTACACCAGGCCGACTGGACATGTTGTCATGTTGGATATTATAATGAGCCAAACATATATATAAAAAAAAAAAATCTCATCGGGAAGCATAAACAAGGATTTTTAAATTTGCCCGGAATCCAATAGCAGCCCTCCCGCTGCCTGCCAGACTTGTCTGATCTGGACGATGGTCACCCGAGCCCTCCGCGCGTCTTCCTGACGAGCAAATCAGTCTCACCACGGGAACGTCTCCGGCCATCTTGCGGGAGCCGCTCCCACGCGCAGCGTGGCCCGGGGGCCTCCTCGTTCTTTTGCGTCGGCGAGCACGCGAACTCTTTCGGAGAGGATCCATAACCATCCGTGACAGTCGGGAGCCGGGCGAGGCTGTCCTCGTGCAGAAAAGGCCACATGTGCATGAAAAGGTAGAGACGCAGGGAGCTCCTGTACCTTCCCTCACCTCGCATTAATGTGGCGCGTGACCCGGTCGCGTCTCCCTCATGCGCCCGGGTCTGAGATCTCCAGTGTGTCATTAATATCAGCAGTCATTCCCGATAAACAAAATGTTCCCCTCCGTGAGCAGAATGTGTTTGGGTGTCCGTCCGCATTTAGACGCCACCTTTAACTTCTCCTGCAGGATTAAGTGTTTCACAGCCCAGCTCAGTCACCGTCTGTGTAATGCGTCCGATGAGTGTGTCTGTGGAGGACGAGAAATCGGAGTAGGCGTGTGTTTTTCCCCCCTCTCTTTCCTTCTCTTTTCTCTCTTTCCTCCTCTCCACACGGAGGAGACACCACGGTGCCATCTGCTTTGCATTTGTTTAACAAAGATTTATTGTGCAGCGAGACACTAATCCGAAGCGTTCGCACACATGCAGAAACACACACATCTCGCCTCTTTTTTTTTTCTTTTTCGTCACAGGCTGCAAAAAGGAAAAAAGTGAGGGATGTGGGATTGGAAACGCTTGGCGCGCTCTTTGTCAACTCTCGCTCCAACAAGAGGAGGAAGAGCCGGCTGGCACGCAGAGGCAGGAATGCCAATTACGGCCTCGTCTGCCTTCGTGTCACACTCGCACGCACCGACACAGGTACAATTATAAACTTGTCACACATGTGTTTATGGTGAGGTGCGAGCAAAGAGAAATATAAAAGATGGAACCAAGCGGTGAGAATTTTCTCCCCTTCAGCTCGGCAACGGCGGGATCCGCTTGTGCTTCGGCGTCAGATGCTCAGTAGGCACGGATTATCTCATAAAGGCAAAACGGGTCAGAGTGGCCCTCGGCTCTCACCGTGTCAGCACGGCCGTGTTTCTCCGCTGTGTATCTCCTCCCTGTTCTGTCTGGGTGAAACCCTTTTGTCCGCTGACACTTCCTGCCCCCTTTGTCACGCACATGCCAGGTAGAGGAGCCGGGTGTCGAGGGCAGGCCCGACCTGCCCCTTCGACTGGAAAAGGCCGCAGCAGAGGGTCGGTGCGGCCCCTCACAGACGACAGAGAGGTCAGAGGGTCCCTGGAATGAGGCGGTGTAGAGCCTGTCGAGCCGTTTCTCAAACATCCGCTTGCGTGTTACCCTTCTAAAAGGAAGGCCGAGGGGTCCCCGTCTGCCAACTGGTACTACCAGGGCGCTCATCATTTAGGGGCTAAATACCGAGAGGCACAGCGGCACACATGCAGCAGAGGCGTCTATGAGCATGTGTTTGTATGTACATGCGCTTGTACAAACACAAGCACACACACAACCACGAGTCCCAGTGTTTGGTGCGGAGCCCTCCAACCTCAGGGTGAAGCCCCTGCCAGTCCACCTGCCAGGCCCGGACAAGTGGAGCACTTAGCACCACAAAAAGGCCACCGTCGCCCCGCTCATCCACACCCACTGTGTTGCCAGGGGTCAAGGAGGCTTCACCCATACTTGTTTTTTTCTCCCTTCAGGCCATCGTCCACTGTCACCCGAGCACGAGGCTGGACGACAGACCGACATTTACACAAGGTTAATCCCCTGCAGGCTCTTATCTCATCGGCGTGTCATTCTGTCGCAGCTAATTCTTTATATAATTTACACTCTTGTTTTAAACCTCCCAGTTTCGCCTACATTTTAATCCCAATTCACTAGACCTTGAGTTTTAGCCGCTACCACTGCGCTTGTTCTTTAGCTCACACAACAGGGAGGGACGCTGTAATGAGTTGATTTCATTTGTGCTACAGTTTCACGCTGTGCTGTGCCCAATTGAAGACCTTCTGCAGGAAATAAAAAGCACGAGGAAGAGGACTGAGATGAAAAGACAGACGTCCCTCCTGGGAATGCGAGCAAATAAGAGGATGGAGACAATCTTTCTCATGACCTCTTTAATTACAAAAAGGAAAGAAAAAAAACAACTTTATTTAAACAGGAAATTCAGATTAGTTTCTTCTTTAAAAAAAAACACATTGTGGTGCTTGTGTGGAGTTTTTTCAAGCATACAAGGTGTGAACTGCCAGTAACCTCGACCAGAACAGGAAGTTAAATCTCAAGTCTGTTTTGTTCTGGTATTAAATTCTGTGCTGAGCTGAAATCCAGAGGTGGAGTGCAACAAGACATGATTGTGACGTGAAGCTGTGTTGTTGTACTCCAGAAGTCAGATAAGTGAGACGTGAGATAAGATTTTGCTGACTGATGGATTAGGCTGCTCAGAATCAGCTCCCAACTACGTCCTCAGGTCTCAGGTCTTCAACAGAGGACGAGCAAACAGACTCGGATGACATCCAGCCATCTTGAGAAAAGGCAGAAGCATTACAGTTGATGTGGTTACAACACATTCGGCTCTGACATGTTGACAAAGTCGACTCGGGAAGCACATCCTGCATTTGTCCGGCTAATTATATTTGAGATGTTTGAATCCTGTTTAACGTTGTTGCAGATGGCGGTCGCCTAGGAACTCGGATGACTCCGCTGCATCCAGGGTTCTGCTGGAGCCTGCAGGTTCAGCCTCTGACCTCCATCATCCTGAAAGGTATGGATCCACATGATTGCTCTTGCCTTCTTTGGGCCCACTGCTGTCTGCGTTCAGACCAGAGTTGGGTGTGTGTCAACAAAATTACGTACAAACCTGGCACTTTTTCCATCCCGGTCCCTTTACGCTGCCGTCAATTAGCAGCGATAGGCTACATTTCTGTCAGGCTGTGTTGCACAGTGCACTCAGGACCACTGTGGCTGTTTCATTCTGGATGCAAATTCTTTCAGCGTGCACGCCTCGCTGCTCTTTAACCTAACAAAGTTCTCCCAGATGCACCACTTCTCTGGCGTACGTGCAATCCGATGCCCTGTCTCGGTCTATGGTCTGGCAGTGGGCGGAGACAGACAGCTTGGGCTCAGCTACTTTTTAGCATGTTGTTATATTTTGAACACAATTCCTCTCTCAACTCTACCAGTCTTCTTACCTGACCATAAGCTTGGCTACCTTCAAGCAAAAGTCTAAATTGTGCCTTGTTTGCATCATCCCCATATCTTTAACCCTATATTCATAAAATCAATATTATTTCAGATGCTTTATGCTTGTGGCTAACTGAAATTCCCCTTAATCCGCGCTGACATGATGGTGGCGTAATGCAGATAGGTGTGATTCTCTGTGGCTGCTGCTAAACTGCTTTGTATCAGCCCGCAAAAACATTATCCCTCTGTCTTTCTCTTTTTTCCAAACACAATCCATGCCCCAGGGACAACTGAAATTGAACCAGCCTCATTTACATGACTCGTATTGGTAAATCCCGAACAAAAACTGGGGGGAGAGAAATGCCTTTTTTATTCTTTCCTAAAGTAATCCTCTCCCGTTTGTGCGATAACTCTGTTTTTAACACTCAGGGGACAGATTGCATTTTGAGGGCGAATCAAACCAGTTTAAATACTTTTTTTTGCGATGTCTGAATACCTGGAAACTGCACGCTCTACCCATTACATCTGCCCCCACATCCATCTCACCTGAAACAATCTTTCACAAATAAAGACCTAGAGTTTGTGCTCAGGCGAATCTGATTAAAACAACAGAGGGAACAGGTCCAAGGGGAGACGGTCTGAAAAACCTTCAGCATCAACCACGTTGTTGTAGTTCATCCTCCTTTCCCTCGTCCCCTCAGCGCTCCTTCCTCTTCATGTCTGCGCCCGCCGCTTCTTCAGATTATCTCTGCAGTCCTTTCAGCATCTCCCATTGGCTCTCCCTCTCCTCTAATTGACTCTCCAACCCGCTGCTTTTGCCATGTACAATTACAAAGGGGAGTGCTGGTTAATGCGCACTAATAATGTTCAAGCTGCGAAGGTTTGTCAGCAATAATTAGTTCCTGCAGGATGAGTTATGGTCGTCAAGAGATGTGTATAAATACCTACTGTTGCTTTGCCTAATGTTTAATTTCTAATCATCCTCCCCGGTGTGTATATGTGTGTGTGTGTGTGTGTGGGGGGGGGGGGGGGGGGTCATGTGGCTTCAGGTTGCCACAGGTGACAACGAGGAGAGAGGAGAAACAGAAACATCAACGCCCCTTTATTTTAAAAATAGTCACCGACTTCTGCATTTGAAACACTTTCCATTTCATTGTTGGGCTTGACAGTAATGACTGTGTCTCATCACAGGTACACACACACGCACACACACGCACACACACAAAGGAAGGAAGGGTAACGTCACATCCCTTCAAAGTGGATCAAATTCCAATCTTAGATTGCCTCCTTGGATAATGTGGAAATATTAGAGAAGCCTTGATCTAAAATGGAGCATGGAAATGAAGTGGCAGAGGGAGCCCTGAGGACAGGCGGCAGACACAGCGCTGGGCCCGCCGTGCGTACCTCTGGGAGGCTGAGAGCACTGCCTGCCTCTCCTATGTAAATGTCCCATTCCACGCATTAGTCATACTGCCTCCACCGTGCACTAAAATGTGCCTCGCCCATCAAACGCCGCTTGCCTCCATGAAGATCCCTCCAATGTTCCGGCGATAAACCCCAGAGGCCCTTCCTACCTCTGTCCCCCCCCACCACCACCACCACCTATGATAGCAAAGAGCGCCTGATTGGTTGGATAAATGGTGGAAACTGTAATGGGACACTTGACTGCTGATGTCAGGAAGTTTCTGATAGGAGGACATTAATAATACCCCTGAACAAAACACCGCAATGTGATCTTTGTATTGAATCAGATGCAAAGTTCTTTATTTTACCTTGACAATTGGTTTGTATCCAGCTGTAATGTCCTAAGCAATTAATGAGCTAAATGAGCTTTATTATACATTAGTATTTCCTCCAACCTTATGGTTGATTCCGTTTATCGTAGCCTATCCCACATCATCAGCCTCCTCTTCGCTCTGCTTTGTTTCTATTGTGGAATGGTAATGTCTCCGCCAAACAGGCTAATTTATTCCAGGATTAATTGGTCTCCGGCTGTATTGCTGATTAAAACCTGTAATCACTTACAGGGGAGGAAGGAGATTGTTGGGAGGGGGGGGGGGGGGGCTGTACAAATGGCTGTTTTAGATGCCTGTCTGTCCAGCCAAATTTACAACCTCTAAGCTGAAGAGGTACATCTTAATTTTTCCATTTTGTTGTTTTGACGTTGAATCACGTAGCAAAAAGGAACCGTCACAAGATTTAGTACATTTACCAGTTGTTGATGTTCCTGAATGCAACACCTAAATACCTCTGCTGTTCCCAGTTTCTACCACAGATGTGAGTAAGACCAAGAAATGGCCTCAGGGAGGAGAAGGTCTCAGGGGAGCTCCCCAGGTGGATAGATCCTGAAACTACATTGTTTCAACTACAACTAGTCATGATGTACTCTATTTAATTTATTTGGGAAGCAGTTTGATCTGGGATGGCTGCACAAAAATAACTGTTAGCTCTCCACCTGGATTTATGGTCCAATCAGCGTCTCCCTGATCGGTTAAGTGACAAGAAATGAAAGAGAAAAATTCTGTAGACCCGACAGCTGATAGCTTCTATCCACCGTAACAGCTAAGATGCTTTGTTCTGATTGTTATTCTTCTCCAGCTCCATACGTGCTGGACTCTTGACTTCAAACCTCACGATCATGTTAATGACATTAAATAAATAATGAAAGATATGTATTATCTATCACTCCATCCACCGCAGAACCATCTATGTATTATTCAACACCTTTTCTAATTTATTCATTAAGACAAAAGGAAAGTCTTGTTAGCTTCATTTCCGTGCAGAACTACACGGCTGCTTGTAGCAGGAGCCTTCCTGAGCATACGGATGATGGATTTCTATGTTGTTGTTGTTGTTATTCCTTTGTTCTTGGATAAATTTGCATTGATCTGACTGTAACATTTTTAAAAGGATAGAAGCGACTAATAGTGATAAAGACAAGTATACAAATACCAGTCTACCGATACAAAAGGATATAATGCATATGATTATAATTAATTACAATCTTGATAATGGACTCTTAATTTTTCCTTCATTTTGAGTTATTAGACCCCTGCATTACGATATCCAGCTACTGTATTGGTCAAGTTTCCAAGGCAACAAATCTGATCAGTTCACCTGAAGTGATGGTTTAAGGTTGAAGACCTCACGTACCAAGTTGAGTTTAATCCTTCACACTTGTATTTCGTAACACAGAGCTTGAGATGTAGCAGATGTAGCATCATCACATGTTTTTGTTCCATCACAGCTGGATTATTGACGATAAACATCGTTGAAATGTCGATAAAATCCTCAGCCGGTTAATCTCCCACCGATGGAAACATGAGCACTTTATCCAAAGCTGCATATATTTCACACTCGGGGTCGATTTACTGTACATCAGGGGGCGATATTAGCATTCATATTAGCCGCTCTGCTCATGTATGATATTTGTCATTGCCAGCCCTTTAGCACAGCAACAGAGTTCAGGGATGCTTATGTCATGAGCAATAAATTAGCACGTGAATTCCCCCCGAAACATCCGAGGCGAGGGATGGAGTCATTGTGCTGGTGTGGTGTTTTGACACGGTAATGACACATGTTTTACAATCCCCCCCTTCCCCTTCTCATTCGGAGGAGTGGACCTGTCCACTGCTGCTGGAGAGAAATGGGTCTTTCGGACATTACCGCCTCCTCTCAGGGGACGCGTAAATGAGCGGGTGGCAAAAAGGGGGGGGGCTGGAGGAAGAGGAAGGCGGAATCTTGTGTCCGAACACCGGTCCCACGCAACACATGTTCATCATTGGAATTCCAGGCCAAGCCTTATTTTCCATTCCTGCCTCAAACTTGAAAAAAATTAGCAAATTACCATAAAATTCTATACATCAACAGGACACAATTAAACTACCTGGGAGGCAAAAAGGTAAAGCAGAACTGGTCTGAGAGTGTTTTTAATTGCAGCTGGTACGCTGTGCAAAAACAGGTTGCATTGTTAAATCACCTGAGAGCCTCCACCGCCCAAGGAGGAGCTTCACTAAAGAACAACAACACGCTGTAAATAAAGTGAAGGTCACTTCAGAGGGATCCAGTCCAGCGCTGGGTGTCTCACACATCACCCGGCCTCCCTTGCTCTTCCTCTATTCCCGCTCCTCCTCTCCGGCGCTCATTACAGGAGAAGCCATGCAGCGCTGGTTAGGAGAACGTGTGATGAGCCTTGGGAGATCCATCCACTGGGGGGAGAGGTAGAGAGAGACTAAAGGGGAGTGGGGAATAGATAAAAAAATGCTGACTGGTCTTCAAAGGAGGCGAAAATAATTGAAATGTGTGTGTGTGTGTGTGTGTGTGTGTGTGTAGGAGAGGCGGGGGAGGTGGGGAGGGATAGAGATGGGGGAGATTGAGTGGCTCCATGTTCAAGTTGGTCATTAATTGAGCGGGAATGTGAGACACTGTGTGGTCCTCGGCCGACACCCTCGTCGACACACAAGGGGGAGATTGATAGAGGAAACGGGGTGATGAAGATATGAAAGGGAGGAAGGAGAGAGGGAGGAAGTGGACGACCAAAAAAAACATGCAATAACGCACAGGGAGCACTGTCAGGCTGGCTGAAATGTGGGAGGAGGGGAGAAAGAGAGAAAGAAAGAGAGTTCAAAGTGTGCCGAGACTGAGTCCTGTCCTCGCCGTGTCCTTCCTCCAGCCCCGAGTCAAGCATTGCTCATCTTGTCACATTGAACTCCAGATGCTCCTACCCTGGAGAACGCTCAGGCCGCGGCCATTTTTCTTCATTCTCGCTAACAATTTGGTAATGAAATATTGATTTTTAGTTAGATTCATATTGATGCCATTAGCTTTGCATTGATAAATCACGTTTGGCCGCTTGTCTAGCGCGGCGGAGCGAGCGCCAGGGCGGAGAGATTACAATCAGAGCCACTGATGTGTTAATTTGATGGATATTTCCTCTTCTTTCCTTCCTTCCTTCTTTCTTTCTGTTTCACTGCATTTTATAACGTCATCTGGTGTGTTTTTTTTTTTTACGAAGCACCCCGTGAGGATATTTATGTGCGTGTCCATTTCTCCAGAAATAGCCTTTCAGCCGGGCCTGCCAGTGGCGGCGAGGCACAGCTTTAAAGCCATTTTGTGTCGTACGGAGAGGACGTGATATGAGGGACTGTTTCACACCCGTTGAGTCGAATGAGGGGAAACAGGGGAGGGCGAAACTATTCCTGACATCGAAAAAAAAAAGAAATCACAATTGATGGGAGGCCTCTTCAGTGTGTGATAACCGCCCATTAGCGAGGAGGGTAGAGATATGCATTTTATTCAGTTTTCCCATATTTATTGTCAAAAATATTGGAAATATATGTGAAAGCAGGGGAAGCGGCACTCCGGATGCCTCCGTTTGTTTTTTTTTAGTTTTTTCCTTCGAGGCGGTGACTCGTTTAAACGCCTCAAAATGTTGGAGCCCTGTTAAGCGTTTCACGTGCTAGGTTGGGAGAATATAACATTTGAGAAACATTAGAATCATTTTCCAGATTAAGGCGGTTTTTTAAATGAGTCTCCTGCTGCAGCGTCGCCTTCCAACTGCAATATGTGTCTGCACACAGTCATCTTAATGAAAGGAAATGATGGCATTCACTTTAATGACGTGGAGTTCAAGGACTGCTTATTGTTCCAGAGAAAAGCCATCCTTTTTCATGGTAATATGACTCTTTCTCCCCCCTTTTTTCCCTCTTCCACCGTGCAATTTCATTTTGAAAAACAGACACTGAAGGTTAAATGTGCTATATAGGTTGTCAAAATATGAGGGAGAAATCAGGATGTGAAATGGATATATTGATAACGCCTCCCTCATGCAGTTATCACTGTTTTGATAATGCTTCATCTCGACGTTTTTGTTTCCTTTTTCTATCTTTCTGTGTGATTAGTCAAAGCAGATTACAGCCCTAATTATCGAAGACACGTGAGCGGCGGCGCCGCCTCACTTCAGTTCTGGGGGCATCTTACAGCAGAGGATCAAGGCGGCCTCGCTTCCCTGCCTCCCGCACACAGTCGTCCGCAGCTTTTTAAAGGAAAGCGACCCACGACAGTCCGATTTACGGTCTGTTTACCGCCTGTGTCATAAAACAGCTCCCTGTTTACATTTGTTCTCTAATTTACTGCTCTGCGTGGAGTGAATCTCCCACATGCTACTTCTCCAAATATTTTGGTCCAAATGCAATTTTGTTTGATGGAATGACAATAACTGGTATTAAAGGGAGGCAGATGATTCCCAGACGTCTGGGGTGCTCTGACATTTACTCGAAACACAATTAAACCCCAGAGTTATGGCTTCTTTAGGGTTCCATGCTTTCCCTTTGATCTTGCCCTGCCCCCGTCACTCGCCGTGGATTATAGGGCCAAACGGGCTATTTGAGGAAAGGCCAGTCAGGTCCAAATGGGGCCGGTGCAGGAACAGCGGCTCCACTCAAATCATGGCCAGCTTCCATGTGACTGCAACAAATCTATCAGATTAAGCAGCCAATTTGGCTCCGGTACATGCAGTGGGTGTCATTCTTCAAAATAATGTCCAAAATAACAGCAAATGAGTGGCTGTGGATCCACTGGATCATACAAGATCTGTTTTACAGCAAAGTCACTGTTCTGTTGCAGAAAGTCTCAGAAGAATTTGGCATAACTAATCATTTCAGCACCCGTCGACCAAAAAGTGTCAAATTGCAAAATGTGTTCTTAAAGTGGCAAATTGTCAAGTTTAAATGACAAAATGCGCAGTAAATGGGCAAAATATGTAATTCAAATGGTGATCTGTGCAGTTGAAATAGTGAAATGTACAGTCAAAACAGGTCATAAACTAGGTAGAAAGGGCACAGTGTACAGGTAAAATTCCAAAATATGCAGTTGAAATAGCAACTTGTACTTAAAGGATTAAAATCTGCAGTTGAAATGGCAAAATGTAGAGTTAATAACATTACTTTAACATCAGTCTTACCACTTCCTGTCAACCATGAATGATTGATTGAGAGCAGAGGCATTTGGTATTTTTCCACATCCTGAAAACATTCCAACACCCCAGACTTCAGTTGCTGTACAAAACTGCGTCAAAAACATGCTGAACTGCATTTCACCCGCTTTGGTCCAACATTTAATGTATAATTCAGTATTAATTTGCCTCCTGTTGCCCAGCTAGCATCATCCAACTGAGCCACAACATGTACACAACACTATCTGTTTTGGTTGTCTGGAACATAAACACTCTGGAACATAGATCAGAGTGATAAGAACTAATCTGATTTTTGTTGTTGGTTGCTCAGACTTTGTGTGGAATCCCTCCCCGAGCATCAGCCGTCTGGGCGAAAAGGCCGTCTGCTTGATGTGGTCCACAGTGAGGAGACATTCCTCACTTGAAGCCAGACCTGCAGGTAGTTATCTCGTGAGTGCTCCTCTGTGTTTAGGCTGAAAGTCCTTACCTTTACAGTGGAAACACTCCAGCCTCAGGAGGATTTATTGATCCCGACTCTGGCCCATTTGTCCTGGCGTTCGCTGTAAAGGTTTGAACAGTGGATGGGGAGTGTATTTTAGCCGCGGCAATAAAGTTATGGACGAAAAGTTATTCCCTGAAAGGCTACTTTGGGAGAGCTGACCCCTCATTCAACCGAGACTCGAACACCTCAATTTAGATTCCGTATGCACTGATCGATGAGTCTTTATGTGGTGCTGCCCTTTACAGTAGTGTACTACCAGGCTCTTTATTACTTTAATGTCTTTCTAGTGATGTCATCCTGAGGTCATGCTCAGACACGGAGGCTGTCAGTGGCGCTTTGATTGGCAGAGGCACCGCTATGGCTCAGCCAATGGCAGGCCCTGGATGGTGGCTAGTTGTCATGAGAATGGGTAGTCAGGGGAGGGGCTTTGTTAGCACCTCAGAAGCGTGATGGAATCAATATCAAACCCCCGAGGCATGGCTGTGTTCCCCCGACTAGCCGGTAGAGAGGAGAAGACAGCCGCTCGCTCTGCAGATCCAATATTACAGCTCAGAGCCACTAAATGAGTGAGAGAGGGGAGGTGGTGGTGGTGGGGGGGTCTGAGGAGGGGAGACAGAGCAGTCAAACATTTCAGGTCCCGGCATTCTAGAGTAATGAAGCATAGCAAGAGAATATACCTCTGCGACGTTTGATAAAGATGGGCTGACAGACCAATCCAAATAGGTTCCTCTGTGCACCGCCACATGTCTATCTATCACCTTTCCACATTACACGCGGGAAGAAGGGAAACACAGAGGGCAGTTAAAGGGAAGGGGGCAAGCAGGCGGTAAAGGGAAAGTAAAAATTGACTCCGACTGTGGGAACAGGTGGGGATACCAGGGGTGGTGTGAGAACGGTGGGAGTGACGGAGAGGGAGCCGGCGGAGCCTCGGCAGCTGGTGGATTTTATCAAGGCCGACTGGCTGGTGAATGAGGCTCAGGGGGCCCGCGTCCTTGCACCCACCAGTTTGCTTTCTTCTTCTTCTCCCCTCCCCTTACTGCAGCGAGACAATAAAGAAGCAGATGAGTAAATGTAGCACTTTTTACGTTCTCATCATCCCCTCGCACTGCCCCTCCATCTGTTACTCCCTCGCCAGTGCAGTAAAAGAAGAAAGAGATGGTAAAGAAGAGGACGAGCAGTAAACATTTCAGTTGGAATCTGGGATCGCCACGGGGATGATCTGATGATTTCCTGTAGTAATCTACTCTGCCATTCCCTGCAGTACCTGCATTCATACTTGCACCACTAACATTAGCAGGCTTTCCTTACCTACTTGTACAGTATACTGATGATTAGAAGACCATATGCATAATATTGCTATACCTGTTAGCATCTGGCTAACAACCCCGTATCCGTACAGGGGGTGGGGTTGTCTCTAAATGGTTTGCTTCAGGGTAGGAGTTTAGAAGGGACATAACCGTACTGCAACATTTAGCAGGAATGTGCCACAGCTTTAGCCACCTCCTCGCACCGTTCTGAAAGCAGTAATCTCAACACCTGCACAAATAACAGCACGCTCAGTTGATATTGATCATTATAACAAGCCTTTGCTGACATATGGTTATTTATTTCTCGTCGGTAAAAACTTTTCTTTTTTTGCACTTTTCAGCAAATTCACTCCTTTTTAGAAAAGCTGCTTCGACACAGAGAGGGAGAGAGGCGAGAAGAGAGACAAATAGAATAAATAAGCCTCCCATAACACAACATGGCCGTGCGTCATCCCCAGGAGGTTGTGTGTGCGGAGGCCGGCTGCCTGCTGGCCAGTCAGGTACGCTCGTTGCTCTCAAGTCTCTGGGTGATTAATGAAATCTTAACGGCAGGCCAGACACAAATATTCATCACCTGGCTGCCCCTATTGTAATGCACGCGGAGAAGCCGGAGCGTGACAGAGGAGAGGGGAGACGAGAGCCGGCCCAGAGACAAAACACTACATGGGGCACGGGGATTATTACCAGGCCCACAGAAACGGCTTTTTTTTTTTGTTATCCCAAACAAAATGGAGGCGTTTGATTTATGGACAGCCGGCGTCTGTTTGGAACAAGTAGAGACACAGATTCATGTCTGCTATTATGAGCTGTCCATGTTACTGGGGTAAGAATTTAAAAACGGGGGTGGGTGGGGGGTTGTTACGGCCTCCTAGGAGCAAGACCTTCTGGGAAAGTCCAGTGTCGGCTCCTTGTTGCCTGTGGCCCTGCAACACTGTAACGCGTGGGTGAGGTGTTGCATTACACTGTATATCACAAGCAGATGTGGGCGCCCGGGGGTGGCGTTTGGAAAGAGTCAAGTGTTGGCTGTGGGTGGGACTCGGAGTGACGCGCCGAGAAGGGGGAAAAAAAAGTTTGATGCACCGACTGATAGTGTGTTACCGCACAGAGCGCGAGGGAGGGACGAGATCTATTGTATCGTCAGTCCTCGCAATAAATAAGGCTTTGTGCGCAAGTGATATGATCGCTTTGATTTATGACATACATGCCAGACTCCCAGGAAAGTGCAGGATTCCTGGGATTCTGTGTGGATTTTGCCACCCCCTGTTCCTGGAGCGGGGGGCCACAGGGACAAAGAGACGGGCGCAAAAGCGGCCGAGGAAGCGAGGCGGTGTTCGGCAGACGGGCAGGGAGATTGCGTGTCGGTGTGTGCAGTGTACCATTGACTCCTGCGTGCTCCCAGTGATAGATAGTGTCAGGTTAGGCGGCTCGGTGGCAGGTCGCACACTGTCAATGCGACGGCTGTGCGGAGAGCAGAGGCCCTGAAACATCCCAACACCCATCGCTGATCCCTGTCAACATACACGGTGGTGCTCTGCAGGTATACCTGCACACGTGTGTGTGTTTTTCCTGTTAGCACAACTTGAATGCAGCAGTGCGCACCTCGGCCTTTCATATGTAGCATCGCCTTGTCTGAGGGAAAAAATAAAACAATTCTTAACATCTCGGAAAACAATTACACCGGTCCGCTCTTTTTTGTTCAGTAAGGATCTTTTTTTCTTCCTCCAGGCAGCAACAGAGAGGCAGAGAAAGAGAGGAAAAAAGCTTTCATTGTTCCATTGTTCACATTGTGTCATTCTTTGCCGCGGAACAGTGATTGTTTGCAGCGTAGTTAGGAACACAATGGTGTTCACATAAAAATGAGCCACTTAGCTCGCACTAAATTGCAAATTGCACAGCACTGCAGAGGAGAGCTGGGCTTTCCAAATTCGCTTATTCACATTTTCCGCTCCCGTCCAGCCCCTATAAAACCCAACGCTTGTGCTGAGGTGGACAGAAACGGCGACAGCCGCAGCAAATGCTCAATCTGTATCCTGCGTTTTGATAGGGTGGCGGGGGGGGGAACAGCTACTCAGTTTTATGGATTGTATTATCTTACAATATAAGCACTGGGAATGGAAACCTGTTGCATATTATTTAATTTAAAGTATAAAGTCGGCAGTGACTATTCAGGTAGGTATTAGAGCAGTGAAGGGAGGGTGAGAAGTTTCGTAAACATTGTAAATTCTCCAACAAAAACTTGCAATTAAATGTCGTATCTTTCTCAGACCTCTGATCTATTTGTGAATGGTCCAATGACACTGAGATCAACTTCACCACAAGTGACCTGTGTGGACAGCTAGTTATACCGAAATGCATTTCACCTCGGCCAGTGATGGCGATGAATGGCAAAAAGTACATTCTGTGAAGTACAGACTCTCAGGTGTGTACTTCAGCTGTTAACAAGCGTACTAGTGCGTACTGCGTACTTACTGCCCATGATTTTAAATCAAGGCCTCACTTCCTGTTTCACCACCCTCGTCCACCCCATCAGCTCAAGTCAACCAGGGTCTCCAAACTTATTTCAATCACAAAGATGCGAGAGCGCCATAGAAGCACGGCCCAGTGCGCTGCTTAAGGGGGTGGAATAGACAATTATAAGGTGTGTCACAGCTGATTTCAGTCACACCAGGTTAGATCAAGTCATCTGCTTTACGGGAATCCTGCAGAATTGCCTTATTGTCACAATGTCAGGTGATTTGTTGGCTGCATTAAATGCTATCTTTATCTTTTTGGCATCCTGTGATTGATTGACCACTGTAGGTTCACGCAGAAGCAAAGTGGCGTGGTCCACTTTTACAGCTTCAGATCTGAAAAGTGGCCATGAGGTGCCGTTTGTGACGAGTGGCTGGAAAGTATTGTGTCATCTGTAAAGAAAAGAAAAACGGTACAGGGAGGGTGGGTCATTTTTCAGGCGGCTGTTAAAAAATAGTTTTGCATGGGTGCCTTTGCTCTCCTCTTAGTAAAACACGTCTCCGAGCTCTCCTGCTGCCGCGACCAAGAATGAAGCACTCTCCTGGGCCAGACAAAATCAATTCCTCACTCGGGCAAATTTCCTCCTTCCCGGCTTTTTCTCTTCAGCCTGCCTATTTGTTTTTAATGCTGTCATAGACTTATGGCCCGAGGAAGGCGGTTATGGCGAACGGCATAAACTACAACACCTGACAAACGTTCAGAATCCCATTGAACTTTCATTCATTTTTCAGGGACGGTGGCCCTCAAACTTCCAGAGGTTTCGCTGCGGGAAGGAGTGATGTTGTGAACTCCGCCGTTCCTCAGATATGGCACAACTTTTTTTTATTTTTTTAAAGATCGCATACATCTGCGCCTTCCCGATACCCGCATTCATCACAGAGATGAGTTGATTTGAATGATCCCCTGGATGAATTACCTACAGCGAGGCTGGACATGCACAGCATTTACCCGAGATAGAGGTTCTTTCCTGTGGGAAATCAGTACCCAACACCCCCATTAAATCAAGCATAATCCTACATTTACTGCCCCACACTTCTTCACCAGTACAACACTGGTGTCATTAAGAGATGTTGTCCGCTCAGTCGTGATATACATGTTCAAAAAAGGATTTATATTGGCGAGAATTGATTTTCAAAAAAAAATCTATTCCTATTCTCCTACCCGTGTGAGCGGTACTCGGTTAGGGAAATCCTACTTTTGGTGGGCTGCATGAGAGACAGGCCTCTTCTTAATGATCTCAAGTGCCAATTTACAAGCTATAAATTTGAGATATGGACTAACGAATTGGCACGAGATGTGGGCTATTGTACCAGACACAATCCCCTTTTTGATAAGACAAAAATCCCCCTGTGAGCAGTCATCTTTGTGTATTTGTTCAGAGTCACTTTCACACGCTTTGTGGCTCCTCCCCTCTCTTTCTGCCTCGACCCGGGGTGATTTCCATGAGAATCAACTGAGAGATTAATCACAGTGTTGCTCTACTCCCAGATGTCATTCAAGGCCTTTTAAAGACATCAGCACTCTGTGACGTTTATGGGAGGAGAGAGATATGAGCTTGGCAGCTCTGGCCCAAAGACCCTTGTGAAAGCTCCCTCTGGGACACTCATGCAGTCAGTTTGCTACTTGCAGCCCGGGCCGTCCAGAACACACCCAGACTCGGAACCAGTCAGAGGCAGATCTAATTGACAGCTCTGCATAATTTATTACTGGTCTTGCTAAAATAATCAGACATACTTTCTGTCAAGTTTTATTATCTTTTGTTTTTAAAAAAGGAGAGGTCTTTGACCCTTGCTCTGACCAGATGTCAAAGTTGCTGCATTTATGAAACATATGATTCAAATTGTTGCTTTAGAAGAAAGAAATGAAAACAATGATAGCATCTTTTTGAAAGTGTCATTGTCAGCATCCATCCATCCATCCATCCATCCATCCATCCATCCATCCATCCATCCATCCCTCCCTCCCTCCCTCCCTCCCTCCATCCCTCCCTCCATCCATCCCTCCCTCCCTCCCTCCATCCATCCCTCTTCTGTTATCTGCCCTAATTGAGGGTACAGGGCTCACCTGTGTTGCACATATTAAACTCTATCTAGATGTAAATTTCCACATTTAGAACCCCGAAGTTCTGCAACCAACCCTCAGGATGGTAAATGTTTTATATTATAAAGATTGTGTATAGTTTGGCTAGCAAAGAGCCAATTGTTTGCTTTCAGATGCACTTATTTTGTCTCTTAACCTTCTTTCCATTACACAGTGCTAACACTACTCGCCTCCTCTTGACTTGACTTTCCTCAGTTTTAGTTGGTTTCCGTTAGAGTTGAGTAAACATTAGTGCTATCATCATAGCAAGGTGACCCAAATCTCATTTGTTTGACATATGTGACATAAACACAAAGGAGGATGTTGAGGTCTTGTGAGCAAGTTCCTCACGACCCATCCAGTGATGCCACTGCCTGGCCAATTAGGCGCCTGCAGTCTGTTGATATCACATTTTCGGCTTTGCTCACTTGGAAATAGAGCCGAATATGTACTGTTAAGGTCACTGCTAGTGGGTTACCATCTCTTGGCCCTCAGTCAAGCTGTATAGGTGCTTGTAGAAATGTCCCATAACTGACCCTCGTTCCGTCTGGCTTCTTATGTAGTGATGTTATCATATTTTCTACAGACTCATTTAACATATAATAAGTAGTGCATCGTATTTCTAGTAGTGGTCTGTACTTTATAACTGGTAATAACAGGAAATTCCTCCACATGTGCCGAGCTCTACCGGGTCCTTGATAATGAAAGAGAGAGCACACAGGCCTCGAGTGATCTCTGAGTGAAGGTGGTGGGTGGAGGGGGTGAGCTCATTTAAAGAATCAAGTGAAGTCAAGACGTGTTAATAAACAGTTATGTAGAGCCCAGGGGGTGGGGGCGCTCAGGGGTCGTGAGGATAGAAAAGAAGGGTGACGGGGTTGGGGAGGGTAAGATGGGGGGGATCATAGTAGTCAAACCTCTGTTTCCTCCTGGGAAGAAGAAAGAAGTTAATGACACCCTAGAGCTTCTCACCCACACCCACCACCCCTCCCTCTCCTTTATGGAGGGTAGGTGCGATACACTCTTCTCGGCGGTGCGGCGGCCAGGGAGACAGCCATGCCGCCCCGCTATAACAAAAAGGGAGAAGGAGGAGGTGTGATAGCTGTGATTATTATTACTAAATATATTATAAAACAGTGTGGGGGGAGCACAGCAGCAGGGCAGGGCGGGGTGGGTATTCACCCATCCGCCCACATGCAGAAAGCCATTAAAGATGCAAGGAAGAGTTTAAAGACAGCGCCTTTTCAATGCCAGGGCAGATGGGGAGGGGTTAATGAGAGCCTTGGTGAAGGAGTGGGGGTGAAGCCTGGGTGCCAGGGTGTCACTGGAGGAGACAACAGGAGTAGACCTGAAGTGGGGTGGGGGTGACACCGAACCTGTAACAAACAACCGGTAACAAACATGGCCAGGTGGCAGGATTTTTGAATAAGGTGAGGTGAATCTTTCTCCAGGTTTTGTCAAAATGGGGCACGGAAGGGGGAGTGGGGTTGAGGTGGGGGATGGGGTGTCTCAGGAACCGCACTTGACGGAGACCCCAGCAGATAAGCTTTGGCTGCTGTGACATTTGCAGAAACAGCGGAATGTCGTCAGCGTGGGGTGATGTTTTTACCGCTCTCCTGTCTGCGATATATCGTTTCCCCAAGTTTCAGCGAAAGTAGAACAGCGGTGACAAAACCCATGAACAAACACACGAGGTGATGCGGAAGCCGCTGTTTGATGCACAGATGAAAAGGATGAGTTAACCTGCTACACCATCCCACAAATTATCCCGGCGGGGGTGTCTTGACAGCTACGGGAGCGGCACTGACCAGCGGAAAGTTGAGTGGAGTCAAGGTCCTCACAGGAAAGACGGTCTAGGCTGAAGTCCCGGGGCTATAAATCCCTCCTGTTCCAGTCCAAAATTCATTAATGGCCACACAAACTGGCCAGTGAAGCCAGATGGAGGGAGAAATGAGCAGGAGAATAGATGGCGTTGGACGGGTGGGGACACAGGGTTCAGGATAACGGGTTCCACTCCAGCGTAGTGTGAAATTATCAAGCGTTACCTGCTTTAATTTTCCAAATACAAATTAAATCCCCAGTAAGCTGACTTTAAATCAATAGTTTCATTTAAGAGGCCGCGTGATTTAACAAAAATGAAAACTAGCTGGTCTGGTCAATGGAACCGGGTCATAAATCACACGGCTTTGGGAGGCAAAAAGCCGATTTGACTTGTATATGGAGCGCTGCGTGGCCGGGGCGAAATGAACTCACGTTTTATTAGGACTCATATTGACCTGCCTCTCCTTCACCACCCTTATAGCATCATGCTACGCACACACCACCAAGCATTAATCCTTTACCTCACATTTCTTTTCTGTTTTTCTTGTTCCGCAGCTCAATTCTGGCGACTCTGTGGTTCAAGAGGAAATAAAAACAACAGATAAGACGATCGAAACTTTTTTTTTAAAAAAGGAAGGGGGGGTAAACTTGAATCGGATCTGGAAACAGCAGAAACAACAAATGCATTGTCAAACTGCAGGGGAAAAAAGGGAAAACATGTCTCGGCGGTGAGGTTTTTATTTGTACATCAGTCGTGCATGCCAACATCAAACATTTAATGTCAGCGTTCTTCAGAGACGCAGACGAAAGGAAGCGAGATGCGAGCCTCACATTGTCATCACACAATCAAACAGTCATCCGCTTCTCCAAACAGCTTGCAGCTCAGCTCAGCTGGCACCAGACACTCACATTATAATAAAACAGTTTCTCTTAATGCCGCGCTTACGCACAGACGCGCAAAAACAATAATAACGCGCCGCTTAATAGGTCGTCCTGACAGCGGGAAAATGAAAGTCGGCTCGGATAACAGCTGCCGAGGTCTCTGGCTGAAGAAGGCCGCAGACATTAGGCTTAATTGTGGATGAATGATCCAGAGATCCACAATAAATCCATTATCAAGTTGTTATGTCATACTTAAACTCCCCCCCAAAGTGTCCCCATACGTCTTGTCAGTGGTTCATTAGGCATTTGGACAGGTAAGGCTTTCTGAGCCGGGCCCACAGCTGACCCCGCATTCTGCCTCTGTGTTCTGCTTTAAAATAATGGACATTCCCTGTCCTGCGTCCATCAATCACACGGGGAGAAAATAGTGTCGGGGGGGGGGGGAGCTCAGCATTAACTGTTCCAGCCGGCTCCCTGACTGCAGATAGATTAGCCGGGCATTAGCAGTGTTTCATTAACCTTGTGGAAAGTGACATCCTCGCTTGATTAATGGGCATTATTAAGAAAAAAGAGATTGTATTTTCCAAAATGAACCTTTTGTGAAATGTGTGCAGCACTTTTAATCGGCCTGTTTATTAATCATTCATGATTTTTGAGGCAGTTCTGCAGAGATCAGATGTGAGGGGGATGGACAGGGCTGCTTGCAGCAGGCTAAAAGGTTCTGTTGTTTCCATTTCCAGTGGGACCTAAAGTCCACGGATGCCTGAAACCTACCGTGTTTTGTTTATTTCTTGATTTTTCTCAGTAAATAACTATTCAGCTTAGCCAGCTGTGCTAGTATTTTTGCATAAACCTGCCATTTTGAGTGGATGCACATTTATGTTTAACCTGTTCCGGGATCATGGGTGTAACATGTACTCCTCTACTTGTCTGGAGATCTATAGATACATAGCTTATACTCACCTATGAACTATGTTTTTCAATGTTTGTGTTGTTTATTTAATAGTTCCTGTTTCATTCCAGTTGACACATTCTTTAGAGAATGAAACTGAGGTGCTGCGTTGGTGAGAGCCACGATGGGCCTCTGCACTAGGTTCCCCACCACGCGGCCACTCGTTATGCATTTTGCGGCACTTACGATGGAGCACTTTCACATATTTGCATTAGAATTTTTTACTAAAGTGGCACTTCTTCCACCCGTGACCGTAAATTATCAGCTGCTGTTGTAACCCAGAGAATCAAATCTGAGCCATTATGAAGACATTTGTTGGAAAAATCCAAGCGTGGGGAGTTTATTTGTCTCACATTTCACATTAAAAAAGGGGGGAGAAACTCAGAAGTGTTAAAAGAGCAGCGGCGGAGCACAGAACGGAGCGCGGACGCCTATTGATCGAAGCATTAAACCACAAAGTGAAGACTTCACAGGAACTGCCGCGGAGGAAAAAAAAAAGAAATCAGCAAAACACACAGACACCTCAGGCACTCTGCTTCCCTCCTGCTGCTGCTTTATGTCACAGCGAGCTGTCTGTCCATGACGTCCGGCAGAGAGGGCGATGGTTCACACGGGAGACGGCCCGTCCATCACCTCTCATCCTGCCAGGCTCTTCTGAGGGTTGCTGTCCGGCAGGTTGGAGGTAAGGCAGGGGGAGGGGGGGTGCGTGCGAGGAAGATGAGGTGAGGGCACGATGATGCTGTCCGGTCCTCCCAGCCTGCTGTCTGGAAACGTCTGTGGGCCACATGGGAGCCCACGGCACTGCCTGATGGGTCGACCAAACCTCTCTGCGTGCGTGTGTGTGTGTGGGTGGGTTGTTTAAGCGTGTGCACCTGTGTTTACGTGTCCTTGACCATCATGCGTGCGTCGTGGACGGTGACGTAACGCCCTTTCCAGGCTCAGTCTGAAAATAAAAATCTCTAACACGTGTTCACGCATATGCACGAAGTTTGAGAGCCTTTAAAGGGTTTATTGTCCAGAAAATGCCACAAGGAGTCTTTGCACGTGAACCCAGGCATCCATTTGCATCCGCCCGCATCCTCTTTAACTTCTACTCAACCTGAACCAGTGGTCGTGCTCAGCCCCGTCGCCCCTCCCCCACCTCTTTTCCTCTTCCCCGCAGCCTGCTGCTGGGCTGGAGAATGACTGACGCTGTCATAACGTCTGGCAGTCAAAGCGACCCGGCTCCTGATGGGTGGCGGCAAACGCAATGTGACACAGCCAGCAGTATCTGGTTTCTAATGCACCGACTACATTTCATATGGCTCAGAGGGGCTTAGAGCGGCCGTGGGGAGGGTGTGTGTGTGTGTGTGGGTGGGTGTGTGTGTGCGTGTGTGTGAGAGCTTGTGGCTGTAGGAGGTAATCGAGCAGATGTCAGGAAAGACTCAGAGAGGGGATGTGTACACTACGGGACGACTGAAACCTGTCACATTGATTTTCAGTGGTCTCGAGCTTGTGTGTGTGAGCGTGCGTGTTTGTGAGTGTGTGTCCATGTCCAATGTGAGGATTTTGAGTGTTTGCAGTTAAAGACCTGCAGAGGCAGACTTATTTTTACTTGGAGTGCTGAGGTGGTAATCGGTTAAAGAAGTTAAATAAAGAAATACATGATTTTTGATTTTCAAACCGTCCCAATTTAGTCAGCATTCTCCACTTAAATTGTTGCATGGAAACGACAGATTTAGTTTTACAGTACAGCCAAGAATAATTAAAATAAAAGACTTTTTTCAGTGGGATTAATCAGGAGTATTCGTGACAAATTTGCTTAAAAATGACACACAACTATATCTGCTCTCATTTGTTCCAGAAACCCAAATTATTAACCTGCTTACCTGGTGATTAGCACGTTTATTTTCAGCCTGAACATCACCCACAGATGATCAGGATGGGTTATTTTTATCAACATTCTCAGATTCTTGTCCTGCAGACAAGATGAACCGGGCCGCTCTTAGACAAAATGTCACAGCCATATATCCTCAGGCTCATTTTAGCGTGGAAAGCAGCCGTGGTAGGCTCTTGCTGAGCGACATGAGCAGCAGCGTGACATCCGTTCACCTGCCTACCGCTCCTACTCCCTCCTTCTCTCCTTCCTCTTGTACAAATCCTAGAAAAGCACAAGAATCCCAGCAGAGGAAACACAGACGCTCTCCAGGTTCTAGGTTAAACACAGACACCATCGCTACTGCCGCCGCTCTCCTCTGCTCCCTCTCCCACCATTCATAGTGTGCCATCTTTTGGCTGCATTCAGAAGTGCCTCCTCTGACTTTCTTTTTTCTACCCCCCCCCCCCCCCCCCCCCTTCCCTTTGCATGGAGGGAAAGAACATAAAATCAGTGAGATGAAGCGAGCTGCCCGTCAGGGGACGGATACTTGCAACTTAAAGCGAAACTTGAGGAAATCATCAGATCTCCTGCAGCCATGCGGAGGGCTGCTGCTGCAGGGTTTCCTCCCTTTCATCCCCGAACCTTTGCAATTTACGCAGGCACACACACACACACTCACACACACACACACACACACACAGACGTGCATGCCTTTTCATGCCTCATGAGCCCCTTCCTGATCAGACGATTGGCTGAAAGTGATAATGGCTGAGATAAATATGACAACTGGGTATAGAACCAACTTAACTCGTGTATGTGTGTGTATGTGTGTGTGTGCACAAAAAAACACAGAGTGAGAGAGATTTTCACCTTCCAAGGGTCACTCTCATCTCTCTGGCTCATTAAAAACAGCCCCATTAGCAGTGTTGCTTCAGAGCCTGACTGCCGACAGACGTGTGTGTGTGTGTGCGCGTGCATGCATGTGTTTGTATGTGTGTGCGTGTGTATGTGTGTGTAGTAAAGACATGCAGGCCTCTGGGCGGCAGAAGAATACATTAAGCAGCAAAGACCCCCCCTCTCACTTCCTGACTGACTCCTGTTGGGACTGCTTTGCATTTCTAGGGTGAAAACTTCGGTCATCAAAGACAACATACAAATGACTTCTGTACGTATTTTAACGTTTGCGGTCGCTCACGTGCGTTTGACGTGAACGCTCGTCCTTCGGTCTGATGAAGATTTCCCCGGTGGATCACGGGCAATGTCATTGAGAACTGAAAAGAAGCAGATTTGAAACGGGAACAAGACATTCAAGGGATGCAAATCCCATAAGAGTCGCAAACAACTTCACTTCGTTAGCTCATGAAAATTCTAGCAGGTTTAATGTGTCTGTTGGGTCAAGTTTTAAAAATATCTCCTTACCACGTTCATGTCCCACTCAAAATTGGAATGACGACTTGAACAATAATTGATTAAATCATAATTCAATCCCCAGCGTTGGTCTCTGTTGTCCAGTCGGGTTAATAGCTGCCCCCTAAAAGAGTGTCAGTTCACCAAAATGTTTGGTTCACCAAAACCCCTGTTTCCTTTCATCAAAATGCAGCCTAAACGTATGGACTCGGTACCTGACCTGACCGCTTTAACAACCAGCGTTCTGTAAAGCCCCCAAATTATAAAACGACTGGGATTGAGATGCAAATTCTGGATTTGCTTCAAAGAACTGTTTAGCATAAAAGATGCGAAGATAAGGTAAACAATTCCTTGACACGTCTTTTCGGCTCATGAATTAAAAATCGTCTATGTTTCCACTCGGGGCGTATTTTGCATGGGTGGGGACAATATTCTCCTCTTTTCTAATCTGTGCTGAAGCTTTGCTGAAATATAGCTTATTTAACTCAAGATTGAAGGTTTTGTCCCAAGGTTACAGCGAGGCCTGCATTAGACGATAGATTGTCTGGTGTGCTTTGAATGCAGTAAAACCTGCGTGTGTGTGTGTGTGTGTGTGTGTGTGTGTGTGTGTGTGTGTGTGTGTGTGTAGACATGTCGAATAAGAGTGATAACTCACCCCGCCGGTCATCCATTAAGGTTGAACCAGGATTCGAACACTCGACCCGTCCGAGCTGCCAATAACGAGGAGAAAATTACAGGGGGGCTTAAATATGCTGCCTAATGGCATCGGCACCGACACTTCGCCAATATGCATTTAATGGTGCGGTGGCGCCGGTGGCCCGGGACGCCGGCAGAGCCCGACACTGACACCGGCTGAAGATTGGCCTGTCCGTCAACGGGCAGCTCGCTGCCATTACCCATGATCACCCTCAAGACTTTTAGCCATTTTAACCCCCACCCCTCCACTGGGGTTTGTCCTCCCCAGCCCTCGCCATTTCCCTTTTTACTGCCACCTCTTAGCTCCATCTGCACAATTACACAAAAAACATGAGATGAATCTGGAGGAAATCTTGATTTCTGCTGCTTTCTGTTGTACACAAACATAGCATCAGTTGCTCTTTTTAACTTTTACAAGCTGCTAAAAAGACCTCCAACGTCCCTTCCTCACTTCCTGTTTCCATCCCAGCTCTGACTTTTCCGATCTGCCCCTCGTTGGTGCAGCTAATTTCCAGATTTTGTTGGAAACCGAGTTTCATACGCCTTCATCATTCATTCATGAGCTTGTGTATCGTTTCATAAACACGACCTCGGGGTGGTGTGTGGCGAGGATGCGTTCAGCCTCTTTCAGATATTTTCTTATTTTCTTTTTTTTTATCAGAACTGTTGACCTATCCGCGGAAGCACACGGGGCCTAAACTGCCCTTGAACGAGGCTGAGGGCCGTCGGTAATTACTGAGGGGGGGGTTGTGGGTTGAAGCCAGCCGACTGTCGTTTCTTGCGCTCTAATCTCCACCGTGTACAGATCTGAGCGGAGAGATGATAATGGAACGCCAACATGTCCGCTGAGAATCTTATCCTCTGTGAGTCGGCTTTGCCGGAGAAGTACGGTGACTGTAGCCGCTGAATGAAAGAGGAGATGAAGGGTATCGGACTGCATTTGTTCAAACGGTGGTGGTGGTGGGGGGGGTTGAGCAGGACGACCATTTTCCTTAATCTGGCGTCAATTGTTGACCGATAGAACAGATTCCTGAATTAAAGGCTTCACCCCCCCATCTCTTAGTTCTCTTTCTTGTTGTCTTCTTGGAGCCGGTGCAATTTGAAAAGAAACAGACGGACTGAAAGATTCCTGCCAAGAGTGCGATGTGAGACGTAAGCCGCCACCAGCTTTAGCCGGTTAAGTCTCAGGCTGCGAGGTAATGAATGTACAAAGGCAGACGTATGAAATGTCATTAATGTTAATTCTAATCACTCTTTAGCTATTACGCACAAATTAGCGACGGGGATGTTAAATGTCACGGCCCGTCCTGGGATTGGTGCGAGGATAGGTTCTCATTTACATGCTTAAGATCCCACATAATTCTAACAGGAGGCTGATGGGAAGCAAGCGATGGCGATGATGATGATGATGATGATGATGATGATGACAAGCGGGCTCCCCAGAAAAAAAAAAAACACAAACGTTTTCTGGCGGTTCATTCTTCATTGTTCCCGCTCAAGGTTGTTTTCACGAGCTCGTCGCCGGGACGTCGTTGCCTTGAATAATTCCGCTCAGGCTTTTTCCCCTCTGGCTTTAGAGGTTTGCGCTATTTAAGACCAATCACGTCAGCACGGAAGGGGATTAATCCTGTGGGCCGGGACACGAACGTGCCTCAACATCTCCGTGATTCTGGCCAGCGCATGAGGTGGAGACGGACGGACGGCCGGCTGGGTTTTTCATTGTCAAATAGGTGCTCTGTATCAGTCAGGCGCAGCGTTCCTGGAAAAGACGTCACGTCGGCATTTTAAAAGCGAATCGGCCGCACAAACAATGTGGTGTAATTCACTGCGATGGACAGATTAACCTCGGTGCTCCGCGGAGGCCCTCTGCATACTTGTCCACATTGTTCTAATGGCAGCCCACGGTCTTTGGGTATATCCTGTGTGTGTGTGTTTGGGGTTTGTTTGGTTTTCTTTTTTTTTTTTTTGGTTTTTGCTGCTCTCTCTTCCTCCCTTCTGTGGCCGCAGTCGACTCCGCCAGAGTAAATAACATTTGATATGCATAAACAGGCCCTTCCTATTCATTACTGTCAGAGCGTTGGAGTGCAGGAGGCGGAGGTCAGCATGTGAAGGTCCTCCTCAGGCAGCAGAAACGCCTGTGGTAGCTGTCACTCCGTTACCAACACACACACACACACACACACTCACACTCCCCTATTAGCACAGGCTCCGGGTCATAACCTTTCCGTGGCATTTTGCAATTCCACAACCCTTTGATTAGTGCAATATTTACATATTTCACAGTGGAGAGGGCGTTCTTGTGTCGCAGACACTTGAAGGGTTGTAAATGCGTTTGGCCTTTTGCCTGGGAAATGCGGAGGAGTGAGACTCTCCGGTGGTAACCGTAGTCAAGGCTGCAGCGCCGATGCGTAGCGCCGCTCGTTTTTGTGCGCGTTTGCCCCCTTCCTCCGCCCACGCCGCCATCGCGCATGCACTTCGGCTGTTGAGTCTGTGATGTGGCCCCCGTCCTCCTGCGATTGGCCGTTTAGCGGCCATTAGAGAGGGATAGTGCTCCCTGGTGGCAGACACAGATCACGCCCTCTGACTCCAGAGCAGCAGCGGGAGGGTTTGCACAGAGGAACAGGGGGCGCTGTAACAGGAGCTCCTACTGGCCTGCAGATCAAAACAAGTAAAAGGGGGGGAAATGAATTTTTTTTTTTTTTTCAAGGCACTTCTTTAATTAATTTAAATTTAATTTAAAGGCACTTCTGATGGGAGTCACGTGTTACTGTAATTTGCTAGTTTTGATGTAATGTCACAATAAAGTAGCATAACCCCACAGAGCTGATGCACGCTCATAAAATTTTCATGGGTGTTCCATATGTATGTTTACATTATTGAAAAGCCCCTGATGCTAGAAGGCTAGTTATTGCATGATTGCGGGTGATTACGTGTCACTGTTTGACGAGTTTGGATGCAAACATCAGCTGCGCGCTATTTTTGTGAGGAGGGGGGGCTTTGATTTGTGAAGAAATTCAGATGTGGCCTTTTGCACTTGCTAACAAACAAGCTAACAACATGACAGGTGAAGGAAAACACTGATCAGGAAAACACTGCACATTTTTTGTGGTATCACAAATTGAGAGCGTATTAAAGCACCAAAGGGGAAGATCTAGAGGTTTAATTGCCGCCTGATTTATTTCCTCCTCTCCGCCTGTCAGGTTTGGTTACCTGAAGCTGCGAGTCACACACGGAGACCTCAGCTTCCACTGTCAAACAGTGATAAGTGTTTCTCTTTTGAGCATACTGCTACTTTATTTGTGTAACTACGACTGTTGTCTTCCCCGCCTTTGTTGATTGATGATTGGAAGGGAAAAATCTCATCGCGGTGATTAAAACGGTCGTCCAAAACCTCCCGAAGCGCATGAACCATGTTGAAAAGGTGGGAGGTTGAATCGGCAGCACGAACAACTGCTTCCTCCCGCCGCGCCGAGATGTGAGATCTTTATACGTATTTTTTAAATAAAAGCCGATTCTTCAGCTCACCCATCCATCAAGCGTCAGTCAGCCTGACGTTCGGCGTATTTTCCATCGCCGTCAGTCACTCTGTCAGCTTCCCTTTGCTGTGTGACAGAAGGAAGAGATGTCAGCAAACAGGTTTTTCCAGGGAGCTCAGGGCCATCACGCCTGCGTCGGCGGTGACTGATGAGGTTGGGAAGAGTGACGGGCAGCTGCGGCGTCTCCTCAGCCCGCAGGCCCGCCTGGCATTAGCGTCATGTGCCATGTTCTCAGAGGGAACCTGTCATTCAGCCGTCGCTCAGGTCGACAGACAGATGGTGCACGTAGCCACCGAACATGAAAGGGACTGGCAAAGTAGCGGCGGAATCCCCGGGTGGTCCCCTCGCGATTGAAGAGCGAGTGTTTTCTCGCCGCCGTCGCCTGGCAGCTTGGCTTCAACCGGGCGGCCACACGTGGACATCAAGGTGCCGGCGGACCGCGGCGCGCTTCAAAGTTGCCATCCATCAAACACGTCACAGGATATGAAAGAGAGCCGGTTGCAGGGTGGAGCAGGTCCGACCTCGTCTCCATGAATCATCAACGCCGTCCTCTGCTCAGGGAGGAGGACGAGGCTGTTCGGTTGCTAGGTTCCTGGCTTTAATGATATCAAGCGGATCGGGGTTTATTTTGCTTTCTGGCAGCCTGGATTGATATTTAAAGTCTCCGCGTGGAGAATCTAACCAATTGTGCAGAGATGATCGGCTCAAAACAACAGACAAGAGGCTCAAAGCGGCCATGGTTGAATGGATCGTCACCACTAAATACAAGGTCGAACGCAGAGACAAGAAAGTTTAGGGCGCCGTTCGTAAATGGACCAGGGTACAGTTCCTGTGACAGTAACCTTAAGATGAGGCTCTTCCAAGTCCTGAAACCATGGTGACGGTAGTTTGTCCTGCAGGTGCTCCTACTGTAACTCCTGGACTGTAAATTATTACCAAATTTTAGTGACACCTCTTAAATTAAACCTGAAAGGCTGCACTTTAGTCACCTTATTTCAATTCAACGTGGCCGCGCCGGCAAAATGAGGCCTTTGTTTTTGTCCAAATATTTTTGGAGTCCTTTTTATTTCCTCGGTTGAGATAAAGCGCTCGCTCTGGCTGTCACAGCTCTTTGTGAGGAAAAGGAATGATCATTTTTTATATATATAGACGCATTCAACCATTGTAACGGATTGAAAACAAAACAAGGCAGAATCACATGAAACGCCGCCAACAGGTGCCATTTTGTGTGTCTTTATTGTGGACATGACACTACATCTTTTTGAAATGATGTACAAAAGTGTAACAGAACTGAGAACGGCTCAGACGAGGTAGAGCTTTCACATCGGCTTGCTGGCATGAAAACTACACAAGTATATATATAAAAAAAAAAACCAACAACAAAACACAACCCAGAAAAATCAAATGAAACAAACACGCCTGTCTGCCTCTGTCGTCTCATCCTTTTTGAAGTGATAATAAATACAGATATCAACCAAACACTTTCCGAATAACAACGTCTTCTAAGGTAAATTAATCACGAAGCTCATAACCAAGGAAAAACGGACACAAACAACTTAAGAAGAATAAAAACAAAACAAAGGACAGAAGAAGAGCACGTGCCGACCCCTCGGGGAGGGCAGCCGCTCCCGGCTAGCTGCTGAAGACATCCTACAGTTGAGCAAAGAGACAAAAACACTCTCCCGTCTTTTGAGCTTTCTTCTGAAATAGCGCTGTCAACGTCGCCAAGAAGCCGCAGCTGTTACAGGACAAATCATTTCTTATTCAAATCTATGTGATTAGTCTAATCAAAAGCCTCTAAACCAGAAACGAAGCATGTTAGCGACACCATTAAAAAAAAGACATTCTGAAAGGAACCTTAGTTAGAACGCTGGGAGGAATGTTTAAAGCGGTAACCTAGTCTAAGTGCACTAGTGACGCCATTTGGTTTCTACTGCTGTATATGAGGGTTTGGTAAGATTATACACGTACACTTTATATTACACACACACACACACACACACACACACACACGCACACACACACGCACGCACTCCTGCTTCATAGGTTTCTAAGTCACACTTCGGAGAAAGTTCATCTTAAAGGGAATTCTGTACAACATTGGTATTAGTACTACACTACCTCAAAGGCTAGAGGATCCGTTTCAAGTATTTTCACTAACCACACCTTCGGTTTACACCTGGGTGTATTTTTTAGGCATTAATCTATGTATGCATTGCTCAAAACCCCACGGAAACACAGTGCTCCCAATGCTCTGCAATCCTTAACTGATCGGGAGGATTCTCCTCTTCCTCTTCTAGTCCCGCCATCCGCGAGCTTCCTGTTCCTCAGAGTGACTTTTGTTTCTAGTGCCGATCAACAAGAAGACACACGAGAAACGGCAAAGGGAACGAGTAACAGTCTCTGCTTCGCACCAGCCTGTGAAACTATAAATATCAGCATTACACAAAGCGTTTAGCAGGAACGCCTGACCTCCAATACGGTACGGAGATCAGAAGAGAACCCACTTCCACAGGAAGAAACGCACATTCCCACGTGGATCTGTGCTGAGGGGGGCGGCCGTTACTGTCCGGGGTTGTCACAGGCTAACGACAACATCGATATAGCTTAGCTTAGCTTGGAAAGGGAAAGGAGGGACAACTTGCCTGGCCTGGACCTTCAATTTGTATAATGTTAAAGTTCCATGCGTTTGAAAACAAAGTTCTATCTACATATCAGTGTGACTACCTTCTGACCCTCCACATGATACTTCTGTGTTCCTGGCTGGGCTGAGTTTGGTACCGTTCACATATTTCATTAAGGGTATTATAGCAGTATCAAAACAGTGGGATACTCTTTTGTTGCAGTGCACCTCTGGGCTGGTTCTAGTGTCTTCTTATTGTTCCCACTCTTTTGCCGTCTTTCTCAGTCAAACTGTAGGAAACACACTCTAATGTGGAGGAGTTATGGAGGAAAACTGCCTTCCCCTGGTCCCTTCCTCCTAAATGGACAATAATTGAATGGCCATAAAACGGCGCGCTCGTTTATATCGGCTATTAAAAAAGTGCACTCTTCTTAATGAGCACTAAAGCAGACACCCCCATTAGCGTTCTCCCTCCTTCCCTCCCTCACCCTGGTTCTAATCACCGGCTGTACGGCAGCAGAGCGGTCACCGTTCTCTCGGTCGGGGCTGGAGGCAGATGGAAGTCTTCGCCTCGGCACCCGGAGGGATTCAACCCGCAAAGTGTCAGTTGACGAATTGCAGAGCATCGTCTCGTCTGGTGTCCTGAGGAACGCGTGGACTCTTCCACAGAAGAGAAAGGGAGCGGCGCCGCTCGTTGGTAACAGCGCCGCCGCTCGCTGAGCATCGGCGGCGGGTCGTCCCAAAATGGCTCCTGTTAAAACGCTATGAATCCCGGGAGGTGATTAAAACAGCACAGCGTCTGCGTGGGTTCTGCAGAAGGGTCCATGCTGAAGAAGGCCAAGAGAGTCAAATCATGCAAGTGCGGCTCCTCAGAGTTCCTGTCTTCTCTGTTGCAGCCCTATTGTGGTTCTAACAAAGGCCTCACACAGGTTTAACCAGCTTCCTAAAAATCTTCCTAAAGTGTCTGAGGCGAGCAGGAAGTGGCTGAATAATGACGTTTTTATGATGGTAATGATTGTTTAGTCCAGATCCAGGTCTATCCAGTCTATAGCTGTTGGGGAGTCAGCGGCTCCTCCTGGCTCAGCGAGGAGCTTCTGGTGTCAGGGTACTGGCTGTTGTCAAAAGGCATGTGGTGGACGCTCTGCACGTGCGTCTTTAGGTTCCCTTTCTGAGAGGCTCGGTATGGGCAGAACTGGCAGCAGAACGGCCTCTCCCCTGAGGAACACATACACAAAACAAGGGATTAGCTCACAGGGGCCACCAGGGGGCCGAGAGAGGACATCACGCACAGGATCGGGACAGGAAGGGATGTTCTGGGGGGGATTTAACGAGACAAACGGATAAAACCACAGACAGGACTCTGCAAAGAAAGGTGGCCAGACAAAAACTATCTTAATACAAGAACAAAGCTACTCAAAACCCCAAACGTTCCCTGGAGCTGCAACAAAACCTCCTTTTTAACAAGAAGGAACCTTGAGCAGGACCGGGCTCGTATGGTTAGGACCCTGCTGCTGACGGCTGACTGGGTAAGGGAGGAGGAGATGATGGATACGGGACACGTGTCTATGGAAGAAGAGCCAGGATTCCGGAGGAAACACTTACATGTGTTGAAGGGCAGTGGAAATGCAAACCACCCAGATTATTTCACATCCCTACAAATAAAAGCTCCTAATGTGAACTGTTCCATATTTAGCAACCATAATTGCTCATTCCTGACCTTGATATTTTTGTATGTGGACTGTAAAAAGTATCCGGACCTGCCTGTTTACATCAGTCACCTGCCAACCAAATTAGCTCCTCCCCCTAAAGTTACATCTGCCTTTATTCCAACTTTTCCTATCAATTCACTGCCATCTGGTGAAGTCCTACTTTTGTCTTTGTGCGTTTCTCTTCATCACAAAGAGCCAACCTTTTCCTCCCACACACACACACACACACACACACACACACATCCACACACACCTTTACTCCTTCTAATTAGACTGGCCTACAATGGTACAGGCAACGCGGCAAAAAAAAAATGTATTAGGAAAAAGTAATAGAAGAATGAGCAACACACACCTGAACAAAACAAATGAGATTGCCATTTAATTGCACCTAATTATCATTTTGATAAATGGAAGCATATCAAAGCGGGAAAACAAATGGCCCCCTGCGCCCCTCCCCCACACCTCTCCCCAATGAAGAAATGAGGAAATATAGCTGTTATCATACATCATCATAAACACAACAGAGGGAAACGGGGGTGTGTGGAGGAGAGAGAGGGAGCTAAAAACAAGAAAAGGTGTAATTCATCAGGAAAGGTGAGGAATGGCGAGGCGTGAGAGGAAAGCGGGAACCTCCGTGACACCGCCCCCGTGAGGGAGCGCCACAGTGGAAACCAGTGCGCTACATTACGCTAAAGGTTATCGCCATGGCAAGGAAGTGTCAACGCCACATCTAATTGGACCCCTCCGCCGGGGCCGCTCCCATCAGTCATCGCGCCATGACTAGCTTGAGTCGGCGCGGGTGAGTGAGAGCGTGATTTATGGTGATGGAGGAGCGGCGCTCTAGTCCTGAGCTCCCTCTACCCGAAAGATTTACACGCCGTTTAAAGGAACACAAATCCTTCACTGTGTAAAATGAACTTTGAGCTTCATTTTTCGGTCTAAATGATGGATTCAAAAAGTGCTACATGTGACCGGTCTGGACCAAAAAAAAATGATCCCCGTGATAAAGCTAATCTAACAAACCATAAACCATTTTGGGATTAATCATTTCCAGATTTTGGCCCGAGTTTAGCTGTCGTATTACGTGAAAGTTACGATCACCCTTGACAACCGCACCTTCCAATAAACCACGAGCGCTTCCGTAAGAATAATTAAACAGTTTTGAGACGGAAACCTTTAAACGCTAATTTCTTGTGTGAAACAGTTTCTTGTGATTTCCGAGGGCCACATTACAGATCATTCAAGCCATCGTCTAAACCGCATAACTCAACACAATTTATCAGATATCAGCAATAATCCGACTGTGGCAAATCTGATGACCAACCCGAGATGTCTCCCCGATGCGCCGTTCACCTGTGCACATGAACCTGAACTCAACACGTGGGAGGGAGACAAAAGACAACAAACGTGGGGGACAGAGACGGACAGCAGCAGCTAACACCAAGACTGAGGCCTTCGCTGGGTGTTTTGAAGACAACAGGAAGTTTGAGCCTTGCGCCACCACGTGCGCGCTCACTCCCAAAGACATCCCATACATTTTTAAACCAGGGTCGGATCTGATTATTCCAATTATCCGAATACTCCGTTATCATATGTTTACAGTGATGTAAAAATGACAAAAACAAACACTGGGACGGGACTGTCACACACAAACACACACACACGCACACGTGCACATGCCGATGCAAGACAATCATGACGAGGAGCATGCAGAAGCGGTGAGGGATGCCCGTCGGTTAGCCATGGTGCCACATACTTGTCTGGGAGCCTCAGAAGCAGTGGGGTGAGCGTCAGTACTTCTGTGGAGTCCGTTAAAATCAAACCCAACTGTGAGGGAAGAAAGAGGGAGGGGGGGGTCGTGGGGGGGGAGGAGGGGGGAGGGGAAGTTGAGGAGGAGGAGGAGGGCATTTGGTTAAAAGCTCTACCAGATACATCAACACAAGCATTCTGCTCTGACCAGCACCACCCGATCCCCCACCCCCACCCCCGCCCCCGCCACCAGCCTCCGCGGCAGCGTTTGCCACCAGCGCCCTCGCTAATAGAGCGGAGCTGGCAGTGATGATGATGGCGATGATGGCGGCGACGATGGCGAAGGAACCTGGTCGGGGAGAAGCGGGTGATTTAATATGACGCATGTTAATGGAGGCCTCGGGGTGGCTGGCCTTTTCCGCGCGTGCACGCCCGCGCCAAAGACAACCATCGGTGACAACATTAATTACAGCCTCGGCGAGTGTTTACAGATCCATGCATGGATGCGTGTGTGTGTGTGAGTGTGTGTGTGTGTTTACAACATGGCTCGGGGAGACGCTGAGCTCTGCATCACTTACCATTTGGCCTCTGTCACTTAGAATCACTGGCGCCGCCACATATCATTCACACTCTCCATAAAGAAGCTACTTATCTGCGTGTCTGCTGCGATCACGGCCGGCGCGGCTGATGGACGTGACGGCGCAGGAGAGGAAGGAAGGAGGAGGACAGGCAGGAAACGGGAGACGGCGGCCGGCAGAGCGGGGCGGGGGAAAGGTGCGGCACGGTGGGGAGAGGGAAATGAGTGAAGGGAAGCGCCGCGTGCGGCTAAACTTATTGGATCCGCCGCGTCCTCCCGCATGCAAATGTAAAGCCGGACGGGCGCCGGGTCGCCTCATTAGGATGCGCGCTGCCATTTCTCTAATTGACAAGCAATTAATAATGTATACAATTTGTCACAGGTCAGGATCCAGAGCAAATCATGTTTCACTTTAAAAAATAGAGACAGCTGTCCGGCCCAGGGCGGCGAGGGGCGCGCGGCGCCGGCTGCCACGCTCGGCCGAACAATACCATCCGCTTTGATTTATCTCGGACGTATGGAGAGTCGGCCGGTGAAATATCGCCGGGAATGAGAATGTCTGCGCATACATTCGCTGTGTTTTGTGCTTTCTAGGTGAGCGGATGGCTGCGAGCGGCGACGGAGAGTGTGTGTGTGTGTGTGTGTGTGTGTGTGAAAGAGAGAGAGACGCTTGAGGGGTGGACTGTTCTGCAGGTTAGAGCCGATGGAATTCATCGGTTTTGATGCTCTTGGAAGCACCATTAGCATTTGTTAGCTTTCAAACATGGCTGACATTCAGATCAACACGTCCCTACTTGTTGGGCTTCAATAGCCTGTGTGTGTGTGTGTGTGGGGGGGGGGGTGTAATTCCAAAGGCTGAGCTATCTTAGCATGTGTGGATGCGCGGCCTTCACCTGTGTGGGATCTCATGTGCGTGCGCAGGTGGCTGGGCTGGCTGAAACTCTTCCCGCACTCGTGGCAAAAATACTGTCCCTGCCGCATGAGAGACCTCAGCATCCCTGATGACACACAGGAAAAAGCAAGACGCCATCAGTTGAGTTGATTCTGATGTTTAAGAGAGGCCGGTGAAGCAAAAATAACTCGGAATGTTGGGAACAGACGATCTTTAGTGCCAGTTTACGTGCAGGGAAGTCGTTTTCCCCCCGCCGGAGAGCGTTTGCCGAGGCTGGACAGGGATGTAAAGGTCAGTGGGAGCCGGCCAGAGTCGTGGAGGTGGCGGCGGACTCGCGCAGGCATCATTAGTATGTCTAATGTGTCATTATGAGCGGCTAGCTCCGGGGGCTGGACTGCAGCTGTCACACAGCATCATCTCAGAGGCTGACAGCCAGACACACACTCCACACACACTCTCACACACACACACCACGCATAAATTACAGGCAATTAAAACGCCCCGGCTGTGATGTGCCCGCTCCGCTGCCCGTGTGTCACATGTCAGGTGTGTGTGTGTGTGTGTGTGTGTGTGCAGTTGCGTTTGTGCCAGGAGAGGCAAGAGTGACGCAACCAACTACACACGCGATAAACAAGCGCACAGGCGGCCACAGAGGTTCTAGAGTTGCGGAGAGCCTAACTTTCCGGCATCCGGATCAATACGGCCGCCTGTATCCACGTCTGGGGCTCCCGCTCACTCGGAAGAGGTTGGGAGCGGTTTTTAAATCAAATTCACACCATTTTTAACAGCGTTAATGAGATTTCCTAAATGATAATGAGGAAACATTCCCAAGTGTTCCGGGTCATGAAGCAAATGGAATGCACAGCGCGCGGGTGGAAGCGTGGTCATTAAACATAAACCTATTAGGTGTTGAGGGGCAGAAGAGGGGACGCTGTATTTTTATAATTTAGAGCACTTTTTAATAAGACGCCATCAGCCGTGCGGTAATGGAAAGGATCCCATTCTTGCGTGAGGTTAAAGGAAAGATGGCCGAATCCATTTCACCCAAACTGAAACACACGCACGCACACACACACACCTGTGACCTCTGCTGCTGACAGGTAACACGCCCCAGGGTTTGGGGTACTTCCTGTGGGAGTAGGGGGGCAACACAAAGCCCCGGCAGACACGTCAACATCACGCACCGAGGCTGCCGTCCACCTGAGCAGCACCCGGTGGTTCTACGTTTGTGTATCCGTGCACGTTGGAGGGACGGGACAAGGAGGACGGGGGGGTGGAGGAGGTGACGAAGAGCTTCTCTGGCAGCCTAACTGCTGGCCTCCAGATACTCTACCTCCACTCTGCGCTGCCAGCCCTTCTCACTGACGCACTCATGAAAGACAAGACAGAGCTGAGCGGAGAGCACGGCCGGACACGCACACACGCTCACACACACTTCCGAGGGACGGGAGAGCGACTAGGTGGCTCAGGAAAGGTCACTTTATAGTTTGTGACTCAAAGGGCTGAGGCAGATCGTGACGCTATGTGCCTGGACGGGTGACAGCGATGTCATGTGTCCGCTCTGGGGCTGTTGTCTCTGACCCCTGGCTCCAAACAACCCCACTTGACCTCAGAGACACACACACACACACACACACGAAAGAAAAATGCCAAATAACGTGCGTGGTCTGTAACGACCACTTCCAAAGCAGCTGGTGGGGGTAATTATTCCATCTCTCTCTGACGCTTTCTGCTCGCCCCGCGCCGTTTTGCTAAAGCGCGGCGCGCATCTGTGCCGCTCCGTCGTCGGGGCGGAGCTGTGACCTAAACAGTTTGCGACGGCTCGTCTGGCAGCGAGGACACGGAGGCGAGGCATGACCCGCAGACCCACAGCCAGATTAACGCCCCCTACCTGTGGGATCCAGCATTGCGTTAGCGGCCCCCCAGCGGTGGTAGAGGGCAGCCAGCTCGTGGGGGCTGTAGTTCTTGAGGTAGCCCAGGATGTCAGTAGGCACATCCGGCATCTCTGCGATTGTCTCCTGCTTCACGTCTCCGCGCTGCTCTGAAAGCAAAGAAGTAGAGGAGGACGCCCCGTGGGGGTGCCCTGCCGCGGAGCTGTGGCCGATGGCGCCGGGCCTCGGGCCGTTCGGCCGGCCCTGGTTGTGGGAGTTGGACAGCGGCTGGTGCAGGAAGCCCCGAGCTCTGCCGTACTCGGCGAGGCCGTGTTTGCTGGACAGCATGAAGCCCAGGCCCTCCTGGGGCATCAGGTAGCGCTCAGTAACCCGGGATGTTGTGGAGGAGCCGGGGCTCGGCGTGGAGGAGCGTGAGAAGGAAGCAGCGGTCCTCTCCGAGGAGCTGGAAGAAGAGCCCGAGCCTGCGCGGGGGTAAGGATCCACTTTGGATCTGACGCGAGGCTGCTGAGTCTGGTCCTCCGTGTGTCTGACGCCGCCGCCGCTGCTGCTGCTTCTGCTGCTGCTTCTGCTCTTGCTCGGTCGAGCGGGGGCTCTCCCACCTTGGCTGCCTGAGGCGGTCGATGATCCCCTGAAGCCTGAGAAAGAGGAGGATGGAGCGGAGGAGGATGGCTGAGCTGCGTGGCTGGCCGGCTTGCTTTTCTTCAGAACCTCGCTGGACTGCGTTGGGGGCCGGGTACGTTGCGCTCGCATCGCAGAAGGCAGCGGGGAGCACTCCTTTCCCTCCAGGACTGGAGGGGGCCCAGTGCGTCTCTTGGAGGCTAACGAATTGTCCTTGGAGGATTTGGAGTTGTTTTTTACTGCCCATTTTGGAGCAAGATTGGAGCTGCTGCTGTTGATGCGATGAGCCACAGTCTTGTGCATCCACAGCACCTCAGGATATCGGGTGGAGTGAGAGCAGAAGGAGCACTTGTGGCTTGGGAGGCTCTTCCTGTCCAGGGGTATCTCCCTGCAGCCCTCACCCCGCACACACAGATCCACAGGGGTCAAAGTGGGGTCGAGGGTGGAGGACTGAGCAGAGCGGTAGGCAGTGGACGACACCTGAAGAAGAGGCCTCTTTAGCTTAGCACAACCGCCTGGAGTGCTTCTGTCGGGGCTTGCCACCGGGCTGGGTCTGGTTTTAGGGGATGCCGGGTGGTAGATCCGGACGTGAGCCAAATAGGTCTTGGATTCGGTGGTTACAAAGTCACAGAGACCGCAGATGTAAGGTTTCTCATCTGTGGAGAAAAGAAATGGCATTCAAAAGATCAGTGACAGACCAAAAGATCATTTACTCTCTGCTCAGAGTTCTGAGTCAGAGCGCAACAAATCTGCCTGGGCCGCACACGTGCAGCACGCAGTTCGCAGAAAACACCACGAGGGGGCAGTGTTGGTCAGGATTCTCAGGTCTCTTCCTGCCACTCTGAACAAACTCAGGAATTCGGGAATACTGTGAGGAATACTGACATTCAACGTTACATTTTAGCCCTGGTCGAAAAAGTCAGTTAATATCAAAAAGGAACAAATAATATCTGCAATAGTTTACAGTGTGTGTTTTTAATATTGACCATATGGTGCTGTAACATCAAAATTATCTATCTATCTATCTATCTATCTATCTATCTATCTATCTATCTATCTATCTATCTATCTATCTATCTATCATAGTTGGTGGTGATGTATCCAACAGTTAAAACATAGGTGACCCTGCTTAATAAACATGCAGTCAATAAACTACTTCCTTTTAATTTACTTAATAACTATTAGGTTGTAATTAAGATAAAATATAAGGTGTAGTGCAATGTGTAGTTCTCCGAGTCTCCACTGGGTGGCGGGTGTGAGTAAAAGTGTCAGAAATGAGCAAGAAAGCTAAAAATAAATCAGGAATGCTGAAAGGAGAAATATTGTTGATGTAAAGTGGAGGTAAAGGGTATTTTCAAGGGTCCTTTTTTCAACTAGATCAATTTAATTAAGTCCGTTTTCTACTTTTGAATTAAATGTCTGAGGCACGAGGGGCTCGAATGTCCTCTAAGTGTCTTTCCTCACTGCCTGCATCCCTCTCGATCAGAAGGTAACTCTATAAATAACCAATCCATCAGCCCGCTCGGCTCAGTGGGAAGAAGGGAGGACACGAGGAATGAAAAGAACTGAACAGAACGATAGGATGAGCAGAAACCTTTAAGCTATTGGCACTGAAACTGGTATGTTGAAATCACCATATTTTATAAAAGAGGTCCTTATCTCAGAAGAGCCTGTGTGAGAGACAAACAGGAGCAATATTAAGACCTAAATAATCGAATAATTATGTATAAAATGTGGATGACTCTTTTGGGATCTGCATTGATAAGCTGTTAATAAGAATGACCCCATATCCAACATTTACATGAAGCCTGCTACAAAACCTGCCGGTGAATAGTAAACGGAAAAAGATTTCAATGGCAAAGACAAACAAAGGAGAGCAAAAAGCATATTTGCACACGAGTTGGGGGGTTGATGGGAGTTTCCTGAGACAGGAAGAACTGAAATAGCACACAGCTTGATCAGGCCTGAAGAAATGTGGCTATTTTTGAAAAGTCTGCCCTAACAGGAAGGAATGGAAGCAATCATTACAGTTCTGCACTTCAACCTACAAATGTGAGTTTGCTAAATGCAGGAGGAATCCTCCTTTTGCCATATTCTGACAGTGGCAAGTATTTTACATGGCCGCCCCTTCCTTTGAGCCTCAGCTCTGTTTATTGGTTGTAGAGGTGAAAAAAATGGTAGGTATTCCAAAAATGCCCTTTCCACAGCTAACATGTCACTGACAGAGGAGTTCCAGCTAAACATTAACTCTGGTGTTCTGTGATACAAACCATCTGGATGGGTGTCTACTGAATGTTACCACTGCATAATGGCTGTTGAACACAATTAGTAATATTGTCATTCTTTTCTAATATTGTCTGAGTTGTTGCGGGTGTAATTCTTCGTTTGACCACGTGGTGGCTCTAGTGCCCACTTCGAGATGAAAAGCAGAACATTTGCGAGGCTCATTTCATGATCTCATATTTACAAAAAACCTGAGAATTTCAGATCTAAAAACCCTCTGTGTCCTTAGAGTGCTGAGAAAAAAGAAAAACAGCTCCTCAAACTCTCTTGAAAGCCATTTTCCAAACACTGCTTTCAACAAACCTGCAATCTCTGCAGACTTTGCGGTGCCCATCTCGGAGGCCTGATCCCCCAGGGTGGATGCGGGAGGAGAGTCGCCGTACCCTGGCGTGCTGGGCCGACTGTGGGAGCCTGACTCAGGGTCACTGGTGGAGCCCCATCGGTCGTCCCTTGACGTTCTCTCCTTGTATTCGACGGAGGGTCTCCCTCCGTCTCTTCTGTGGACCCGCTGGTGGACAATCATCTGGTGGCGGCTGCGGAACACCTTCCCGCACTCAAAACACTCGTTAGACTTGGAGAGCGCCTGCGACTGCGACGACCGCCGTCTTTCCTGGCGGGACGAGGGCCGGTACTCCGAGTCGCTCAGGCTCTCTGGTGTCCGCTCTCCTGAAGATGCCAGGCCTCCCAAACCGGAGCTACTTCGTCGCCCTGAGCTGCGCTTCTCTTGACCTTGCAGGACAAAGCGGCTGCTTTCCTTCTCGAAAACCACGGCGGCTCCAGCGAAAGCCTCCTCCTCCATACCTTCCCCCTCATAAGAAGCCTTGTAACTGGGTTCCAGCGGTTCCACAACCTTTCCTTTCGTTGCTAATTGCCAGGCCTGGTAGCTGCAAATGGGATCCAGCTCTGGAATTCTTTGACCAGACGTCTTCTCCTCACACTCATCATCATCCGCCATCTTCTCCTCAACAGGCTGGAGGTTCAAGTATTCCATAAAACGTCTCTTGGCAGCCGGCGAGCCTTCGTCATCAGGTATTCCGCTCTGCAGCTTCTTGCCATAGTTCAGACTGTGGACCTTCTCGTGGGCCCTCAGACTTTCCCTGTTGTAGAACAGGTTCCCACATTTGGAGCACATCTGATAGGGTGACGTGACGGACCCGGTGGTGGCGTCCGGTTCCTGTGCTACGTCGTTGATGGTCGCCGGAGGCTCAGCCATGTCGCCTTTAGAGCGCGACCGTGACCTGGTGTTGTGCGTTTTCATGTGTGACTTCAGAAACCACGCCTCCCGGAAACGGCGCCCGCAAATGCGACAGCAGTGGTCCAGGATCCCTGCGTGTTTCTTCATGTGTGACTTCAGGAACCAGGCCTGGGTGAAGACCTGGCCGCAGGTCTCGCATGGGAACGTCCCATCGGTTGGTGGCTGGAGGGGGTTGGGGTCCATCACCGCCTCTTCTTTAACGGCGGCGTCCTCCTCGATGTCGGCGGTGATGTGAACCTTTTCAATATGGCTGAGCAGTTGGTCTTCCCGCTGGGCCTCGAAGCCGCACAGGCGGCAGCAGAAAGGCCTCTGGTCCGTGAAAGACTTCTCTCGTTTCATGCTCCTCCCGGGCAGCTTCCTCCGGGTCTCCTCGCTCACGTCCCCGTTGATCATCCTGTTACAGGCAGAACTGCTTTTGGTCGGACTCGTACCTCCATCGAGACCCTCGGACACGCTCATTTCCTCCTCCGCCCCGCCCTCCTCGTCGTCATTGGAGTGGTAGCTGGAGAGCGTGCCTAGTTTGTGGCTGCGGATGTGAACTTTGAGGTTTCCCTTCTGAGAAGCCCTGTGGTCACAGTAGGGGCACTTGTACGGACGCACCCCCGTGTGGCGCCTCATATGCTGCGACAGGGAGCTGAGGAACGGGAAACTGCGCCCGCAGATGTTGCAGTCGTACGTCCCGGGGATTTTGTCATCCTCGCCCTCCACCAGTGGTTCCTTCTGAGCCTCCTCCTGAGTTTTTATGATGCCCACACTATCTCTGGGATTCATCGTATGGATTTAACGGCGTCCTCTATATGACCTCTGACAAGTTCACCAAGTCCTGAAATGCCTGCTATCTGCTGCTGCACATCAAGTCGCCCGCTTCTGCCAACCTGCTAAAATATTATCTGCCTTCAATCATGTAGAAATTACGCCGAGTCCTCATTTATCACCATCCAGTTACTTGGAGCAGCGCCATCTATCCGTCTTAATGGCGTCGGCGGCGAGTCAAAATATGTGCAGGCTGGTACCGTAAAGATAAATATATGCCTCTTTAATGTTCATGCACGGGTAGTAAAGTGCCAACTTTACAGCTGGAGTTGTAAAGTTTCCGCGGCGTGGCTGCGCTCAGTTCCAGCCCCTTTTTGTGGCGCGTCTTGAGAGTAATCCTCAATTCTAAAGCATCCTGGCTGTTTCCAGTCCAACCAGTACACACCAGTCACTGCTGTATTCACCTGAAAAAGGGAGAGAGGGAGAGTGTGAGGGTTTGAAAGAGACCTTGAATTGGCAAAGCAATAAAAATGACCCAAAAGATTTCACACACCTGACACAGAATCAAAACATACGCATCCTCCTACAGTGTGTCTTACACATATATATTTATATCCCTCGATTCTAAGGCACAAAGACATCGGTCTATTATTTGTAGATGATGGATCCTGGATCATATTTATCTCTGATCTGTGTGTGTTTGTGTGTGTGTGTGTGTGTGTGTGCGCGCGCATGTTGTGTTCTTGTACATGCGACATAATGAAGACCAGAGTTAGCAAGGACATTTTCAGGGCGCAAGGACATTTTAGCTGGTCCTCACTATTTCAAAAGGCTGTTTGAGGTGTTTGAGACTTGGTTCTGATGTTAAGGTTAGGACTGGGTTGTAGGTCTGGGTCAGAAGGGCTTACAGTGGGGTATTTAGTTGTGATGGGTATAGTAAGGGACTGGGGAATGCACTATGTCAATGGAAGTCCTCACAAAGATACAAGTACTAGTGTGTGTGTGTGTGTGTGTGTGTGTGTGTGTGTGTGTTGTGCGGGGCATGAGGTGTCGGACTCCACAATGGCTGAGTTGACACTTTACACAATCGGTGTAGGGGGGGTGGGGGGTGCGGGGGCTGCGATCACATCAGCAAGATCAGCAGTGAAACCAAACTCCCTCCCCACGCTGGCCTCGCGGGCCGCCTCGACTGACACAGTCACATGACCAGGATCTAAAGCACACAACAGGAAGCGGCTCTTGAGACAGTTGACTTTCTCAAAAGCAGGTTTGCAAAGAAAAAAAAAGAAAAGAAAAGAAAAGAAATGCAAGGAAAGGCAAAGAAGTGGAGCGTGATGGGAGGAAACAGACACTATTTTCACTACTGTTATAGCAGAAGCTGCTTTTTTTAAAATCTGCCATGATATAATTTCTACAAGGTAAAAACAATTGAATTTTACTGCAATCTGAGCGGCTGCTGAAGCGCCAGAGCGTGAACTACATGAAAAGTGAGTGACAGCGTTATTACGGGCTTTAATATGAAGTGCCGGAGCCCATGAACGGAGTTACTGCCAGCCTCTAATTATAAGTGGATAATTGATCATAATCATAAGAGGATAAGGTGGTGGAGGAGGGAAGTTAGTGCAAGAACAATCATTTATCTTCCAGCCTCCCGCTGAAAACGACTACCTGGCACAAGAGCCACCGATCCAACCCAAATTAGTGGTCCCGGAAAAATCAGTTCCAGTTAAGCTATCCTAGTTCCCATAAAATAAAAAAAACAATGGCGGTTTGTGGATGTGAGTGCTCAGAAGGTCGTGGCGATGCCCAACCAAAACCACAGGGAGATTTGTCTGTTTTCACATTCAAAATGGAATTAAATAAACTTGGGGAGGAAATAGAGCAAAAACGCGTAAACGTGATTCACCTCTGTCCGCCCACTGACGCCCATTTACAACTTCCTGTCGCTGCTCATTACTGGCTTGCCAATGTTCTTCCAGTTCTGGTGTTAAAAACGGACGGATAACCTTATTTCCCATTAAATGAACGCGGGTCCGCTGGGAGGGACGGGTGGATCGAGGAGGGAGCTGAGCCTATATTCCAGAGTAAGCCTGTCATCCAGCAGACAGTCACATGTGCAAATTGAAATGTAATGAGATTATCCCCCAGAAGGGAAACAATGCGGCCTCCTCACTATACAGGCAAAAAAATGGCTTAAGGGGGGTGAGAGACACACAAAATGAACCATCAGCAAAGTCATCAAAAAGGAAAAGAGAGCTCTGCTAAAGGCTAACACGGCAGGACAGGAAGGCTAAACTGTGTCTCCTCAAGGTGACCAGAGTCCCCTTAGATAAATCTCCACTGTCGTTGACCTTCTCTAGCCAGCAAACCTGCCGTCTCTCAATGATATGCATCCCAAACGTGTGGATTGGGTAGCGTGAGGCTGAAATTACGATGATGTAGTGTAGTGTTTTGGGAGAACAATGCATTTTTCCATCTCTGAGGACCTTACGGGTCTGACGGGGGCATTCGTGGATACTTTTGGATTGCTTTTAGTGGATATTATGAGTCGCCACAAGCAAGTCAAGGCCACTTCCTCTTTTATTCTGGCCTAACGTCTCAGGTCCTAAACAAGGAGGACATCCAGTCTTTTCTATCTCTGTTCCTCAAAGGCTGGAGGTCCACTTCTAGAACGTTTCCGAGGTCGGTCCTTTAGGCAGTCTGCTCACATGCGCCCCCTAGAGGCGCAACGTTTGGAGCAACGATAACCTGCTGTGACACAAAGGTTTTGTTCCTAATGACAGAGGACGTCGTCATCTCGCCAGGCAGCATCTTGATCATACCAATCATGTTAGATGACACACATCTACTGCACCCGGGGGGGAGGGAGGGGGGGGGCACCTAATCATTATCATTGATAATAACTGCAGGTCCTTCCTCTGTGGGACATCCTTCAGCCCTGATGGGATCCTTTTTCCCTCCCACACAACTCAGCATTTGAGCTGAAGAGAAAACACACAGCCGAGATGTTGGGGGGGTTGGGGGGGGAGGGGGGGTGAAGAGAGAACTTCTTGTGTGGATGCACAACACACCAGCTCATACATGCATGCAGGATCGAGATGTATAACAGGCTGCTTTTAATGACTGCACACATCTTTTTAAGGTCTATAAGTGGCCGGCCTTTTTGCACCTCTGCATACAGGCAGCATTGAGAGCTTCAAATCTATAGCGGGACATGGACACACACACACACACACACACACACACACACACACACACTTGCTGCTTCATGGAGCACAATATACAGAGAGCACTTTACAAAAATCCCGCTATCCTGTGTGCATTGCTCACAAAGAGGAGACATTCAGTTCTCAAAAGTAGGACAGAGGGGATATATGTAGACTTATGCAAACACACACACACACACACACACACACACACACACACACACCATAGCCAGAGTATTCTCAGACTAATCAATAATCCATTATGAACAAACTGCTTTTGCACTAACACTGAGCTGTGGGGAGAGAGACAGAGAGGCAAAGAAAGAGAGAGAGAGAGGGAGAGGCGCACAGCTGGACACACACGCACGTGCGTGCACACGCACACACATCCATGAGCTGTTTGCTAGTGTGTCAGCTGTGGGAGAGAATCTCTGGTGAAATAGATGCACTTATATCCTAAATCATAACAGACAATAAATCTTCAGTTAGAAAACAGACTGAAATGTCTCCATCTTTCCACCGTATGTCCACATGGAACCTCTTATCAGTGAGACAAAAACGATATCAGCCAACATGCACCTCCAGGACCGACCCCCAGCTATTTCCTTCTGTGAGGACGGGATGGGAAGAGCTCTGCGCAGATGCTGCGCGGTTGCCGCGATTCCAATTGCGGTGTGTGTCAAAGTGAACAACGACTCCAGCTTCACACGTTAACTCCAGCCCAAGTCTGGTTGTCCCCCCCCCAAACTCTCATCATGAGGCTGCTGGATCCAGGGCCAGTCGATCTGGGACGGGAAAGTCTGGCAGAGTTACTGTATGTTGGTGTTGCTGGAGTCGGGGTCCGGTCTGTCAGAGCGGCTCAGCCTCACATGCGGGAGGAGCAGTGGGGGGCTACGTGGTATTGTCAACATCTCTGATTCCCATTCCATCCCTGACCCCCCCCCCCCAACTCTTAAACATTGCCAGAACAATAGACGTGGTCTCCGCTGTCTGTCCCCCACCCCAGCCCCCGTTAGATAAATAGGCCGAGAGGGGATCTTGCCTGCCTACTTTATTTGCGTGAGAAGCCCATTTGGATTGAAAAGAGTCCACTGAGCTTGTGTGTGTGTGTGTGTGTGTAAAGGAAATGGCAGGTGTTTGGGTCAATACTGTCATGTCACATTTTGGGTGACCATACATGCTAGTCTGTGGGTCAGGAGTACCCCGGCTGTTCTCACAGACCATAATATAACTCTGAATTGCTGAGTGTATCCAACTGATCGTAAACGCCCCGAAAACGTTTGCCTGCACATTTTACCCATCGAAACGGTGCCTTCGCTGACCCGCTGCTGTGGTTCTAGCCCGGTTAAAAGCCGACAAGACCTGCCTGTTTCCATCATCTACAACTTCCTCTGGGAACTCGTGTGTGTGTGTGTGTGTGTGTGTGTGTGTGTGTGTGTTTCCAGCCCCATGGCTCCCCACCCCCACCAAGTTTTTCTCACACCGCTTGTTAACCCCTGGGTGCTCCTGTTCTCAAAGTTCCACAGCAGCGATTCCACACAAACACGCACCAAACCGTCACTGCGTGATCTAAACGTCCCTTTGATTATGTTCTCTTCCTTTTTTTTCCCTCTCTTTCAAATTAGAAGCATGACGATTGAGTGTGGAGGGAGGCGTTAAATGTGAGCACTAACTCAACCTGTTGGCGTTTCATTCAGGAGACTGACCTTTTTAACGCTGCGGTGGAGACAATGTTTGGTTTTAGCTTCGCTCCCAACTCTCTTCCCCCTCCTCTCTTATTTCCCTTCGCTTCTGCGCTCCTCCCTTCATCTGCAATCTGTGCAACCTCTTCAGATGAACCCAAATCAGTCTCCCTGAAGTGTAATTACGACGCTGACCACGAAGCCCGGCCGCCGCTCTCTCACACTGTCACACTTCCCGATAAAAGAGTTTCGTTCCGCCCAGATGACCCCGCCGGTGAGCGGGTTTTCACCAGTGGGCAGTGTGATGGAACGGAGTTCTGGTGAACGACCAGCCAAAAGGCTCTTTAGGCTGACGTTGGACATTTGGAGTAGTGTATACAGGCGTGGAGACAGCCTCTTAATGAAATAAGTTTCATTCAGTCATTTACGTCTTTGCCACTTTAAACATTAATAACATAAAAATGAGGCCTGTCTCTGAAGCCTGGCTTTGACATTTACACTAGATTCATCACCCAACGATAGAGGCCACTGCCCCCTCCTGGTGCGGAGTGTTACACTACTAGTTCTTCCAGGTTTTTCAACAAGAGCTAAAAAAGATGATGTCATTTGCCAGTGGGAGCAGTTCCGGATCATTTAGCTATAAATACAATGACGGAAGCTCTAATGAACACAACCACGCAGGGTTTAGGCTGTTGGGAGACGAGCGATGATGTCGAACGAGAGCAATGAGGATGGAAATCACTTGAAAGGCAACAGATGATACATCACGCCTGTCAGTCAATTGTTCTGTAATTGCTGATCTAAATCAGCTCTTGAATACATGCGTGGCCTCTTCACGGTACTTTTCACAGCTCATTTAGTTGCTTATTTGTTTTTGAAGCCATTTGATATCCACCGTATTTTCAACTCGTCGCTACCTCCAGGCAAATTCTCAAGAACGCATCCCGCACGAGTCGTCAGGGGAAGAACAGGGCAGCAAATCTGCCTTTTAACTCTTCTTTACCGCCTGCACACACACACACACACACACACACACACACACACACTCATGCTGGCAGGCAGGATGGGAGGGCTTCCACAGAAATCTCCTGATGGCTCTACTACAGAGAGAATGTGTGGGCTCTGAAAAGCAGTTGTTTTTGAGAGACGGCTCACATGCTGCTCAAACACACAAGCCAACAAAAAAGTAAATAAATAAATAAACACTCTGTAAAAAAATAAATAAAAAAACAGAAAATCACATCTCTGAACAAAATAACCTGTAGGTAAAATCAAATTCCCTATCTGGGGGCTGCACTCAAACCATCCCCTGGTCCAAGATTTACTTTAAATGTACTCGTTACCTTTTAATCCAAAACTGAAATAATCCTGGACGCTGTTACATCACTGTAACAGCGTCCAGGACAATATGCTTAACATTCCCAAATGTTGCACATTCAATCACTATAATTTGCTTTCAGTGCTTCGATTTAGAGTCTTATCTCCGATACACAGCACACGGAGAGCAGACAAAGTCCAGCCTATTCAGAGGAAAAAGCACCATTCAACATAGCATCAGATAAAAATGGAGTTTGAGGAGAGATTATCTAGGCCAGGTGAAACGCACACAATCGCACACTCAACCACCCTCTCACTCACTGCCAGGTTGACAAATCAGACTTCACAGGCTATTCAGTGTAAATAAAGCTAAATGTCACCTGAAAATGTCGAATTGATCAGACAAGATTAGCATTGGCTGTTTTGGTTTGCTGCCGTTTTGTGATAGTTATAAATTTCACATTTCTGAAGAAACCCTAAAAACAGCTCTGAAACCACAGTTAAATGAGAGCAAAGTCTGAAACGGAAAGTGAAAAAACAACATTTTTAAAACCAAAACTCTTTTATGAAATGTAATAAAAAAGAATGTGAGCTCAGGTTAGCATAACAAGCAATTATAGCTCCATTGTATAACACTTGAAACAACAAAGGCCAGTCAGTGAGCAGATTTTAAATGCTTCCATTAAGGTAAATAAAGCAAAATATCTTTTTGATTCACTAATATGAGGGGCCGTTGAGTTTAGGATCGTGTTTGCAGTCCCTCTGGGATTATTATGGAAATATGACTGTCATACACAAAGTTCAATAAGAACACTGTGAAGTCGTTATTGACGATCATGGGTCCCAGGGGAATATTCAGAATGGCTGTGTGTGTGTGTGTCTGTGTTCTTGTTCTTGTTACATAGTGAGGACCACAATAGATATTTCATGTGCAAAGTGAGGACATGATGGGGAAGTGAGGACATTTTGTCCTTAAAACCTCAATGTGCAGTTTGAGGGTCCTCATACTTTGTGTTAGGATTAAGGTTCAAACTCTGTGCATATTATGGTTAGGAATTTAGGCCTGATGGTTGGTCGGAAAATACAAAACTGTGGAAACGATTGTCCATGGTGGTTGTCACAATGAAAGCAGTGCGTGTGCGTGTGTGTGTGTGTGTGTGTGTGTTTGCGTGCCCTCAAACATCTGTCCAGGATTTTATCATCATACATGCTAATAAAAAAAGAATCACACAGCAACTGAAGCTGCTAAAGCCAATAACAAATGCTTTTTGCAGACACACCACTGTCTTCCAGGGAGGGAGAGAAAGTGGGCCCAGCAAAGCTAGATGACACATTTCTCTTATACGCAAGCTGACGGGCATCACCGTGAGTGAACGCGTATGCGGTCGTGATGGATGGCAGCGTAAGAAAAAGTACTCTCATCTGGGTCACGTCTTGTCAGGCTGACTGATTCGCATTGATGAAATCAAGCCGTCTTGTTAACCCACCGAGTGGAAAATAAAGCACAACAAGCCAAAGACCGGAGGAGGAGAACAAGAGCAGCTGAGGAGAGGAAGACGATGACAAGAAAATGAAAGCGGTGGGGCAAATAATGAGAGGGAGGGCAGCGGAGGGGTGATAAGTGGTAAATAGCGGTGTAGTGTCATGGCAGGGGATGGATTGGGATAATGGGAGCTGACTGAGAGGGGGGCCCGGAGAGACTGACGCAGAGAGAAGAGCAGGTTGTGCGCACGGGAGAATACACCAGGCACGTGACTAGATTAGGATTACAGAAAGATATATTTGTTGTAAAGAGATAGAACACTACATTTTGGACTTTCCTCCTCATGACCTGCTTGTCAGCAGCCTTTTCTCAACTCCCCCGTTCAAAAACCTCAGGTAGCAAACGCTGGGCTGCTGATGGACATCTGGAACCATCGGAGGAGGCAGAGGTGTCAGACTGACAAGCTGCCCGGTAACAGGCAACATCGTGTGACTGGGATCCTGGAACTGTCCCAAATATGATCATGAAGCCTTAGATTCAATGTCACCTGCTTCTTTAAAGGATTTAAACTTAAAACGGTTAATGAGCATGCGGTTAATGACACTCAAAAAAGACACCTATTTGGAAAGCGGCATTATTTTAATGTCTGCAATACTGTGTGTTATTAGATCTTAATCGAGCATGTATGCAATTTCTGTGCTGGCAAATGTTCCTCAGAGCTGAGGCCTTCTTTAACAGGCCCCTGAATGCAGCGTCAGAAACTGATATATAGTTAGTCTTCTTTTCACAATTGTGCTAATTTCTGCTGAGAGGTAGCTCCGTTTTCCTCTCATTTAAGTCACAAGCACAAACAAAGAGAGAGCAAATGTTGCATCAATCTGCGGTGTTTGCGCAGATCTCCCCAGAGAGACTGGATGCCTCCTGAGGGAGCTACCTTCAACAGCAAGGAGCAAACAGCCATTATACCAGCCAGACAACGAGCTACCGCTAACACACAACAGGCCTTAAAAAGTGACAGCGGATTAAGCACCCACATCACTGGTGGACAGATTTATTACAAAAAGTATCAGGAGGAGTTCCACCAGCAAACCTTTAACTGGTCATGACGTTAGCAGGCAGCGCTAATGTAGTTAATAGCTGGGCTGCCCCAAGAAAAAATTGGACATATTAACTGATTATATTCCCCGCCCTGCTGCAAAATCATGTGTTTCTTATAATTCACCTGAAACAAATAAAGAATAAGGAATAATTTAGCGAGTTTTCCAAGATTCAGTAGCCATGTTTGCTATTCGCAGCCGCAAGCTAACGGTTGTTTGTTTCCAGCCTCGGAGCAAACTGGTGGGACATATGAGGCCCTCAGCGATTGTTTTATCTTGTAGAAATAGACAGAGCAGCAAAGATTTGTGTCACCCGAGGTCCTCATAGTGTAAATTTTGGAAAAGAAAACAATGCCTGTTTTCCATTTTCCCAGGAAAAATTCAGGATGTTCTCCAGTAGATTTAAGGAAAACAAATCCATTACTGCCACCGATTGTTGTGGGTTGGGAGACTGGCCTTTATGGCCTCTTTTAAGTCCATTAATTACGTGATTTTGTGGACTTGCACAGGTATAATCTGATGGGATTAGAGGCTATATTCTTTAAATAGAGTTCTGCGACCAGGGATTAAATGATCACAGCCAGCCGGCCTCAAGAGCAGCAGATTTTCATCTTTAGATCGTGGATTTAGTTACACAAGAGGCGAGTGACGGAGGAAAACATCCGAGCCGAACCAAAACCTTGAACCCAAACAAACGTGGAGGGAGAACAGTTGCAGATTATGGGTGTTGTGCCCCCTGTCTTATTCTGGGGCTGTAATAACCTGGACAACCTGCTCTTTTCTGGAGGGGTGCAGGTCACGTCTGAGGTTGAGGATGGAGGACGGAGCCACTCGAGGCCTCGGCCCTCCTCTCCATTACTATCCTCCTCACATCTGGATACAATGTGGGCCGGGGGGGCAGCTGCAGGGGGGAGTGCAGGTCTGCTGGGGAGTCTTTACAGAACATCAAGAGGCTCTGGGAAAAAGGTGCTCCTGCCGGTGGTAGATGTGGGGTGTAAAGGTGGGGGGAGCACTCAAAAGCTCCCTGTCTTTGGTGCCCTAATCTGACTGTAAGGCCCCGAGCAACAGACAGACAGACAGACAGACAGACAGACAGACAGACAGACAGACAGACTGTAATTGAACCCAGGAAACAGAACGTAAAGACAAAGAGCCCCGATGGGGGCAGAAAAGTGCAACCTGGGCTTTCACTTGGCCAAACAACCTCACTTTGGTGCATCCTTTATGTCTGCTGCCCGTCCACCAAAGCCACTCTCACACGTGCACGTGTGAACGCGCCCCACTGCATCGTGATGCTGGGAAATCCTAACGAGTCTGCGTAAATACAGCAGCAGACCCCCCCTCAGAGGGGAGCGCAGCCGCGTTGGAGACTTCCACCACCGACACTCCACCATCCCGACCAGCTCCAACATCTGCGAGTGCATCCATGCGCGCTCTCTCCACCGCCCCCCCCCCGACCAGACAAGGTGGCGCGTCCACTATGTGGCCGTCCATTTTGTTAAACAGCCGCTTCAGCCAAAGGAACCTAACCTCTGCCGTCAGCTCTGGCTTTCAGGACGCAGTGCCCCATCAAGGCGTTCCTTCGCTCTCTTTCCTTCCTCTGGGGAGGGAACAGCTGCAACCTGCACCCGTCTGCTGCAGACTCATCCTACAGGCATGCTTGGAGTTCCACTCTGCCTCTGATCCACATGTGGACTCGGGGGTGAGCTCATTAGCCCCTGGGCGACCCCCCACTCCCCCTCTCACCTCTGTCCTCAGTAACCCTGAAGCCCGTCCAGTCCTGATAGCCGTGTTTTATACTGGGCAGAACTGGCCTCTCACGGGCAGCGGGCAGAGCCGACCTGTCCTCCTGTCCTCCTGTCCTCCACGTGAGGGTCTGCTGGGGCAGAAATGTCTCGTCTCCCAAAAAGGACAAAACAGTAGCGACAGGCGGGGATGTCGATAACAGGCGCCACTCAGAAGGCCCCCTTATTTAAAAAGTAATGACTTTTATTTGATGTTTTTGGGCGGCATGAATCAGGCCGCCGTCCCCGGCACGCGGGCACGCTCGTGCGTGCACTCAAACACTGGCGGATTGGCTTCACGACAAGGTTAGGCTGACATCAACGGCTAACGATCACTTCCTCGTTGGGCTGAATGATTAGCTGCAGTAGCCTGCAGACATTTCCAGCTTGTCTGCCTGAGTTGATCAGACATGCAACATAACTGGGCTCCAGTCTGCGCCGACCCCACACACACACACACACACACACACACACACACACACGGGTTGCCTTTTTAGTGTGGAAACACACTAAAACTCGAAGAACGAGCCTTCCTTTTTGTGATTATTTCGAGAAAACCGAAGGAAGCAACGAAGCAGGAGGAGCCGACCGCGATGGCAACAATCATCTGCAGGACTGGTTTTAAGCAGAGAGGAAGTGGAGACCGACCGTTTGTGCCGTTCTCTTTCAAAGTAGGCCAGCCGCGGCAGTACCACTTACAGACACTAGGAGCTGTAGAGATGAGCCTTTCAACTTTGGAGTTTTGGTTTTGAATATTCAGTGTTGCTTTGTGGGCATATGTAAAAAAAAAAAATCATAGTGAAAGGAGAAGAAAGGTGTGAATTTGTCACTTAAGTGTTTTTCTGGTGTTTTTTATTTGTTCCCCTGTATTTCTCAGGAGCTCTTAGCACATCTGTTTGTGAAACAGGGATGACAAGACTTCTCTTTTTCCATTCTGAATCTGCTGTGAACACAGCTGCCCACACAAAGAACCATTAAAAAAACCCTTAACTTAAACCTTTAAAATATAAATCCACCTCTTTTGTTTCCATTCATTCATTAACTAGAAGAGAAGGTTGAAATCAAAGGAAATGGAGCCTCTCTACTCGGGGAAACAGTCCGCCCATCCCCCACTCACCCTTAATGCCCTCCGGGCTGCTGTGAGTTTGGATTAAGTTTGGGTGCTGCCTCCCCTCCCTGCCGAGCCGGCCATCACCCCTGCAAAACACACACACACACAGTCAGTGTGGCCCGACGCGTATAAGGGAGGCCGCAGAGAACCAAGACACGGAAAAAACACCTTTATAACAAAGCCATGGAATAAACTGATCCGAGCCACTTCTGTGGTGGACAAATAATTATTAAAACAATGTGTGGCATCGGTGAAAGATAAGGTGCATTAAGCTGCTGGGTAATGTAGTTTTTGTGAAAGAACTGACGGTATTACCTTTTTTTAAAGGCCTTTTTTGGTGCTATCTCATTAAGGCCGGAGTGTGCGCATGTGCGTGTGTGTGCAGGCAGCAGCGGATCAATAACGGCAGTCTACTATAGTGACATCTGGGCTCGGACAAAGAGCGCCGTTCCTTCCCCGGCGGCTCCCTGCCTCCATCCCCGACCGCGGCCACGTGGTTCCCTGGGCTGCTTCTCCCAGCTAAGCTTATTCCTCTTCTCTTTAATCCCGCAGCAATCGCGGCAACAATGCCAAGCGCCTGTTCTGCGGCAGGAATCTAGTAACTATGATCACCATGTCAGCTAGACCTGACAAGAGCCGCTAATGGTGACGGCCACCCTGGTGTGTGTGTGTGTATGTGTGTGTGTGTGTTGAGTTGTTCTGTCAGAACTGGCCTGACAGTTTCTGGTTCCGCGCCTTAAACATGTGGTTTGCTAAATCTTTGCGTTGAAAGAGGGGCTGAAAGGCTACCGGCCGCGCCGCAGGCGCTGATAAATTGGGTCGATACCCGACCCCAATGATTTCCCTGCTCTCAACACGCTCCACCTCTGATTTAAGTGACCGTTTCTGCGCCTTTCTGCAGCTGATTGGATTATTGTTTGATATTACCAATAAAAGTTGGAACAGTCGGTCAACTGTGAAGGTTCTAGCGCACGTTTATCTGAGTTGAATCGCTCCATTTATTCACGTGGATGGCATGTGCACTTATAAACTTGGTTGTTTTTAACAATATAATCGGGATAAAAAGCTTCCGGCTGATGAGTGAGGGATCTCTCCACACCCACATTCAGCTGTTATTACTGGTCTTAATGACAGGACATGTGCGAATACCAGCCGATCCCTTTATTACAGTCACCCGCACAGCCCAAAAAAACATTTCAAAGTCGCAGTAAATAGATATTTTTTCTTTTCATTGAGGTTTTATTTGTTTTTAAATGCCAATCATGGCTTCTTTTTTTTTTACCAGATTTTGGAGTGTCAGAGGGGCTTTCCCACAACTGCGTCTGAGAAGCGGATGATGAACCATAACTTTGACAAAAACAGTTAGCACCCCCCTCCCCCGTCCCTCCAGTTTAAGCTGGTCCAGTGCCTCAATCCCCCCAGCGAGCGCCTCCCGTTCCCGCCACCAGCTCGACCCCTCTCCTATCTTAATCCTCTCATTTCTGTATCATTTTCGGCAGGGCTAATTTACCAGCGTGCACACTTCACTACCTGGACGGGGTTCTTTGGCTCTGCGGGGCCTCTATCGATCCATGCGGGGAGGGGGTGACCCATATAGAGGGCTTAGCCACCCACCTGTTACCAAAGTTTTGAGAAAGGGGGCAACCAGAAATGTTTCTGGGCTCACCCGAAACGTGAGGCGCGACGAGAGCGGCGGCGGTAGAATTCCTTCCAAGGAAGCAGAAAGTTTCCCATGGAGGGCTCATTTATAATTTAACCCGTTAGCTCTGTGTTTCTAGGCTAACACAGAGAGATTGCCCTTTCAGAGTGGAAACCCCCACCATGCAGCAGGGAATCAATGCCGTCACCACGAACAGACAGCAGATCTGCGATTCAAATGATCAGCAGCAGCAAAGAGAGAATCAGTTATCGCCTTTTTCCGACTTTAGCTGAAACACAAACAGATAGCAGCAAAACCAGGTATTTTAAAACAGGTTCGTGTTGTGATCTGTGGCATTAACTATGCACATGTAGGACTGGAACCCTTCCAGAACCGAATTCCTCGAGGCGCAGGAAACCACCAACAGACGCCTCATGCTAACGCTTGGCAGTCGCCGTTTGAAAACCCAGCTATTCATCCGTCCGGAGGTCTCGCGGAGATGTGCACGCTGAGACCGCTGACATTTTCCAGAACACTGAAGGCGCTCAGATGCAGCAGATAATGAAACGTGGAGAGAAACACTGACCTGAAAATATCAGCAGATAGATGTCACACGAGCTGATACCACATATGATAACGCCAATTTAGCAACCGGGCACTCCTTACGCAAATGTAGTTGCTACAGTTGCTACACTAGAATAAAGTTTGAGTTGTCTTTTTAGACACTTTTATGCTAAAACTCCTCAAAGGTTCATCTCATTTTGGCAAAAAGCCTATATTAGCTAGATTTTTTTAAGATATACATACTGTCTCTGCATAAAACTGGCAGCCCACGTGGCTAAATCTGTCGCTATCACACTGGTATCTGATACTTTGCTGCATCTCTAATATTAGGGCTACACATTTAGCGTGACTTGTTTCTCTTTTTCTCCCCTGCCAAAACAGACAAAAAGCCACCAAAAATAAGTTGAACACTCAGTTAAAAGTTGCCATAAATGTCAAAAGGAGAACCTAATTCAAGGACTGGTTTTAAATGTGCACGCTTAAACCAGGACGCAGCAGAGGAAACGTCGGCGTGAAGCAGCTGCGACTGAGAACAAAGGTGAAAATCAGCCTCTCAACAAACCACCCCGGCGTTGAAGCCCCTCTCATTGGGAAGGTAAATGATTCTGTCTGTGGCTAAAAGGCACAAGGCAGTAATGAGTAATGAAAACAGCCGTGTTAGAGCTGCCATTCAGCGAAGGGCCTGCTGCTGTGGAATGTGAGGCGCCATTCATTCACATGCGTTAAAAAATGCATTTCTGCCACCACAAAGCCCAGCCTTGTCCTCATTGTTTTCCACCACGCCAATACAACACTTCCACGTTCTGTAGGGAGAACACGCACCCAAAAAAGAAGGAATAATCCAACTGCTAATTTCCCTCCCATGAGGGAAATTAAAATGGAGGGCGGAGGGGGCGAAATGAGGGAGAGTCTTTCAAAGGGGCAGAGAGCCGCACCGGCGCTGGAAGTTTGATCGAGATAAGCGGCGGCGGACGGAAAAGTAAGCACACAAGCCGCTCGCAAGAGACAAACAGTCCTATTGACAAAAGCGGAACGTAAGAATGCGTTTATTCAGAGCTTGAAAAGAAGCACGACGGTGGAAGGAAATCAAACACAACGAGCGCTCGCTGGACTCTCCCGAGGCCGTTCCCTTAAAACTCCAAACCTGACCAAAATGTGGACGTGGGGCATTTAGGAGCAGACAAACCAAAACTGATAAGAAAAGAAGAGAGGAAGAAAAGCAACCCCCCCCCCCCCCACACACACACACACACACACGTTCAACAAGTGATCTCTGACTAATTAAAATAAAGACCAGACGGCCATCTTTAAAACACCAAACAAGCATGACCTCACGCTGCCATTTCATTAAACACTTAAATAGAAAAAACACTGTTATTTAAAGCTCCAGTATCTCCTTAGATCTATTTCTGGTGATGTTCTGGGGCCACAGAACAGGTGCCCCCCCCCTTAAAGACCGTTTGTCATCAGCTGATGGAACGGGACGGACGAAACACGTCGTCTGAAATCTGACAGGGCAGAGACGACGTAATCCCGTCTGCAAAACAACGCTCTGTGTGTGCAACCCCCCCCCCCACACACACACCCCCCGTGTCTTTCTGTACGTGTGAGTGAGTGACCCGACACGGGAAAATATACTGTATCTGCAAAACAAGGAGGAGAGAGAGACAGAGGGAGGGAGGGAGGGAAGACAACTGAATTCAGAGGTTACATCACCAAACAGGAACACAGTGTGTGTGTGTGAGTGTGTGTGTGAGTGTGTGTGTACCTGTACATTAACTGAAGTTTCAATCCATTATCCTTCTTAAACATGTGTGCACGGAGCCTGTGTGTGTGTGTGTGTGTGTGTTTATTTACATAACTCCTCCAGCCTCAGGGACTCTGATGACAGCCTGTATTAAACTGATAATAAGTTTACCCCCCCCCCCCCCCCTCCTCCCCCCAGTAGCTGTAATTGGAACTTTTCTGGCTCCTACTGCCGCTCCTGGACTTCCCAATCTCGCCTCTAACGCGTCACAATCGCAGTAAATAAAGGCAAATAACTTCATTTTGCATGTGATTTGCATCGCAAGGCTCCCTGCAGCGCGTCAGCCCAACGTTCCCCAAAAAAATGCCTCCCCATCTCATCTGCCCCTGCGGATGGGGCAGTTCTGCCTCCGAATCAGTTCCCGGTGGGTTTTAAAGGCTGCTGCGCTGGAGGGGCAGCAGGAATAACAAACAACAAGGAGAATGACACACTTCCTTACCAGGCTCACCAGCGCCGCGATCGAACACTGACACGCACAGAAATGAGAGGAGACCGGTGCAGCTCGGGAGGGAAAGAAAAAAAAAAGAAGCAAATGCAAAGAGTCCAGATCCGGCAGCGATAAGAGAGGAGACACACTCAACTGATCCCGGAGCAGCGATCGCGCCCCGAGCTGCAACTGTGCACGAAAACGTCAACAATTGTTATTTTAATTATTATGTCCGACGAATTCCGACCTCCTTGTGTTGAAGCACAGTACAGGTCCCCCCCCCCCTCTCTCTCTCTATCTCTCTCTGTCTCTCGCTCGCTCGTCTCCAATCGTTTCGCTACTGCTGCCTTCAAATGTGGTCGGAAATGTGGCAATCATTAAAGTAATGGTCGTTAAACGACGGCTAACGTCTTGTAAATATTGTAATTTAACCACCCCGCCTTTTGAAGCATAAATGGGCGCCGTGTGGAGCGGGCGATACGATTTATTTCGAGGTGGCCGTGAATTGTAGACGAGCAACTTATTCAGAGTTTAGATTTTGCAGACGGTTCCCCATTTTCTGCCACCTGAGTGAAGGCGGATTCATTAAAGACACATTAACTCTCGTGTTTGCGTCTCTCCCGTGTGAGTTTCTGATTTAAGAGTGATCAAAATGGCGACCAACAGTCATTTTCCAGTTTCACTCGAGTCTAAGCGACGTGATCTGTTGCGTGACTGATCAGATAAGATTAGGCCGTTACAAGAAGGAAAAACGGACTCAATGTGGGCGCTTGAACGCAGCACAACTAAAAAAAATGCCTGATGTGAACTATAGAGGGAGAGAGAGAGATGGATGATCGAGGGTGGAAAAAAGAAGTGGGAGAAAAGTTGTCTGTAAACCTGTCCATGTGCGTGCGCGCGGGCATGCGGGCCATTGTGTTTCGTTTTCTGCATTGATTCGTCATGTGGTGCGTTCACTGCGTTTCAGCGAAGTTGTCTGTTGATTCTACACCCCCCCCCCCCCCTCCCTTCTTGCACGCGCTTTTGGAATGCACATTAAAACGCGCACACCCACACGACAGCATAATCGGTTTGGGAACTATGTGTCTGTGTCTTCTGCCTCACTTTAGCTTTGTTTCATTTCTACCTGCGCGTAATCGCCGCGAGGCCCATTAGTTCGGATTGTGTGTAGTCCGATCTCATTACCATGACAATAGGGTCGCATCCCGTGGCGCAGCCGCGCATCAATCCAGAGGAAAGAAATGGGGAGGGGGGGTAAAGTTAGGTACGTCGAGATCACCCAACCCCTCCTCCACACCCGACCCCTCACGCGCGCGTGCACACGCACGCCCACACACACCACATGCAGATGCGCTGCGAGGAGCTTTAATTGTAGCAGAAACTGAGAGAAGCCCACCGGGGATCTTGCAGCGGATTCAGACCCGCATTCGTGACACTCCGGCACCTGCCTTGCTCAGTGGCAGTTATGTCAGGTTTATGAACGCGCACATACGCGCACGTCTCGATAAAGTAATGACCCCTTATCCGAGCCCTCCCCGCGCGTCTCCCAATGAAAAACACGCACAAATCTCTCCATCTTCTCTGAAAGCAACTTTTATTGCTGCCATGAATGTTTGTTGATGCCGTGGCGAGAAACCAGCGACCCCAGATGGGATGGGGGGGGGGCAGTGGAAAAGTTCCCCTCTTCTTCTCTTCATTTGAATAACTGAACAGTTTGGAGAAAATAGTGCCAGTGGGGGGCTTTTAAAAACAAAGGTGCGCGTTACTACTCGGCGCCCCGCAGGAAACGCATAGACGCACGCTCCTGCTCTGGCTGTTGTCTTGACTTGATTACCGACAGGATGAGGTCTTTAATCAGACTTCCATATTTATAAATCAAGCTCGGTCCGCCGACTTTCACCGACGCGCACGCCACTCCGCTCTGACGAGTGAGCGCGCATAAAGAGAAAGATAAAGACGTGCCTACCTGTTTCCTCCGAGGGAATAATTCAGGGTGACTTCAAGAAGCAGAGACAATCCTAAAGGTGAAAGCATGCTCTGTGCAGTGTACGCTGAAGTGCATGATTGAGGCGGTCGAGTCCATTCGCTCCAGCGGGGGTGGAGCGAGAGTTCCTACCCGCAATTACGCGTTTGGTTCTGGCAGGAGGGACACAAAGACGCGTCCGTGCGTGCTGTTGGTGATTCTGTCCGCTGTGTAAATATCACCAGGGTGCTTTACGGGAGACCCTCGGCTGTTTGCACCCATCCGTGCCCCTCTCGCCAAATGGTTCCGTCTGCGTTAAATGGAACTATCTGCTATTGTCTCATCAGTGAAAAGTTGTTGATGCTGCTCGGGAGTCGCGGAAAGTGCGTCAACGGTGAAGGAACGAAGACTTTACGGGAACAATTCGAAGGTTCTGAACGACACCAAAGACAAGAAGAGGGAGGAAGACGCGAAAAATGGCGGAGTTTACGTCCTTTTCTTTCCCAACTGCCAATACGGGCAATTAGACGGCCGCAGAGTCATCTGGCTTGATCCACCCTGAACATCTGTTAGTGAAACATGCAGTCAGAGCTCACAGACAAATACAAGGACTGACGTGAATAAAAAGAAGAAAACAATAATAATGGTCCCCGCTGGTGCAGTTGCAAACATGTAAATATAGTCTAATTACTGTTGTCCAGCCAAGCAGGTTGTCAGACACACAGTAGTAGCAGTTTGAGCTTCACCTCCTCCTCAAAGAAAGCAGTTAAAATAAAATAAGAGAAATGTTATTATTCCCGAAGGACAATGCTGCAAAGAGTTCACATAAACAAGGATAACCGAAAGGAAAATAATAAAGTTAAAAATTGCCTAATGTTCTCTGAAAGGGGTCAAAATGTTCACTTAATGTCCAGTTAAAGTGGCAAAACTAAAGTTGAGATGGGAAACTGTTTAAAGTGTCAGAATGTAGAATATAAGGGCCAAAACACGGCGTTCAACCACAAGGTTCAAGTGGTAAAACTTACAGTTAATGTTGTAACGTGAGCAAAGAAGTGTAAATGTTGGTGTTTAATATTACGGTCCAATCAAATATGCTCATTATTACGTTAATATTAGCGTTTTATTTTTAATATCAACATGAACGAGCTCTTATCGTGCAATGAAAGGTGGCATAGTGATGATTAAACCTTGGGCTGCTTCATTTGTATCACAAACAAAGGACAAACCTGGGAACGCCACTTCGCAAAACTGGAAAATCCAGAAAAACCTGTCAAATAAAGGCGATCGCCTCGAGCTTCTTCTTCGGTTTGATCTGATTGTTGTCCTGTCGTTCCCATGACGACCTCACATCAGACGCCGGAGCTGCCGGCCTTGTTTTCCTCCATATGAAGTATAGTTTTGTTTTTTCTTTAAATAAAGGGCCCCGGCTGTGGCAAAGTCATGTTTAATAAGTGTCACTTCTCAGCAGCGTGGCGGGTGTTGTGCAGAGGTCAGGCCTGTTTGCTCAGCGTGTGCACGTGACAGGAAGCCATGTTGCTGCTGATGCACCAATGGGTTCAGACGCACAGACATCTTACCTGGCACGGGCCCACGCCGTGGAGTTTACCGCCCTTTACTCAGCTGTTCGGCAGAAAACACGTGAAAACATCACACGTGCACGATCAATCTAGAGCAGAAACACATCCATCCGTGCTGTTGCAGATGTCACGGCGCCCACGTACGCGCGGCGCCCGTGCTCTCCTTCGCGAGCCCATTCTTCCACTCACACCCGTGACGGTAATGGGAAGCACACATGGACGTTAGCGTTAGCAGGCTCTCTGTGGCGTGAGTCACTCTTCAGATACTTCCTGTTATTAGAGCGCTGCTCTTTAAAGCTGCCTCCCTCCTTCTGACTCCTGCTTTCCAAGTCAGAGGGAATGTCAGGCCAGATACTCCAAGGTGTCCTCGTCCCCCCCCTCGTTTTAAGCCTTTAAGCAGTCGGAGCGGAGAAGACTTCCCGTCGAACGCTCTCGGGTCATCTTTATTTTTAAATGTGCCACGGTGAACCTTCATGCTAACGGGAAAATGATTGCACGGTGATGCCTCTGCACGCTGTTGCATGTCCAAGGCAATCAGTCACCCAGAATCCAGAAGCGGTGATTTAAAATCATCTTTTGTTTGTGTTGGCTGAGGCTGAATTTCACGTGCACATTTTATTATTAGTTAATGAACAGGCTACAGCACGCAGCTAGTCCCTGGCAGCAATTCAGCATGGCAGAGTTATCAATGCTGGGGGCTGCTTGGTAATCCTTGGGGGGGGGCTCTTTGATACAGGTTTTGCTTGCTTTTTTATTGGCCCACTTTTATTTTGGGCCGTGACGTGTCGGGAATATTTTACAATCTCCCTATAGAACGGACACCGGACAGGCTGAGAGGCTGTTGCTGATGAACAATGCGGCGAAAATGCTGCTTTGATTGACGGAACACACTTCACACTCTTCCCCAGAACAGAACCGTCCTCCTGTCTTTCCCACAGAAATCAGCTTTTCCCTTTGATAGTCACAGTCATTCCAAAAAGATCCCAAATTCTCATATTTCTTACACCAATTAAACTTAATTGCTACGGCAATGACACAACCCCACAGTTGATCTACTTTTGTCTTAAAATGGAGCCTGCCGCTATCCCACACCATCTCCTGGTGACTGACATCTCCAGCCCCCTTGTGCGCAATTAGCTTGAAGAGCATTAGCGACTGCATGCTAATTGTCAGCTGCCGAAGGACTGCAAGGAGAAACCCTCAAGGATACACCTCTCTGCGGGAGGGGGGGGGGGGGGGGGCGGTGCCGGTGGCGAGGGGGCTTTGTTGCCTAGCCAGCACACAAGCAAATACAGTAGGCAGCAGTGGGAAGCCCAGGTCTCGCCATACTACATGAAATATTTATGGTATATCACATTACCCTCTGTGTTTTTCGGACTCTGGTTGCCGCCACACCTTCATCAGTTCAGATGAGGAGGAACAAATTCAGCCGTCTGCATGAAAAAGGCTGATTTACAGAGGCAACATCTGCACCTTCTTTATCTGTGCTGTTCAGTTTTTGACGTGGCGTTCAGCCATTTCTTCTCGAGATGACTTCTAACGTGGCCAGAGGCTTCCGGAGTGAATCTGCACACTTTTGAATTTAGAAGAACTGGATTCTTCTATTTCCACACAGTTACAGGAAGAAGCTCTCTCTCTCTCTCTTTCTCTGTCTCTCTCTCTCTCTGTCCTTTCTCTATCTTGTTGACTCAATCTGAAACAGCTTTTTTGGATCTTGTTGACTTCCTGGTTGCGCTCTTCCCCTCCCACTCATCTTTAAAATATTCACACACACCCCGCCTCTGCACTCCTCTTCTGTCCACCTTCTTATCAAATTCCATAGGGTGAGGAGGGGAGGTGAGGGCGGATCCTCCCAGGAGAATAATCGCTAACGCCACTTAAGCAGCTGGCAGCTTCACAAACCCAAAATCCCACTTTATGACAGCTAATGCAGCAGCAGCATAGAGGCTACAGATAAGGTGGCTGCTGTTGTTTGTTAGTTCTGGGTGTGTGCGGTGGGTGAGACGAGAGGGGGGGGGGGTCGCTGAAAAGCCCTCTCGGTGCGTCGTGAATGTGACTGATTGAGTCGTCCCAGGTTGTGTTCTGTTGCTAATACAGTTACGTGTTGTAATCGTGCAGTAATAACATCATAATCCCATCTGGAAAGAGAAACTGTGGACTGTGTATGCAGTGATTGAGGCCATTTCCTGTGTGTGTGTGTGTGTGTGTGTGTGTGTGTGTGTGTGTGTGTCTGTGGCAGTGCATTTTAAGCAGAGGTGACTGCAGGAGGCAGCCTGATGGATACAGGATCACACTGCAGCGCTTTACATTGTCTCCAGTCCTCCTCCTCACCCTCCCCTACCGCCTCCCTCTCAGCAGAATCATCACTACAAACCCCCCCAACACACACACACACACACACACACACACACACACACACACACACACACACCTTGCATATGCAGCATTGCAGCCGGTGCAGGCTTACACATGAAATGCATGAAACTCCCAACACACACGGGGGGAAAAAATAGCCAAGGTGATTACAAGAAGACCTGAAGTGTACACATGCAAAACACTCTGAAGGGAGCTGCTAGTTCCCTCTAGCAAAACAGTAAAAACCTCAGCCCTCAAACACGCACACACACACACACACACACACACACACACACACACACACACACACACACACACACACACACACACAAACACGCACACACACACACACACACACACACACACAAACACGCACTGGCTCATTCAGAGGCAACCATGCATGTTCAGAGACAAGAAGGTGAAAGATGGCACGGGGGGAAAGAAACGGCTACCGGGGATCTGCCGAGGATATCACAGAGCTCGCTTTCATCAACGCCGCTTCACACCAGGATCCCATCGCACAAGGCAAACAGGAAGTTGGGGCCGTGCAGCTGCTGACATACCTAGCCATGAGAGCAGGTTTATTTTATGGCGGCAGCGACCACGTGAGACGGGGAACAGGAAGTCTCGGCTACTGTCTCTCGGCTCTTTATCCAAAAATACAGAGTGGCGTCTGTCTGCGTTCTTGAAAGCAGGCGCGAGGCGGGCGGCTGCGTGTCTGCGTGAGGCAGGAACATCCATTGTTTTCCATTTGTCGAATTTTAACACCAATCCACATGTCAATACTGCTCCTTTAATTCTCGCCTGCATTACTGGAGGTCTTTGAACACATCCTGAGTGGTCCTGATTGAGACATCATCCGTTTTACCTCATGCACACACGCACGCACGCTCGCGATGATGTGCTAATGAACACATGGCCCTGAACACGCTGCCTGACTGACATTGTGTCTGACATTGAATCTGGCGGTAGACAAGCGCTCAGAGGCATGTGATGGGTGTGCTGGCGAGGGGCCGGGTTAGACTCCGGGCGACACACCATATGATATTGATTATCTTTTGTTTAGCTATCTCTGCAGCTCCTTGCCCTGAAGGACTCAACTCACGTTATTGTCTGGCATGGGGGCTCGTTTACTTCAATTTGGAGAGCGCGAGATCTCCTAAATAAGCAGGAAAACCCTCCACGCAAGCGCCCGTGTTTGCCCAACACGTCGCATAAATGAGCGGTCACTTATTTCTGTTAAAGCTCTCCAGCTAAGATGCTAAAACAATGCTTTTCTTCGGCGTTTTCAGCCACGTAGCCACTCTTTTCTAGGATCCTGATTCATTTTTCTACTGCTAAGTTGTTTTTACAGCCCATTTTGGTTTTGGTTCCCATGTTTAGGTTAAGTAGCGTTAGCATCTGTGCGACACTGTTTTAACACTGGGGAAGAAGCTTGAGCTAATGTCACCACTGAAAGGGGCCTGCCACAGTTGATTTAGCTGACCCTGCTTTCGTTATTTGGTGGTTTGCAGCGTATCGACGGCCTGTGAAAGACGGCTGGAGCAGGAGCAGCTATCGAGTTCAGAGCCCCATATTTCCTGCTTTGCAGACGCAAACTCTAAAACGGTTCCACGTCTAAAAAAACCCGCTCACACGCCTACTCGCCTCAAACACTCACCATTACACCCACCCCCACACTCACTTCTGCCTCTGTCAACTCAGAAAAGTTGAAATTGATACACAACTTCTGCTCCTTCTGCTGCCCGTAACGCGGCATCATCAACGCGTCTGCCATCAGTTTGATGAAAACGGGTTTTTTTTATTCACCAAACAGAGTCGACAGGAATCAGGGCAGAATTAGAACAACGTCAGACTGTTTTAAAGCTGTTTCATCAAACACTTTAAGGTAAAGTTTCCCCCTCTCTTTTGCCCCCCCCCCCTCCCAAAATCTCTCATCTCACCGCCAGCCGTTGCTGCTATTCCTCCATCACGTCTAATCGATTCCTGCAGGTCGATGGCGGCTGCCGTTGGCACATTAGCATCGGCGGAGAGCAGCATGAATTCGGATCCATCTTTCAATATTTGTGTTCACGAGTCGGATGCAGTCAGTCTCACGGAGAACCATGAAGCAGCATGGGCACCGGTCAGTTTAGCCTCGACGTACGATGGCTCGGTTGCTAGCTGACGTTTCCACACATGAGCCACACAACATGCACGTGTAGACTTGCAAAAAGCTTGTGGAGGCTTCCTTTGTTTAATGAGGCACCAGCTCCTTTTTCGCAGCAGGAACTTTTATCATTGAGCGGCATTTTGGAAAACCTCGCCGCATTTTACCGGAATACCCGTGAAAACAAGTCTGATTCAAAATTTTCCCAGGAAAAGCACCTAGTCAGGGGTGAGGACTTTTCAGATTCCCTGTAATCCTTGAGAGGCAGTTTTGTCCTGATTGTCCTGATTGGTGGAAAGAACACCACTTCCAGCCTTTATTTTATCTCTGCGAGCTTCGAGCTTAAAACTGAGCTAAGAGCAGAAGAAGAAATTCAGTGGGACTGGAAGACTCTATGGAAGAATAGCCGACAAGTTGGTGGAGCTAAATGCAGGACACGGAACCAAACTCCTGAAAAGTTGAAGAAAGTTAGAACAGATTATAAAAATCTGAAGGAGCAAAGCGTCCCTTTGTGCCCTTCCCCCAACATGTCATCTGCCTGATCATAAATACATCATGTGGAAACACAAACAACACAGATTACCAGGAATTCATCCACCCGGGTAAATAAAGTCCTGGAAACATTGATGGAAACGAGGCTATTGCTGGTACACAGGAGACTAAATTAAGAAACTGATGCTCAGTTGTGGATCTGTGAAATAAAAGCTAAATCACACCCTCCTGGATCCAGGACCCTTTTCACTCTGTGATGAGAGTGTTTCCAACCCTCCATTGAAGGCAGCAGCAGGTGATTTGAATTACTGGCTCCTCTCTGGCTGAAGGACATAATCACCTGCTGGACCTGCCTGTCTTTTCCACGCGTCTTCCCCTGGCACACAAATAAACGCCAGCGTACGGGACGTTTGTCTGCTCGGGTCCTGAGCCGGCTCAGGGCTTTGGCGCATGCTTGTCTGCAGTGCCCAAGCTTAACCAGCACTTACTTAGTGGAAAGCGCACAGAGGCGTCTCGAGCCGCCATCCACTTATCTCCATCTCGCTAATTATATCCAGGGCGTGTGTTTGCGTGTTGGACTGTCCTGCTTCTGCCACAGACAGCTGCTGTTTGTGCTGCCCCGAGTGCTGCCTGCAAGTTAGCAATTAGCCTATCTGTGCTTTACTTCACTGAGAAGTGTATGTGTGTGTGTGTGTGTGTGGGGGGGGGGGTTCTAAATCCAGGAGCCCCTAACCCCCCCACCCCCAACCCCCCACTATCCTTTGTACAAAGTTTGGATTACTCAGGCACACATGCAGACTCCAGCCGGCAACAATGGCCGCAGCACAGAAGCATGTTCAAAAACAGCTGACAGGGGAAGTGTTCAGGGCCTGACCTCACGCCAAAGACCTGGGGGCGGGGGTGGCAGGTTGGGTGGGTGGGTGTGTGTGTGTGGTGGGTGGTTGCACGGAGTCACACATAACCATCACATGCAAACTAATGCCAGCCTGTTGAATCAACATGTTTTAATCCTGTTTATTTTTTCTATCCCGCAATGATTTAAATTAAGAGAAAAAAAACCCAGACATGGTGAGGAAATCATGGTAAAAGCTTGCATGAGTGTGTGTGTGTGTGTGGTGTGTGTGTGTGTGGGGGGGGGGGGCTGTGGTGGTGGTGGTGGCTGTTTCAGACCGTCCCTCCTCCCTCTTCCTCTGTCTTTCTTTTTTCCTCCCTCCGCTCTCATCTTTGTTCAAGAGCTGCCAGGCTAAAACAAACCACAGCAGCACACTGAACCAGACTCAGACTAGCAGAGATAACCCTGGGGGGGGGGTCGTAAAGTATTTAAGCATGATCTGGGCTTCATCCGTCTCACTTTTCTGATGCATACTTGGATTCTTGACATTAAAAATGACCTTTTTTTATTCAAACGAGCACAAACGTAGAAATATAAAGAGCCTCGGGAAGACGTCTGTCGTTACCGTCTTCTTCTTCTGGTGTATTTCCTGGTTCAAAAACCAACAGTGACGCATTAACGCAGCTCTCAGCTCCTTCTATATGCTGGGGGGGTTGCAGGGAAACACAAAGCTCCCTCACTGACAACTCCTCTTTCTCCCCGTCGCCCTCACAAAGCCTCACATGCACTCATTTGTGAATCACTTGAGAGCATGACAAATGTGCATTGGAAGTTTCAGAGCATTCCCCCGGATCACATTTGCATCTGTCTCCTCTGATATGCACACACATCGGATTGTACCGACTGGACACGGGAGCGCTACCATGCTGGACATGCAGCACAGATGCAGATAAGCAGCGCGGAGGCTGCTCGTGCAGCCTTTATCTGTGGTCAGAGGAAGGCGGCGGGTCAGGGCGAGGTGTCTGCAGCAGCTCCAGAAGGACTTTGCTGCTTGTGAAACGCTTCCAGAATGTTTCAGACTCCAGAAACAAAAGGAGTCTTGTCCGCATTGCTAATCCCACAGGAGCATTTCTGGCATGGGGAGGGAATTACTGCAGATTTCAATCATGTGATGGATCATCAAGAACTGGGTTACAGCATTTGCTTGTCAGGCTAACGGACGGCGCGGAGCGCTAACAGATCGGCTCGTTTGTCCATAAAATGTAAAGCAAGGAAGAGGGGGGGGGGGGGGTGAATACGCTGTGTTCCTATAAGTAGAGGTCGTGACCCACAAGAGGGGGGGGGGGCTTTGAGTGCGTCCTAAAGGGGTGCTGGTGGGAAAAAGGGGGAGTACGAGTCATTAGTAGATTATCAGCCACCGAAAATGTTTTAATAGCACAGCACAGATCAGATCATCAAACGAACAAAGGTCATGAAATCTCTCAAGGTTCCTCTCAGCAGCAGCCAAAACAGCCCATAATCAAGAGCTCAGTTCATGGGATTAAAACGGAGCGTTTAGACGTCGGCGTGTTTTTAAATACTCGAACATTCGCGTCAATACAAACAGGAGGACGCATCATGTGTGTGTGTGTGTGTGTGTGTGTGTGTGTGGTGGGGGGGGACAGGGGGACTGGAAATAGCCCACATGCCTTCGCAATCTTCCACTGCATTATTTGTACATCCTTAAGATTTTTGGCTTTTTATCAGTTGTGTTTTAAAATATTGAGCAGAGGACTGTGGACACCTGGTCAGGGTGGACAGAGCTGAACCGACCTGCAGTCAGACACTAAACAGAGTCTGAGGTGAACAGAAAATGACGACTATGTTAAGTTTGGATCGTTATGTGTGATATGTGTTACGCACCATGTTTGAAAAGAACTGGAGAAGAACTTGAATTAATGGAGAAAAGACCTTGGGAAGAGTGACGCAGCGTGTGGGTCCAACTCTAATATTTTATGTATGGTTCAATTATCCCAGCAGCCACGTCCATAAAAAAAAGTGCTTTTCTTTATGGAAACATGTCCTATTTCTGTCGCTGCTGAGATTCTAACCTGCTTTATCATGTACATGTGAACAATTGAGTATCAGATAGTCATATAATTAGCAGAGAAATAGACCATTTACCGTATCTTCTGTGGAAGTGCAGCACGTAAACCTGCTATTTTCAGGACAGGAAGTGTGTCCTGCTGCTTTCACTTCACTTTTCAGCATTTTCTCTGTTTGACTATTCCACCTCCTGTGTAGAACAGCCCGGTTATAACAGCGGTAATAACTGATCTGAGGCGGAGAAGCACCTCTGGCCCCAGTCACCCCTTGGGAATGGATGCGCAACACTTTGTCAAAGGGTCAGGTATTAATCTCTGGACGGGATATCAGCGCCTCCAACGACAACGAACGCGGTCTCTTTTTGGATTTTTGCTGCACATCAAAGTTTTCAGCACTTTTCAGCCAATCTTTGTACCCCCCCCCCCCCCCACACACACACACACACACACACTCACTTTGTGCGAGACCCTCGCCTCGTCCCCATTGTCATGTTAATGACCAGTTTGCTGTTGTTTTGCCACGGCCCACCATCCATCAAAGCGTCTCCATGTGTTTCATCTTTCCCAACCCGTTTCCACCTGTAATTAGGTCTGGGGGCTGTGGAGATGGATTTTATTAGCACCCTGCAGAGGAAGTGGAAGACATTAGGACGTCTCCTTGGCTGTTCTGGGACCAGCCTTTAATGGTGCCCAATTGATCTGGGCTGTCATGGGGCGATGCCTTCATGTAATATCAGAAAATGTGCTGCTGGGCGAGTCATGTGATCTGCGGGGTAACTAATGACTGAAGTTCTGCAGAGGAATTAAAGAACAATATTTGCTTAAAGTGGAAATAAAGGGGGCGGAAATGGAACCGGTACCTGGAATCTGCCTCCCGGAGTAAACGTGCCTGGGAAGATATCAGCGCTCGGACGTGAGGCTTCCAGTCTGGGCAGGAGCAGATTGTAATAACGCAGGAGGGATGGCAAGAGATTAATATTTAACAGTAATCTGGACGGGACAGATGGCCATTCATAAAAATGCTGAGGAAGTGTGAGGATCCAGTTGCATTGAGGCCAAGAAATAAAGTTATTAAAGAAAGCCGAAGCGATGAGAATGGGCGATGAAGCCAGGGGTAGTTCTATATTTAGGAGGTGAGATGTGGACGCGACGTCATAACCACCAACAACTCAGCAGATGTGCACAAGCGCCTGAATTACAAAAGCCCGACGCTTCACCCCGGGCTCCCAACGCCTCGTGTTAATCCAGCCAATCACAGAGCAGGCCCGGGATCAGTGAGGAACTGGATTACACTTAATCCTGTCATGTACCTGCAAATAAAGGGCAACAGCGTCTGGAAAGAGCTCTTAAATAAATTATTTTGATGCGCTCTGATGTTATAGCGAGCAGATTACTCTCAGGAGCTCCCAAACATGAGATGGTAAAAAAAATAAGTTGACCTTTGAGGGGCAAAACCATTAATAATACTTAAATCATCACATTAAGTTAACGACTGAATGCGTGCTGAATCACTTTGAATAAATAAAAGACATTCATTCCTCCACTGCCAAAGACGTGCGCTTGTCCTGCCTCCACGTCTCTGTGGAAGCTACAGGCTGTAATCTAAACCTCGTTACAGACAGGATTGGATTATCTTTGACTCTCCGCTGTAACAGGCAGCGATTCATGGCGGCTGCGTGGAAGGAAGCCGGGGCAACAATGGGGGCTTGTATGCGTCCACTTCCTGCCGTCGTTGGACTGTGGGGACGTCTGCGCTGCTCTGCTGACCTTCAGCAAAAAGTGTCTGATGCCTCCGGTGCCTTGGCGGGGCCTGTCTCTTCTCCGGGAGATGGACGGCCATGCATTATTGATCACAAAACACTCAATGCAATGCTATTTCATCTTTGGGGGCGCAGCTGACCGGCGGCCTGTGTGTCTACACATGAACATATTTACAGCAGTTTGAATTGATCCGCGCCTCGACGACGGGCTGCCTGGTTACCGTGCAGCCTCCCATTTACCTCCTGTTCCCGATAACACCCGGTGGGAGGCTCGACTGCGGAGACGTAGCAACGACTCGCTGATCGCCACGTCCCCCTCTGAGAACCGTGCGAGACAAAAGACGAAGGTGGGCGCCAGTACGGAACACCTGGAGGGTGAAAGGCATCGCCTGGCTCCACGTAACACATCACGTCATGAACTACGATGTGTTTTTCCTTCTCTCATTTCCTCTCTGTGCTGAATTCTGTCAATAAAACAGTGAAGTGATCGAAGAGGAAGGACCAGAGAGGTGTCTGGACTTACCTACATCCCCCTCCCACAGTGAGGAAAGTCACGGGGGAGGAGGCCAACGGCGACCACGACTGTCAGTTGCTGTTTCCGTGACGCCGGAGAGTGATCGGCTTCTCGGGTCTCTGACACACCTGGGAGGAGAGACGCTGGCAGGATGTGAAATGGAACCGAACAAGGTCGCTCCAGAGGTCACCGTTAGACCTGTCACCCCCCCCCAACAACCCGTCACTGTCGATGCCGTGAGGACTGAAGGAACTGAATCTATTGTTCATTTGCAGGACCATTCAGGGCTTTGGTTTTAAGCGCCTGATGCTTCTGTGCTGTGAAAACTCCATGATTCTGACTGATGGTGATGATTTGAATCTCCTCTCGGGGTGGGGAAGCTGCTGTCACTCCAGCACGAAGAGGACGGGCGCATTTTTGACCACGTTAACATGCGCGTGTGTTATTTTCGTGTGGAATGCGCCAGCAGATCCTGGCTGGGAAGCTAAAACTTTCGCGTGAGGACAGAAGTGAAAGTGAAACTCAGATCGCTTTCACACCTGGATTTCAATTTGGGGAAGCTGCTCCGAAAGGAAGGGAAGTTGCTAAAAAAAAAAAAAACACATTAAAAAGCTGACAGATCTCTGAATGTGGTCAGGAGAGTGTTGAAGAACCGTTGTTGCTACCTTACAAGAATGTTAGCAGTTAACATCTAGCATACATGGATGAGGGGCGCGTGGAGGTCATTCCAAAGGTCAGAGCCTGAGACAGGGCGTAACGCTGTGCATATAGGGTCGTAAGAGGCCCAGCAGGTAAATACACTAACTAGTTCCCAGCCAGTGCAGAGTTAAGAATGTATATTAAGCAGGAAAAGAGCAGCGCATTTATTTTTTATTCGGATTCCTCGCGCAGATGCGAGTTTCCGGACGATCCCTCTCCCACAGGCCACGACAATTTCAGTGATTGATCACACTCCTCTCGACTGCAGCGAGAGGGAGGAGAGGAGACAACAGAGGCAGCAGCAGCAGAAGAAGAACAGAGAGGCAGGAAAGAGGGGCGTGGACAGTCCCACAAGGTCGGACTGATGTCCACGCTTTTGTTTCCAGCGCTGAGATCAGTGAGCCGCTGCAGCTGCCAGAGGAGACAGGCGGAGAGAGCTGGCGGCCCGGCAGGAACAGATGTTCTTACAGAATCCACACGCACCGGGCTGGCTGAACGACGAGGCGGCCCGCTTCCCCTTTTTTTGGTTGAGACAAAGACAACGAGAGAGGCTCAGGGAGGATAGCTGTCGGTGTAAACAGGATCAGATACAGTGTGATAAGGACCCGGCCTGACATTTCTCTGGGTTTTAATACGTGTGAGAGCCTCCAACAGCACGAGGGGGTCATGAACTCTTCTACTCCTCCTCCTCTCCCTTGTCTTTATTATGTCAAACTGCTGCAATCATGAATTATTTCCCTAGATGGACCAGATACAACTTTCTGAACACATGTTCTACTCTTATACTCACAAGTATATATTCGCTGTATAATGTGCTTTTGTAAAACTTTTTCTTGACTTTGTGGCTTTTTAATGTATACAACAGGTCCTAAATATTATGATTTGAAAGAACCATGATATAAACCAGCTTGTACTGTTTCAACCTCTAGTATTATTCCACTTTTATTTGTTTTTAGAGCTTTTATACACATCTTTATTACTGCTTATTGCTGCACCCAGAGATAAGTCAGAAACAAAGACAGGAACTTAAACACATGAATTGTTGACCCGGGAACAAATAAATTTATAATCAGGTGGCTCCCTCTGCTGGTCAAATGATTCATTTTCATGTTAAACTGTTCTGTCGTCAAAGGTGGAAAAACTGTACCAGACAATAATCACAAATAAAATGGAGAATCGTATTCCCAACTAGTTCATGACATGTTTGAAAAAACAAATTACAACAATGATTCGTGATTGTATTGCCCGTTCTGTTTTTATGTACTTTATCATGCTCACATTCAATCCTGCAAAAAAGTGATCTTTGATGTTTATTGCATTGATTCATATGGAATCTGTATCGAAAGATAATCAAATGCAGTGATGAGAAAGTGTCACGCTTTAATTTTTTTTTTTGCTTGTTCGGTTTCTGCAAAGTGCTACAATGTTGATTATATCAGACACTATATAAATAAAAGTGGTCTCATACATGAATAAAAGTGTGTTATCCGAGTGAATGGGTGCGATCCTCGTTCTGGCCGCCAGAGGTCGCCCCAGTCCAGGCGGCCGTGTGTGTGTTCGCGGGTACGACGCTGCCGTCTCCCGATGAGCGAGTCGCCATTTTGAAAAGCAAATCGTTCACAGCACACCCACTCCGAGTACTGGAACTATGCCGCGGGGCCGGCCTCGCAAACTGAGAGTTCAAAGCAACGACGAAACAGGTAACAAGCACCAAAATGCAAAGAATAAAAAATACAGATTGTCGGCTATCCAAATAACCCGGCGACCTTTTTGCAAACGCCTCAGGGTCTTTAATAATAACACTTCAATGTGATGTATATAGTCCCCGGATATAGTATTGCGACGGGCTTTGCTTTGTGCGGCGAAGGAGTGATCGAGGCGGAATGATATTAATAACATCTCGGTGCCTCTTCTTATTGGCTTCCAGTGTAATTTGGTGTCCGCGAGAGCGAGGAGCGCGGATCCGTGGGTCGTTAGTCCGTCGTAGTTTTCGCACTTTATCTCCGTCTAACCTCCTTTTCGCCGTTAGCTCCACCTCGCTAACTAGCGCGCCTCGCTACCATTAGCCCCGCTGCTAAGTGGCGGCCGTTGGCCATTGTTATTTAGCCCGGTGATGCGCCGCAGCGGGACCGTCCAGCCCGACGCGGGTCAGCCGTGCGCGGTTTGAATAAGTGCGGTAACGTTGTTGACGCTCCCGGGGTGACGGCGCTCTCACGACGCGCCTGGAAGTCGCGCTTATTTACTTCGTTGGCCTCTTGTGGGTTTATTTCACTTAGGTTCACTCGGTCCTGTGAAAAACTTAAACCTGCGCCCCAACTCTGGACTGATGTGGCTGATAACGTCTACCTGAGGATTATCCAGATGTTGACGAATGGATTTACTTGATCCACCCGAGTCTCACGCAGATCCCACAGCAGCTCACCGTGGATGCTAGCGCCATCAAAAGTGTCATCAATGAAATAAAAGTCAACATTCTAAACATATGTTTAATTAAAATACCTTTTTAAGCACGTATCAGCCCTCTTACTTTGTGAGAATACATTAAAATAGATCAATACACCTCAAAGTGACAAGATCAAAAAGATATTTTATTACTAATTGTGTGTCCATAATGTTAGTTTCATTGTAATGTGGGGTCATGGCATGTGTTGGAAATGGACTTTTATTGCTCCCCAATGGCGAGTTAAACCGGGTTAATCACCAGATGAATCAGATTCATTCTTTCATTTATATAAGAAAATTGGATGAGTTCAGCACGGGTAGCGACTGCAATCATTGCAAGCCGACATTGCAGTCAAAATGATAAAGATAGAATCAACTTCAATGAAAGACTGTTCTCAAATTCCTTCTGAGGTCCAAGTCTGTGTTTGTGCTTGGCTGCAGGATCATAAATATCTACAGGACAGACCGGGTGTTCAGATTCGAGCCTTCACACCTTGTAAATTTTCACCTGCATAACTTTGCTAGCAGCATATCTAAAATCACCTGGCATTCATCCTCCTGGCACCAAATTGCCCTTTTATGATAAATGTGCAGTCAGGAGGTTATTTCAACCAGGTGTCCACAAATGCAGCCATCATCATCTGTATTTTGACAGTTTCCTGATGACCTTGGCTGATGGAGCGTGTTATTTTCTTTTATAAATATAACACAGGCATTTCTATAGTGCATGACATTAGCCAATTCATTCCTATGTTTACATTCACTTGAGTGGTGTTTATGTAAATGCACTCTATCTGTGCGTTGCTCCTCCATCGTCCCTCAACAACAAGCAACGGATGAATGACCCTCGAAAAAGGACCACTAGCATTTATTACTGCTATTATTTGTGCCTAATTTGTTTTTACATGATTCTCTTAACTGGAATTGCAGTCTGGAGGGTGGAGGTTTACAACAGACAATCTGTTCTTGAAGTCTGTGTTCTCACCAAAATCTCCCACACATGACCTTTAGCTGGTTGATAGGCTATTAAACATGACATTTCATAAATTAGAAAGCAAGAATGAATCCATTTAGAATATGCTTAGAAGCTCTGTCGGGTTCAATTTAGCGATTCTCTTGAAGCTAAGTCACACCTGCCTGTAGCCTGTTGCCATCCGGAGGTGGCCTGTTGACCTCTCTCTGACTCCATGCAGATCCCACGGATGGCAAAGTGGACGGATACAGCGATGGGGAGAAGAAATGCTCAATATGTTCCCAGGTCTTTACCACTGACAGCCAGCGGCAGAAGCATCTCCGCGAGCACGAGAGCAACGATAAGGTAACTACAGCCGCTCGTGGCTGCAGCGGGACGGTAGCGGGAGTGTGTGAGACGCTCCATCTGTCCTCTGGGACCAGACCGCACGTTGTCCTGCAGCGGTCGGCACTGAAGCTGATTCATGTGTAGTAACCGAAGAGTCATTGGACAGTTAGCAGTTTAGCTTCAGCCAAGTTTTTTAAAGATCCTTTTAGGGGGCCAAAACTTCCATCTCCTGTTCTTTCATTGAGTTCAGCGAGTGGAGGAACACGTGGACTGTTGTCATGTCCTCCTACATGATTAGACCGTGCACTCGCCTCAATCTAAATTGGTTCTCCAATGGCACAAGTGTTTAGACTAGTGTTTACTCGGGACGTATTTGAAGCTGCAGCCTCCAGTCTCCTTTGATCTGATGCCACGGTGCTGTCGGTGAACAACCATTTAAGGTCCGTCCAGAGTTTTTAATTGGACTCAAATCAATAGTTGACTCTGGGCCTCTCACCGAGTTGTTCCTCAGCCACTCCTGCGTCCTCTTGGCTCTGATTTTGGAATCATTGGTTAGTTGGAATATGAACTTTTAGCCCAGTCTGAGGTCCTGAGTCTGATCTGACAGCCAGTTCAGGTTGTTTCAAACTCAGGGAGGCCTCCTGTGTTTGTGGAACCCTGCAGTGCTGCGGGGTTTAAGTTGTCTCCACGATCCTCTTTCTCTGAAACCTGCTTTGTCCTTGTGAGGTATCGAATGTGTTTATTTAGCATAATGACGCCACCTGAGAAAATGTTTGAAATGCCTCATCTCTGCTCGGCAGCCTCACAGATGTGACCACTGCCCGCAGACGTTTAACGTGGAGTTCAACCTCACGCTCCACAAGTCCACGCACACAACATCCGACTTCACCTGCCCGGTCTGCAACAAAAGGTTCTCCCGCATCGCCAGTCTCAAATCTCACATCATGCTGCACGAGAAGGAGGAGGTCGGTCACAAATCGGCGAATCGTAAAAACCCATGCTGCCGATCCTTCCGGAGACGTGACGTTCCCGTTTTCTCCTCTCTCCCCTTGCAGAATCTGATCTGTCCAGAGTGCGGCGATGAGTTTGTCCTGCAGAGCCAGCTCTCCCTTCACCTGGAGGAGCATCGCAAAGAGCTGTCGGGCGTCCGAGTCTACGCCTGCAAGACCTGCGAAAAAGAGTTCAAGACGGCGGCGCACCTCAAAGAGCACATGAAGAGTCACGCCAAGATGAGGTCGGTCAGGATGGAGGCTTTTAAAAGCTGCATCCGTCATTTGTGTCACACCTGATGCTCACCATCCCTAAATAAATGTATTTTACAGATTTACCGGCAGCTTAACGCGTTGCTTGCTCCCCCCACAGGCCCCTCACTTCTAGTTCCAGAAACTACAAGAAAAACATCGACCGCAGTGGCTTCACCAACAGCTGCCATCATTGCGGAAAGACCTTCAAAAAGCCCAGCCAGCTCGTTCGGCACATCCGGATACACACAGGTGAGTGGGAGGAGGTGCCCGGGAGCGCCTGGCGTGGCAGCTGAGGGGATGTGGGTGGCCGCTGCCGCCAGGTTTCCTGGACTGGTCTAACAGAGGCACCGTGAACACAGCAGCTGGCAGCTTTGCTTTGTTGGGAGGCTTCAAAACACCGTTAAATCGAATTCCTGGCTGAAGCACCAGCAGCTGCACGCCTCAGCCCAGTTCATCGCTGCTGTCATGCCAGGACGCGGCGTGGTTAGAATTATGAGCCGCACTTCTAATCCGAGTGTTGCTGTGTGGAGGCTGGGGTTGTTCAGGCTGGGAAGGGTTCAAGTGAGGCCCTCGCCTACATGTTTACTTATAATCTGCATCCTAATTAGTTTGGCTGGCCTCTGGGAGGTCTGGGAGTAGATGGAGTAGATTCCAGACGCCTCTTAAGATGACGCATTATTCTGGAAGGCAAAAGAGAGAGAAAGTGATGTTTTGCCTTCTCATGAGTGAGAAAATGAAGGAGGGAACAGCAGAAGGATGTAAAGATAGATGGTGATGTTAAAAAAGTTTTAATAAACTTGGCTTTTTTCCCTCTAGGGGAGAGGCCCTTTAAATGCAGCCACTGCGGGAAGGCTTTCAACCAGAAGGTGGTGCTGCAGACCCACATGGCGAGGCACACTGGAGAGAAGCCTCACCTGTGCATGTTCTGCCCCGCATCGTTCTCCCAGAGGGGGAACCTGCACTCCCACGTCAAGAGGGTTCATTCTGAGGTGAGAACGCAGCGCTGTGAGGACGTCGTTAGTAAAGGCTGAAATAGCCCAAACCATCTTGTGGAAATCAAAGTCTTCTTTTTCGTGCTCCTCTTTTGTTACACCTTCGTTCTAGCTTTTGTTTTTTTTCTCCTTTCTTTTTTTTTTTTTTTTTTTACCATTTTCCAACATACAATAGCTCCTGTTTGTATCCCCAGCCCTCCCTCCCTCCCACTGTTGCTGCAGCAGACACTTTTCACTCTTGTTTGTCTGCTGAAAATGGAGTTTGGTGAATTTGCAGTTGTCTTTTATGAGCAGCTCAGACTGACCAATCTTCAAGGGCTTCAGTGTGTCCCAGGTCGACCGGGTCAAGCTGGGCTCCAACCGTGCAAACTGGAGGCTAATATATTCTGTTACATGCCTGTGTGGCTTTAGTAGGGGTTCTGGGAAAAACCCATTAATTCCGACGATCTGTTCCAATAATGGCTCCGATCGGGACTGGGCGAGCATCCTGGCAGGCTGCTGGCAAAGCAACAAGGTGCAAAGTGCTCATTAAAAGATGCCATCCTGACAGTATGAAATATGCTTTGTTGGAAATTAGTTTGGTTTGGAAGTCACAGAACTTACCAAAGTACCAAAATTCTGGAGAATGTCAGACTAAAACCCGCCTTTTTCCTGAGAATGAACTGAGGCTAATATATCAGCGCTCTCGTGGATCTTGGTTTTGTTCCCTGGTCCTTTGTTTCCCTGCATTATCTCTCGTTTCTGTACATTGTTTGATAATCTCCATAAGACGTCCAGTTGGTTCCTATTCCTGCACTTTTTCCTACCAGAGACTTTAGAAAATGAGATTATTGATTTTTTTCCCTCTCCTACTCCTCATGAGTGTTTTGTATCCCATCCTCAAATTTTCGGGGGGGCTGCTTGATTGAATTACAGCTGGAAAACCAAAGAGCAGCACGACTTGAGTAATGCATCTAATCTTCACAAGTGTTCTCCAGCGTTCCTGTTCCACATTGTTTGCACTGGGCCAACTTTTCTGAATAGATAATCTCCTGGCAATGAGACGCATGGACGATGCATGAGGATGAGCCACATGAGCTAAAGCATCACGGGTACAGAGAAGGAAATGTGGGACGCGTGTCTTCTCAGGTCGTAACACTGTCTCATCAGGCGCTCAGGAGAATTTCTAAGGTTCTGTGAGCATCACAACTCCTCCATCCTCGCTGGAACCCTTCAGGGATGACTTCTAGTCCCCCTGTGGTTTCCTGCCTCTGTGAATTCAATCCTAGACACAGAGAAAATGCTGATAGAAATGCCAAATAAAGGTGAAATTCCCATGGATAGTCGGGCTTTTACCGGCTAAAGATACTCAAAACTTTTTTTTTTAGATGTTTGACCACCTGGAGCTGAGCATGGACAACAGAGACATACGCATAGAAAGCAGGACTAATAGCTTCTTGTCCTCCTTCAGAATAAAGGCGTGCCACTCTTCCAGTGCATGGACTGCAGCTGCTCTTTCAAGAAACTGGGCAGCCTCAACGCCCACATTAGCAAGATGCATATCTCTGTGATGGAGGTGCCCTCCAGCACCACGGTAAGAGAGGGAAACACTGCCTGAGTAGACAGACCTCATCTGTCTAATGACCTCTTTGCTATTTATTCATCCTTTTGACCTTTTTGAATAAAATGTCAGCAGGCTGGGGTTCTTGACATGAATGGGATTCGGATTCATAAATGAAGTCCGTGGCTGCGTTTTATGTAGTTCTGATACTTTAAATTAGCATCTGTCAGGAGCGTGTATGTCCTTCGTCACACTGCTCCTCATCACCGTTCTTCTGCTGTCCTAGGAGGCAGAGGCAGTGGGCCAGGCTCCCGGAGGCTCCGAGGGTGGGGAAGGGGTGACAGATGTCATCCAGCAACTTCTGGAGCTGTCTGAACAAGTCAGCGGAGACTCAGCTCAGCCACAGCCTCCAGGACCAGCCATCGCCATGGATGCGGCTATAAACCAGGACATCTTACAGGTGAGTGAGGATAGTAGAGTATCAAAGATAGTTTCCTCTAAAAGGAGGCAGAAAAAGCAACAGTTTTTTGTTTTCTTCGGTAGCAAGCTCTGGAGAACAGTGGGCTGAGTGTGGTCCAGCCACAGGGTGACACTGCATCCAGGGAGCCGCAGAACCAGACAAGTGATGGTTCTACGCTGGAAAGCAAGAAAGTGCAAGGACATGAGAAACCACTGAGGGAGAAGAAAAGAAGCATTTTCAAGAAACCTATACAAATGCCAGGTAGCGATTAGCTATTTGATCATTTAAAATGGGCGCTTAACAATTAAGAAGGATAAAGCGTCAGCTTTGATCTTCTGTCTCCTTCAGGCTTGATCCGGGAAGAGAACGGCATTCGCTGGCACGGCTGTCTGTACTGCTCCAAGGAGTTCAAGAAGCCCAGCGATCTTGTCCGGCACATCCGCATCCACACCCACGAAAAGCCTTTCAAGTGCAAACAGTGCTTCAGAGCTTTTGCTGTCAAGAGCACCCTCACAGCACACATGAAAACGCACACGGGTATCAAGGCCTTCGAGTGCCAGTGCTGCCTTAAGTGCTTCTCCACGTCAGGCAGCATGAAAGTGCACATGCGTCTCCACACAGGTGAGGGCTGGCTGTGTTCCACAGAAGGCTCTGTTTAACATCAAGCTTCAAGCACTTCTGTCATCAAGAGCGTGGGGCGAATTAAGCCGGTTGTGCTGGGTTTTGTTTTCATCCCCCAGGTGTCCGTCCGTTCCCCTGCCCCCACTGTGACAAGATCTTTCGCACATCGGGCCACAGGAAAACACACATTGCTTCTCACTTTAAAGGCCCGCAGCAGAAGAAACACAAGTTCGCCCGCAAGACCAACAAAGCCAAAGTGTCCAAGAGTAACCTACCTCTGCCCGACATCCCTCTGCAGGAGCCCATCCTCATCACCGACTACGGTAAAAACATCCTCAGGTCTTGTTTTTTTTAATTGTTTCTTCTTCTCTGCTTCTCACATTGAGGTCATATTGCCCCCCAGGCCTGATCCCGTCTCAGAACCCCCGCCTCGCTTTTCAGCAGTACCTGGAGGGCAACGATCGTCCGTACAAGTGCCAGTACTGCAGCAAAGCTTACAAGAAATCCAGCCATCTGAAACAGCACGTCAGGTGAGGGTGATGGGTGGCGTGATGGGAAGAGTTCGTAGCGGGAGTTAGGCTATATTTTTACTTTTATTTTTGGGGGTTTTCCCTCCCCAGGTCTCACACGGGAGAAAGGCCCTTCAAGTGTGTGCAGTGCAGCAGGGGCTTCGCCTCTTCAGGCGTCCTCAAGGCTCACATCAGGACCCACTCCGGCCTGAAGGCCTATAAGTGCCTGATGTGCGACACCACTTTCACCACTAGCGGCAGCCTGCGGCGCCACATGACCACCCACAGCGACCTGCGACCCTACATGTGCCCCTACTGCCAGAAGACCTTCAAGTCATCCCCAAACTGCAGGAAGCACATGAAGACACACAGGTTTGGGGGTCCCGTCTTGTGGTTTCTGCACATTTACAAGCCTGTTGAAGATGAGACTCAGCGTCTCTTGTTGTCAGGTATGAACTAGCGCAGCAGCTGCAGCCCCAGCCGGCAGAAGACCCCTTAGGTGCAGCCGCAGTGGCCCACGACATGCAGGTGGAAATAGAGGGAGATCCCCTTCCTCAACCACCCACGTCCTCGGCGGACCAGCAGAGCATGCTGGGACTGGGCCAGACGGAGGTGGTGAATGGAAGCCAGCAGGTGACGCTGGAGGCCCCTCTGACTGACAAGCAGCTCGTACAAGAAGGTGAACAACCGTCAGAGTCGTGTTTGTCCTCTGGTCCGTCGGAGGAAGCTCATTATTTTAAATGTGCTAATCTTAAATTGGCCTCAGCAGTTTATATAACAGAGATCAGCAAATATTCAGAGCTTTTTCTCTCTTTCTTCCTGGTAACAGACTCGTTTGTGAATACCCAGCATGCTTTGCCTCAGAACATCACCCAGTTTGAGACACCAGCACTTTCTCAGCCTCCGTTTGACCAGCAAACACTAACACAAGGTACAAAACTTTACCTGCTGTCAGTATGAGTCTAAACTTTAGCCTTCATTTTATTTAATAGAATTTGAAACATTCTCAACTGTCATAATTGCTGAAGTTGCTGAAGTTGTCACGTTGCAGCAGTTCATTTTGCTTTTTGTCATTTTATTCTTTATTCATGAACCGCTAACAAAGTTAAACCAAAGCAAATATAAAAAGTTTGAATAATGGATAACAGGAAATTGTTTTTTTGACAACAAACAGATCAATTGTTGAAAGCATTTAAACGTCAGAATCTGAAGCCGGTCTCGTTGCCAGTGTTTCGGCTCGGATCATCTTTATTGTTTAGCTTCTAACAGCCTCATGTTGCTATTTTCCTCCACCAAACTGGAGGGTTGCTGTGATGACTGAGCCTTGACAGGCTGCACGGTGGCGGTTTGGCATCTGCTGCTGGCAGAAGCTCACACTCATCTTGAATATCCGCCCCACAGATCAGGCTTTCACAGTCCCTCCAGAGGCAGAAGCTCCAAACTTTCTCTTGTGTTCGTAACGCAAGTGAAATGTAACCTTTTTGAAACTGGAAACTGTCGAAGGCTAAAGCAACTTGTCATTTGCTCGGCGTCAGATAGTGGGCGGGAGAAAGGCGGAAGGACCTCAGGGTGTCATGAGTCCCAGCGGAGGCCTGATGGTTCTCTCGTTCCATGGAGAGCTGAGGCTGTTCTTGATGTCCGGAAGTTCCTCCATAACCATTAAACCACTTAATAAGTGTTTCATTATTTTGCGAAATGTAAACGTGTCAAAGCATCATTCTTCGTACAGCCCTTTGTGACCTGGACCTTCACTTCAGTGTGTAACCAGTAACCATTGTGACAGTAATGACTGGGCTTTTGTCAAATTTTATCTTTGTCCTGTTATAATTCACTCTCACAATTCTTTGACCTAAGCTTAAAACCAAGTCTTTAACCTTTCAAACCACAGACAATACAATGGTCCTCAATATGCCACATGTGCAAGAACACACACACACACACGCCACTTTGTTGTTTTAGTTTTGCAACTTCAGCAATTTCACACAATAACCGTGCTCGTGCTCGTGCTGTGGGCCCAGCTTATTGTCAGCCATCTGCAGTTTCAGTAAACTGCAGATGGCTGTTTTTCCCTCAAAGTTCAGTAAAATCAATTACACCCCCATACCCCATGCCCCCACCCCCCCCTTATCGCTGAATTTGAGCCTGCTATTTTTGCTGTGTTGTGCAGCAGGCGAGCCAGATATTTTATATTCAATGGAGAAAATGTTGTTGGAGACGTTGTGAGTTTGAGGCTTATTGAACCGGCAGCGGAGTTCTTTCTGGTTATTAATCTAGGTGTTTTCCTGTGCTATCTCGTCTGCCAGCCTTTGTCATATGCAACAGAGGAGTTAATACAACAGAGATTTTGAGTGATAATTGCATTGAAGCGCAGGTGTTGCAGTGTGGTTATTCTGTTACCCCCCCCTCCTCCAGGCTTCAGTATGACTGAGTCCAGCTACAGTCAGCCCCAGTTCTCCAGCGTCCAGCAGCTGCAGGATTCCAGCACCCTGGAGTCGCAGGCCCTGTCGTCCAGCTACCACCAGCCCAATCTGCTGCACGTTTCCACTGCTGAGGTGGTGAGTGGATGAGCTGTCTGTGGGAAACACACTCTTAGTTTCCACATTATTGTTCAGGAAATCTCCCGAACCATTAGATCACCATACAGAGGTCAGGGTTATCCCCAGATGTGTATGTTTTCAGCATCTAGCAGTAATTTAACATCAAAAGACTGGTGCTGGAGGGATTCGAGGGTACAAAAGCCTCTCTTTTAATGGAAACAAGATCCACTTCGATAACAGCCTCTGCTAACCTTGTTATTCATGTTTTACCTTGCATTACCTTTTTCAATAGTAGTTTTATTATGGAGTAGTAGAATCAAGGATATTTAACAAGACACACATTTATCCAGTGGCTTCTAAATACAAATGAGTAGGTTATTAATTGGTTTTCAATGACAGGCTTAACTAAGCTTTTAATTCTGTAGTCAAAGGATGTTTAAACGTGGTTGAATTGCTTAAATTCTAGTAGCAAAACCTCCATTTCATCAAAATCAAGCGAAACTGAAAGCCAACAAAGCTGTTCAGCACAGGATCTTCTGGGGATGAACATTAAGAGTATCATAGTCTAGATTTACACAGAGCCACCAATAAATCTGCTCAATTATCCAAACCTTAAAAATCTGATGTTAGAAAAGCGTGATTGAGTCAAACCAGGAAGACGAACCTGATAACGCCACTGTGAAATCCCCATCTGTGTTTTTGTCCTTTGTTATTTAGACCAACGGGCTCCTCCAGCAGAACAGCCAGAGAGAACTTCAGTTAACCACAGAAACGCAAGACTATCAGGACGACAGCGAGGACAACAGCAAGAGAGCCCACAGGTTAGTTTTCATTCAGACTCTTTTCCCAAATGACCTCTGCCTATTCCCGGCACAATTTGGTCTCATCACTCTGCAGCTCTCAGGCGCTTTCCAACCGTCTGATAGGTTTTCCATCACCGATTTATGGTCAGATTTCACGTTAAGGACAAGCGCGTGTGAGGAAAAGAGATGAGTGTGTTGGAAGTGGAATAATCAGCAATAATCGTCACCTGAGGAGGAGAGCGAGACAAAGCTCCTGCTAACCTAAAATGTTTTGAACAACGGAGATTCAGCCTGTTTAATCCAACAAGTTTAGTCTAAAATCTGCTATTTTGCTTTAAATAATTCAGGTTTTTCTTCACAACTGTTCTCTGTTTTCAGGTGCAACTGGTGTAATAAAGGATTTAAAAAGTCGAGCCATCTGAAGCAGCACATGCGCTCCCACACTGGGGAAAAACCGTACACGTGTCAGCTGTGCGGACGAGCCTTTGTTTCAGCCGGCGTGCTGAAGTCCCACCTCAACACACATACAGGCCAGTTTTTATGATCTCTGGAAATGTCGAAATAATAAATGACCAAAAATGCTCTTCCACCTCACCTCCGACTGTGTCACCAACAGGAATGAAGCCATTTAAGTGTAACATTTGTCACGCCTCGTTCACCACCAACGGCAGCCTCAACCGTCACATGATCAGCCACATGAAGTCCTACAAATGCACCATATGTGACGAGAGCTTCAGGACCAACCTGCTGCGCAAAAAGCACATGAGGAAGGAGCACGACGTGGAGGAGCAAAGTAAGACAGCAGGAGTTTGTGTTTGACAAAACCCCCTCTTTAAGTTATTTGGGTTTAGCTTCAAGCAATATCCGCTGCAATTCTTTTGCAGTTATCGGCCTGGACAGTCAAGATGGTGGGGAAGAGGTAGAGGATGAGGAAGATGAAGCTGGGCAAAAGACCTCCAAGCGGAAGAGCCTGGAAATCATCACCTTCACGGAGGAGCAGACGGCCGAGCTCGCAAAGGATCCCGGAGAGGAGGCCTCGTTGTCGGAGCGAATCCTCTCCCAGTCAGCGGCAGAGAGGGATCGGATCAGCGAAATCAAGGACAAGGCCGTGGAGCTGGAAACAGAACCCAAGTTTGCCAACTGCTGCAGTTTCTGCCCAAAGAGCTTCAAGAAGCCCAGCGACCTCGTCAGGTGAAGATCTCAACTGTCTCAACTGGAAAAGATACAGCAGAGTTGGATCTTTAGTGATGGATTATGTGCATCCATAAATGAAAGGAAATGCTTTTTAATCCTGATGATCAGCCGCTGGGTACTGCTCCTGTTTCAGATTCAGGTTAATCCCAACCACAGACAGCAGCAACGAAAAAAGCAATAGATTTGCTGCTATGTAGATAAGATTTGTTTCCGTCAAATCCCTTTCAGGTGCAGGTTCCTCTGCACTACCCTCTCATCAAACCTCGATATCTGCTCTGTTTACTTTCCATTATGAGCTAAAACAGTCCTGTCTGTCCAATTCTAGACACATTCGGATCCATACGGGAGAGAGACCCTACAAATGTGATGAATGCGGGAAGACTTTTACAGTCAAATCTACCCTGGACTGCCACGTGAAGACTCACACAGGTCAGAGCTATGAAAGGGGTTAAAATTAGGTTGAATTTACGACTCCTAATGTACAAATACCAACAACTAAGCTAACATCCTTCTGAAAATGGGTAAATTGTCTTCCCCCCAGGTCAAAAACTGTTTAGTTGCCACATGTGCAACACCTCATTCTCAACAAAAGGCAGCTTGAAGGTCCACATGCGCCTTCACACCGGCTCCAAGCCCTTCAAATGCCCCTACTGTGACCTCCGGTTCAGAACCTCAGGCCACCGCAAAACCCACATCCAGTTCCACTTCCGAGCGAGCAGCGAAAGACACAAATCCAAGAGGTTCAGCTCGTCCGCCTGCCAGTCTAGTCAGGGTGAGCCGGGGCAGGCTGTGACAGGAGGACAGGGCCAGTCGCCAGCAGCTCCAGATGCCCTTCAGCCCATGGGTCTCCTCCAGACGTCCAGCTCGGACCCCAACATTTACCTCCCGACCAACCAGGTTCTGACAGGCCAGTTTGACCAGAATCTCCTCCAGCCGGGGCTGGTGGGACAGACCATCCTGCCCGCCTCCATGTCAGGTAGATCAATCATCATTGATCAGGTGCCGCACTCGGATCAGCTCCAGTTCTGAGACCACTTGCAGCAAGTTGTCAGCTGCTAAATTAAATCACATATTCACATGCTGTCACCTACAGGCTTGAGTGCATTTTACTTTTGTTCAATATCACTTTATCATTCTCCGAGTCCTCTCTCCAGATTGAAAACCTTTTTTGCGAGAGATTGCTTCAAAATTACAGAAATGAAATCTTACTTAAAAGAAAGCGCTAGAAAATCCATATTTACTCAATGGAGATACTTTAACATATTGATCAAGGAATAAAGGAAGAAGAGTGAATTGCATCTAAAAAACACCAACTGTGAGCTGGCTGCTCAACATCTTCTCTGGTCTCTGAAGAATCCGTTGCTCTCGTCCCTCTGCTGCAGGAGACCTGACCGTCTCTCTCCCAGATGGACTGACCACCCTGGACGGCATCCAGCTACAGCTGACGCCCACCAACCTGGTGTGTCCCAATGTCCAGATCTCTGGAATCGACCCCAGCAACATCGGCAACATCAACAACATCACGCTACAGGTAACGCCCCCGTTCGTACAGGGCGGGGGATGTGATGAGAATAACGCTGGGTTCTTAGAACAGGGCAGACCGAAGATGGGTCATTTTGCTTTACTTGGACAAGTGAAAGACAGCATGTCCTCGGCAGCAGCAGATTACAGCGGCGCCTGTGTTGTTCTACGGCCCTGGCGGGACGCTTCACTTGCCTGTTTTATCCATTATTCCCAGCAGCGTTCTGTCTGCCGTGAATGTCACATTTTTTCGTGTTGTTTAAACACAGGAAAAATTTGCATAACTCTGTTTAGAACCTCTATGATTTACTGCAGTGCAGCGTCTGTCTGAAGCCTTTGATTGGTTTTTTCCTTCTGTTGTGCAGATTTAGCATCATCAGACAGTATTTTTGCTTTATTTCAGTTCGGATTGAGTAATTAAAATGTCTTTTGATGCTGGTGGCTTTCATCTCTCTAGAGGACCCTAATCGCATGTAGCCTGGAGATGTTTCCTTATGCCATCTCTGTGTTCTCCTCTTCATCTCCAGCACTTGTACTTATCTCTCTTGCAGATCGACCCCGCCCTCCTCCAGCAGACTTTACAACAGGGGGGGCTCCTCTCTCAGCCCCTGAGCGTCGACACCGGCCTCGTCTCCCACCCTGGCGGCCAGCTCACCTCCACCGCTGACCCCTCCGTGTCTGCCAACGTGGTCATCCACCCTCTAACCAGCCTGGCTCTGCAGTCCTCCATCACACCTGCTCAGGTCACCATGGCAACCCTCTCTGAGCAGGATGCCACAGGTGGGAGGAATAGCCCAGAAAATCGCTACACGAGGACCTCTGGTTACGAGCTCTGTAACTGAGCAGTGCTTCCACGTGGTCTCTGCAGGTTCGCAAGATCTCAGCCACGTCATTGGCGGCTCCGGACTCCTATCTGGAAACACCGGCGGTCAGGAGATCACGCTGACCATCAACAATTCCAGCCTGACACAAGCACTTGCATCAGCTTCTTGCTCCGCTGCTGCAGCAGGAAACCCACAAGAAATCACCCTCACCCTATCAGGTATGAATCCCCTTATCAGATCAAGCTGCATCCAATGGAACAGCACAGGTCGACGGTGGCGACGCGCTGCATGTGTGTCCGTACAGCTACTTTCAATAACAGGAAAAATCACAACAGTCCCCAGGGATCATCACACATTTATCTGAAATATGAGGGAGAAGAAAAAAACCCTCCATCTAGCCAGATTAAGAGCTTCCCCTGTTAGCAGTCATGAGCGATGCACCTGCTTTACAAAGCATTTTACCTCCACACATCAGCAGTACATCAGCTGGGGAAACATGTTGCATCCACTTTGTGGAGCTGAGTTACAACGGTTGTCTGCCTGCAGTAAAGGAGCAGCAAGCCCGATACAACGAAGAGCGTTACAAATGAGCCCCTCAGACCGAGCTAATATCACTGTAAACGATTGTTTACGCTGCCGCGACAGTTGCTCTTCACAGTTTATTTACTGGAGATGAAAGTGGCTCCAGTCGGTTGCATTTCTGCAGAGGTGGGTATAAAAGGTGCATTATATGTTTTTACACTTTCATTTAAATTTAGGACATAAGAGTGTTTGCTTTTGATCGTATGTCCTGGTTCTATTAAGCTGCATGCTCTCTGTAGCTTAAAATAGTCCAATTATGCTTCTGCAGTTCCAGCCTTTAGATAAAAAGGTGTTTTCTACATGTTTGCAGGTCAGGATCTGCTCACCCAGCACAGCAGCGCTAATGGTGGCGAGATGAACGGCAGCATCCGCCTGGCATCGCCACTCGGCGGCCAGCCCCCCGGCGCCACTCTGACCATCAGCAATGAACACCTCCTACCTCAGAGCCCTGCTAACACTGCAATGGCAGGTCAGGCCCGGCGACACTCACTGCATTGGGTTTCTAGTGGAATACAGAGGACTGGAACCGGGAATCTAATGCACAACACATTCTTTCCAGGGATCATCTACATAAATGTCCAGTATTGACGAGTAAACAACGCTCTGCCGCCTCCAGCCCCGTTTAGTTCGTTCGGTCTTTTGGTTGACACCAATTTGTTATGAAACCTTGCAAAAGTCGTGTCTGACCTTCAGCGCGCGGTGGCCAGCGACCCCGCCACACTCAGCCAAGACTCCACTTAACTCGGCCTCTTTTTCCAGCCAGTCGCTGACAGTTAATTATGTCAGGCTTGCTTTTCCACAGATTTCTTCACATCAACCCACTCGAGCAGAACTGATTAAACCGCCACCCCATTTCACGGAGAAATCTTGACTATTTAATATCAGCCTTTGTCCCGCTCTCTCCCAGTATATGGGAATGAAGCACCTTTGAATTCTGTGGTGATTCGAGGGGGGTTGGAATTCACGGGGTCAGGTTTAGGCTGATCTTTAATGGGACGTGCAGGTTCATGTTTGCTGCAGGCAAATATGATTTAAGATGAGGCTCTTTTTTTTTTTAGCCTAATTAAATCCCCGATCACACCTTCATCTGTTCACTGCTCTCCCATTTTGGCTCAAGTGGAAATAACCCCCCCCCCCCCCCCCCCCCCCTTCCCTGAGTGGTGTTATTGTGTATGCAGAAGAATTCCCCACAATCCACCTGTCACTCTATTAAACCGGGCTGCAGGTCCTATTGAACCATCAAATATTAAGGTTCTTTAACACGAAATAGCCATTTTCAGTGTGAAGCAGTAAAAAAAAAAAATTTTCTGCCACATTGGAAGGTTGAACATTTTACTCTTTAGCGGTCCAGGAAGCAGCCGGACCCTAAAACTCTTCACTGCAGTTTAACTTGCTGTGAGTCAGGCATGCGCGGTGCGCTGGTTACCTCCGTTTCTCAGGAAGCCAACTATACCTGCAGGCTCACTTTATGGAGCGAGCAGCGGGGTTCGATCAGACGCGGCGGTAACCCTGCTGAGAAGCTGAAGCTGCGCTGCCGCCAGCTGTTGCTGCTCATGTATCGCCACGGGAGAGGACCAACATTCACAGAGGCTCATGTAGCTTGTCTGGGGCCCCCGCAGATGTAGAGCACAGCAGACAACGTCAACATTACAGAGGAGCAGGTCAAGCAGATGTGCTTTAAAACCCTCCACTGTCTGCCTTTCAGTCTCCAGCCTGCCCAGCACCACCCTGTCGCACACTGTAGCCTCCCAGAGCTTGGTGATGTCACCAGGGGGCGTGGCCAGCGACAACAGCGTGACGCTGACCCTGGCGGACACCCACGGCATGCTAGACGGTGTCACTCTCAACCTCAACACACAGGTAAACACCACCTGTCCGCCGTATGAATCAGCTTAAACAGACTTGGAAAGAAAACACGTTTTTTCCCCTCAGGGCCAAACTTTTCCCGCCTTGCTCACCGACTCCGGTCTGTCAGGGCAGACGAGCTCAGGCCAACAGGTCATACTGGTCAGTCACCACTCCCAGTCCACCACCAGAGCGTCTGATAACGGATACAACGTGAGTGTGTTCCCCTCATCTGTGTCGGAGGATGGCGAATGTTTGGCTCTCACCACGGCATCTTTGTGTGTGAGCAGATCGCTGACGACGGCCATAAGGGAGGGAAAGACGGCCAGCTGGAAGCTGCTAATCGTTACCAATGTTACGACTGCAATCAGGTGTGCCAGAACGCCAACGCGCTGCGGCGGCACTGCCGACAGGCCCACGGGAAGGACCGCTGCCACATCTGTCCTGTCTGTGACAAGGCCTTTAAGAGAGCCACTCACCTCAAGGTAGGAACCTGCAGAAAACAGCTGATGGTGAAACTACTGATGTCTGCTTGCCCTTAAAACCTTCCCTTATCTAATGTCCATGCAAGGAGCATTTATCAACTATGGGTTAAAGATGATAAAGAGCCCAGTTTTGTGTAGGAATGAATAAAATGTTGATATTAAAACCATAAATCCCAGGGTCTCCCAGCACAAATCTTATTTTTAGCACCTCCGTAGATGGGCTCTTTTGGGCCGTCGCCCTCGACAACAAAACTCTTAAGCCGAGGGGAGGTTTGCAGCAGACTTCTGATGAGATGTGCGTGTGCTTCTCCTCGCTCACCATCCTCTTCATGAGGTTCAGACACTCCAGCACGTAAAGGATCAGGATAATAAGAGGAGGAGGAGATTATGCATCTCTCGGTGTTACAGTCAGGAGTGAAGCCCATTGTGTTACAGGCCTTCTCTTTGTCTTCATAATACAGTCTCCATGGTCTCATTATTCCGCCCTGCTCCAACCCGGCTGTCGGTTTTGTAAGTTAAAGAGGTCGTGTTTTTATTGTTTGTCTGAATCTAACGTGCGAGAGGGTGTGTGCCCTTTGATTGTAAAGAATAAAAACAGGATTGAAAATAAAAAGGTTGAGTTAAAGATGGGCAAAATAGATGTTTTCCGATTGGTACCATCGCAAATACAATAATATTAATGAACTTTCTAAGCTGTTTGAAAAATCCTCCAAGAATATAAAATTTGTTTTTAGAAGATCAAAGCACAAGAGCAGAAATAAAGGGAACATACACACACACACACACTTATTGTCTGTCTTTTTGATGTCACCATGGAACTTTTCTTTTGCCTCTGGAAATTCAAACTCTGCTAGTCGGACGTTTTTCTGAAGACAAGACATCTGACGTCTATGAACTCGCAGATGCTATAAGCTAGAACTTTTTGGTTCTGCCCCCAGGAACACGAGAAACTGCACCAGCCAGGCCCGTCCCCCAGCTCCCAGAAGCCCCGAGTCTTCAACTGCTCCTCCTGCGTGAAAGCCTTCGCCAAACGCAGCCAGCTGGAGAGGCACAACCGCACACACACAGGTGCCAGGGAAATGGTTAAATGCCCATACTAATCAATTGTCTTGCATAAATAAGAAGAAAAAGTTTAATTACCTGTTCTTTCTTCCTGTTTTTTCCACATCGTTGATGCATTTCAGCAGTCGGGTTAATGACTTATTCAAACAAAAGGATCTACGTCACGTTTGTGCTTCACATCTTCCTGCTGTTGTGCATAGACTTCATTACCCACAATTCTATTGTACGATCCAGAAATTAGCCTGTAACATGGCTTCAATGCTGCAACCTGAATAAGTTAAGGCCTAAATTAATGGAGATAAAATGTAATTATGAATTTTACAGTTTTTCAAGTATTTTATGTAAATATAGACACTTACATTATGCAGCACAAATCTGAGAGGGTGATGATGCAAAGTGAAAATACTGATTGCGGCAACGTTTAATTAAAAACCCATCTGTCGTGTCTGTCATACGTGTTTGTGCAGGCGAGCGTCCCTTCAAGTGCACTCAGTGCGACAAGGCCTTCAATCAGAAGAGCGCTCTGCAGGTCCATATGGTCAAACACACGGGGAAGAAGCCCTTCAAGTGCGAGCTGTGCTGCATCCGTTTCACACAGAAGAGTAATATGAAGCACCACATGAAGAGGTCCCATGGCTACGGTGAGCTGGTGACTGGGGGAGGGGAGAGACTCGGAGACTCATTTATGGTTTTGGCTTATCTGAGTCTGGGGTGGGTGGATCCCTCTAGACCCTGGGGGCCACACCTTCAGCTTCCTCCCTCACACACACACTCATCCTTGTACTTCTATCTTTGTGAGGACTTCTATGGATATAATGCATCCCCCAGCTCCTCAACCTAACCCCAACTTCAACATCCAGTGGACCACACAGCTGCCGGTACAAGCCACGGCGATCTCCCGCGGCGACCATGACGGTGCCCTTCTAACGGGTGCGCCGATGTGAATGGTGAAGCCAGTTCAGATGGTCCAGAATGGTCCAACCAGAGCAGGCCCGTGTCACCCTACTGTCTACCTGTAGCTTCCCACATTAAGTTCAAGTCACTTATGCTGAACCTGCAGAGGACTGGCTGGATCTGCTCCCTCTTACTTCAGCAATCTTGCACGAGCCCATGCTGCACCTCGTCCACCGCACACATGCACATGCCCTGAGCTCTTTCATGGCAGGGGTGACCCTCTCTTCTTCTTGAACAAAAGCTCTTGAACACAGCTCTTCCCGAGAGCACCCGCTCTCCTAACATCACTTATCGTCTCCTATCTCCTCTGTCTCTACTCGCCTCCTCTCTCCTGTTTATGTCCCTCTCCACTTCCTCTCCATAGTTCTGCACTGTAGTTGCACTTGGACCTGGTACTTTAGGACTGTAAGGTAGTATTTTATTCACCTATAGTATCGCTTATTTGCATGATGGCACAAGATGTTAAAATGTGCACAACTAACAATGTGTAGCAAATACAACAACATAGGCATCCTCCTATTTCTCCCTTTGTGCTGACATCACACACACACTCACACACACACACACACACACACAGCATTAAAACCTTTGTCTTTTTCAGGAAGAAGCACTAAATTTACCACTAAGAGAGAAAAGACACGCTTGAACTGTCTTCAAACATCACTAACTCTGTCTAATTCTCACTCAGTCGTCAGTCTTATCAATTGATTTTACTTTGCTATGAAGGTAATTTGATTAACAAATACTGATGCCATGGCAACGCAACCGTCAGACTTTGCAGGGCGAAAGATCAGGACGGCAGCTTCCTGTCTTTAACTTCCTCCATACATACCAGCTCCACTAAAACGCTCCCAGTCAGGCCTCTGACGGCTGGACAAAGTCACTAAATATGCAGAAAATCCAACTCCACATCCCTCACATTCACCCACAAAAACACACACACACTCAGGCGCTTTCAAAGCATCCGTTTCCCTGGAAACGGAGCAGCCTTCTGGCTCCACAGGAAGCTTCTTGGGGTTCAAAGCATGAAAAATCAAAATGAATTCTTAATATTTGTTTGGAATGTCTGAGGGAATTGTCTGTCGTGGGGGCTTTTTCTCCCCCCGGGAAGAAGCCGTGACACGCACGCCTACGCTCACGGCTTAATGAGTGTATTTGTGAAGTGTCTCAAATGTGGAGGGGGATAATTAAACGACTCCAACTGTAAAACTCATTTCAGCGCTCGGCCCGCAGCCACAGATGTGTTTCAGCCTGTGAAATGGAAGACTTAATCTTCCTCTGTGCTGCAGGTACTTTGGCTTAAAAGTCCTCATTTCCAGGCCTGTTTTTGCGGTTAAAGATGGAGATCTTAAACGCTGGCGGCGAGGAGGGGCGTCATAATGGACCCATTGCTGTTCCAGCAAAGGCTGAGCTGCAGGTGCCGCTTCTCTCCCTCGTTCTTCACCTTCCGTCTCTTTTCTCTCTCCAGGTCAGATCCAAGAAGTTCCCCTGAGCCAAAAAGAGCCGTCCCCCCAGGTGGAGGTGACGCCAGAGCTGGACCTGGAGGTGGTCCCCGAGTCGTCCACCGACTGGCATGTCTTCCACTGACGGCAGCGAGAAGCCAGTGAATGCTGGGACGGTCCCGGAAGCACTTTATTCCTCCTCTTCTGATGAAGATGTTCTGCGACAGCAAGATTGAAGAGGGTGGAGATGTGCTCCGCCGTCCACGGAGGGCTTTTAGCCTCGCAGCAGCCTCCTGCCGTTGGTCCAAATTAGCTGTGCAGTAAAGGGAGCCTGGTTCTGTGCGCCTGGCTTTAATAGGCTTTGTCTGTTTGGTTCCCGTCTGATTGTCATCACAATGATGACCTCCGGAGAGCTCCGGCTTAATAAACACGGACAGGCTGATCTTCCCGTTCCCCTCCTGTCGATCCTGCTGGAAGTACGACCTTCTTATCGGAGCTGTCGCTAATCCAACACAACAGTTTTTTTCCTCTTTTCCCCCTTTTTATATATTTATACTGTACATATTTCATATCAGGATGTGTTTTTAGTCCCTTGTTGGGAAGTGGTGCCAAACTACACCAGAAACCCGCCAGCAGTGAGTGTCCTGTTGGTGTCTCATCTTCTCAGACACATCAGTCAGCTGATTCTGTAAATATTGTAGCTATATTGCAAATATTTTCTGATGAATTGTTGAACAATGATTGTTGGAACTGTAATTTGAGCCCATTATTGTGTTTGTTACGAACCAAAGCCGATGTACAGAAGGAAGGCTGTTTTTTTTTTCTATTGTTCATAATAAGTTAAGATTAAAATAATTTTTCTACTAATTTATACTTGTGGTTCTAACTATAAATCACTATATGATTTTTACATGGCTGATAAACTAAGATTTTTTTATTAAATGTATTTGTGGACGCCCTTGGAGCAGCGTTGGAGAAATAAAGATACATTTAAATAAAAGGAGTGAAAGTCAACCATACATCAGCACTAATGATCAGCAAATGTTTATTCATGGTTAATAAATAAGATGATCCGTTCAGAAAAACGGATCGATCCATTATTGCAACAAAAACACGAGAAATGTGACAAACACGCAGCTGTTAATAGCGCCGAAACATTTATTGACAGTTAAACAGTATTTATGTATAAACTGACTATATTGCACTAGACAAATACTAATTTCTCTGGTTACCTTTGGATTAATTATGAGTGTAACCCTTAAAATGGCCATTCCATAATGTAAACGTGACTGAGACAAATAATATGAATTAATCGGTTTAAGAAAAGATTACTCGACAGATTAGCATTTAAAGTTCTCTGCACTATTTGCTACAGTAAACAACCACATGCGTTCAGTAATTCGGTTCTATTCAGGTCGTCTATACGGCACCAAATTAAAACCCGGATTCCGGCGTCCAGGCCTGGGTTTGGGCATCGCGTCGACGATTGAACGCTAAAACCGCGATATTAATGGCGCACTAAAAAACGAAGAGCGGCTAACTCCTCTACTGTATATATATTTATTTCACGAGGAACATCTAGAGTCAGGTTTAGCTTAGCATGGCAGTTAAATGTTTAGCCTAGCAAAATATGCTTTTGTAACTTAAGAATATGTAATATGTGTTGTTTTCCACTCAGAAGAGAGTCACACTTGTTATTTTCCACCTGTTACAGACGCCGCAGCTCCAAATCTTAATGGCTGCAGAGCTTCAGTGGGAACAATTTCATCTTGTCTCAGCAGGAGGGGAAACGAGCGTCTCCCAAAACAGACTGGTTTCTTGTACAAGCAGCAATCAGGGATCTGGTTTTCTCTCCTCCTCCGCAGGGTTCCATCCTGAATCCGAATATCGCTGCTAGCAAATAGGCCACTGATTTGACAAATACATGTAGAAATATTTTAAATGATGTAACAACTGTGATGCACAACTACTGAGAACAAAAAAAACTCGCCATGGGAGGAAGGAATGAGGCTTTATTTTCACTTTTATTTCTTTGTTCTAAGTTAAGTGGCAGCTCGTGTTTTATGGCACAACATCGAAACATTCGGATCCATTCAGGGAAAACAACACCAGGCGAATCCCGGGAGGCCCCGAGGACACACAATCGGCCAAGCGGACAGGTGATGCAGATTTGTTTTGGCGGCTGAACCCTCGTCTGAGTTGGGCCGTGCCGCCCCTGGAAACAAACCTCCAGGGAGTTAATTAGAGCACCTTTATGAATCTGTGTCTGAATCTGTGTCACTCAGAAGAAAGGAACGGGGAAGGGGGGGCGGTTATATTTACAGTGCTTATAATTATGAGGCGAGACGGTACAGAAGCAAAGGTGGATGCTAATCCGCCTCAGAAAAACAACAGACTGTGGCGTCACAGATCTCGACATGGCCGAGAAGATTAGCACTCCACAATCCCAAAACTCCGAAGGTTAAAGCTGGCGACACGTACAGCTAGCGTCAACACAGAACGACGACACGACATTGACATTGAAGAGATGAGGGCTGAGATAAAGGCGCCACGGCCGTCCCGGGGCGCTTTTAGTGGACGAGGACAGTTTGACAGCACACAAAAAAAGACAACTCCTCTTCCCAAGGACGGGCGAGTCGGATGGACTCCAACCGTGTCTGGTCTCCTCCAGGTTGCCCTTTTTTTATCGTTAAACTAATAAATACTTTAGCAGAAGCACAGGAAGCGTGCAGACAGCGATTGTGTGTGTGGGTGTTTGTGTGTATGTGTGAGTGTGTGTGTTGGGGGGGGGGTGAGTTTGGCTTCAAACGTGAGCGGTTTCAGGTTTTACATCAACATTTCACACGGCAATTGGATCCGAGCTAAGCTAGCCTGACATACGCGCGGCAACAGATTGTGTCGCTTGCTACCAGCCAGTGAAGTGGGGGGGGGGGGGGAGGGATTTAGCGTAGATTAGAGTGTTATCAGAGGTGCAATGAAAGGTGAATGACAGGTCCTCCTCCTTGTCTTTCTTTTCTTCCCCCAGTGTTCATCCGTCCCCGGCTGTCTGTTGGGGTCAAGGGGCTGGTGGTGGTGGTGGTGGGGGGGGTCTCAGCGTCTGGAGGGAGACGCACTCCTGCTGCCCTGAAAAACACGTAAAGACACACGTTAGCGAGCCGCCAGGGGCCAAAAGATCATTAGCTCACGCTCAGCACATCTACATCTAGCCGGGTTGTTTGTGCGCAGCAACGCTGGGACTCGTTAATAAAGATGGACAAAGATGGATGCTGACTGGTACATTTTAGTGGATCGTCAGCAAATAATATAAAAACAAACTTGGCTGATCAGCACACATCCGGTGTTTCAAGGAAAAACTTTGGTCGTAACTTTAAAAAGGTAATTAGTCGCAGTTTTTAAGAGCCATTTACTGTAGAACTACAGAAGCTGGCAAAAGAAAAAAAGCTGAATGATGCAAATATAAAGAAATATTGACAAATATATGGCATTCTGAGCCAGAATACTTAAAAAATAACCTCAGTTCCAACACCTGCATTTGTGGGTGAGTCAGCTAGCCTAGCTTAGCATATGTAGATCTATGGGGAGGTTTGATGCCTTAAATATTAAAAATGAATTCCGGGTTAAATGATTCTTTTATGCGAGTCATCACCGAGTCCCAAAAACTGCCAGGAAACAGGCTTCGGAATGACGGATTCCAGCTCACATTATGCAAATGTGTTTTCCTCGGGGCATTCCATCATTTCAGAAGCAAAACATCTCAAATTCGTTTTGGTTTTTTTTTCGTCCCTGGGATTTCTTAGATAACATGTGTTTATCGCAAAGCTGCCTCCGAGACTATATAATTCCCATCATCCCACAGTGTCGCCTCAGCCTGGAAAATAATTGTGAAAGGCGGACAGATTATACGAATGAGACAAACCTTTATGGACTGCTCACACAGATAATCTACGGCGTGGGTAAAAGCTTTTGTTCTCATCTATTTTGGATGGAATTCATTATGAGCAAGAAAAAAGGATCCTCAACACCAGCAACAACACAAACGTGTGAGCGGCTAATTAAAAGCTAAGATGATTTAGTTCCCTCGCTGTGGAGACCACACGAGCGACGGCGTGATGAGCCAGTTGTGCAACCGGTCATGATGTCGCCGCTACAGATGATGCTGCTGCCCAGGGGAGGGTTTTCTTGATTCCCCTTGACTCTCAGTAAATCATAAGCAGAGCTTGAAGGCAGCTGAGTGGGTCTAAGCTAGTTCATCAGCACGGCAGCTTGCTAAAACTGTCAAACTCAAGCTAACAGATGGCGTTGAGGCTAAAATCTGCATTGTCTAAAACTGGCTAAATGTCAGAGTATTCCCATGCAAAGTTATGCTAATCTGCCTCAAAAATATCTCATTAGCTTTTAGCCAGATTAGCATCACTTTGTCACCATTTATTGAATATCTGCCGCTTGCCTCTCACTTGCATATGCTAAGTAGTTATTCAGCGCTGAAAAATGCAGCTAACATCTGCTGAGACACTGTGCAGAGGCCAGAGTCGGGAAAACTGCGATCAGATCTGATTTGCTTCGCTAATGCCACAAAAGAAGAGAAAAAGCAAATGAGAGAATCAAATCTCTAAGTTTCTCTGGATTCTTCAAAAACAGAAGCCTTTCCTTCCCTGTAAGGCCGGTATGAGTGTTAGCATTAGCCCTGCGTAACCATGGTTATAGCAGCACTGACATAAATCCTGTCCTTGAAAGCCTCTCAGATTGTTCCGCTGCAGCAGTAATGAGATTAGGTTCTTCTTCTGCGCATATCAAATAAAGGCGAAGCGACTGAAGCTCAAGTACCCATCCATTAAGTATCGGTTACTCACTCTGCTGCCGATATCATCACTGAGGCGGGGAAGGAGAAAAACAGCAGCCAGTATTAGCAATGGTCCGAATTTTGTAGTTTCCAAGAAAGTGAGAGAAGAAGCGGTGGAATGTTACCATTTTGAAGATCCTGGTCAGGGTCCCTTTGCTGTCTCCCGCTGCAGCCTTCTTGGCTTTGGCCGACTGGGACTTCTGGTCACCCTGGAAGATAATAATGAGCGTTTGAATATCTAAAAATGGTCCCAGTTCCATTGTGAGTGAGCTGTGGACGACTTAGACAAGCAGAGTGAAATGCTCCTTTCTGTTAATGGTGCAGCAGCAGACAAGCCGAGAAGATGCTGGTGAAAACTCCTGGACGAGAATCAGCACCAGGAAAACAGTAGTGGGAATCAATCTTCTATAACCGGGAGCAAAGCTCCTGTTGCTATGGGCGACGCTGTCAGAGGTGTTTAAGAACGCAAATCGCACCGCCGCCTTTTTATTTGGTAGCTTCAGTGGGTTTACCGAGAGCTGAGGAGGGCTGACGCCAGATCAAAGCCATCCGTCCGTCTGTCCTTTGATCCTCACGTCCTCCGGAACCTCCAGCTGAGTGCTAAGACCCCCCCCCCCCCCCTCCAATATACATAAACGGCCATGGCATGCACGAGTCCGGCTGCAGAAATGGGGATGAAAATGGAGCGAAGTCGGTAGGAAATGAGGCCGTTAGCGCTGATGCGCCGGCAGATTACAGCTGCTAAAGTGTTTGATGGAGACCAAATGGAAGCAGGTGTCGCTCCCCCAGGCCGGTTCAGATGGTGACCTCGCAGACCCGGGGGGGTTAATAAGGCATGAGACCAAAAAAATAACCCAACAACACCTACCAGGCTCATCTTGGCTGCTATCTCTCTCCACTGGACGAGCAGAGAAACAAAGAGGCAAGGACACAGAGGGAGAAGGGAGGACGGTCAGTGCAACGGCATGATGGGAAGGGATGGGGGGGGTCCAGCCGTGTGGTGGGGAGTCAGGGACATTTGTCAGCAACAGAACAGAGGAGAGTGTTGGAAATCATCAATATTCAAGAATTCTGGGATTTAGTTTTGTTACTGAGACAACAATTAGTTCCAGTGAGCGAGAAAAGGTGGAATATTTAACGTTTCTGAGCCAGACATGAGGGACTCACCCTGGACTTTGGAGGGGCGGGGGTCACCTGAGGAGGAGTTAATCACAGGACAGTGAGAAGCGTGAAACAGGAGCAGAGAACACGGTGGGAGCGCCGCGGCGAGGGGACGGCGAGTGGCTTTTTACGCTACTCACGATCGTGCGGAAGAAGTGGACCACGGCGTTCTCCGTCCCGCGCTTCCGAGGGGACGTGGCGGAGGCTTTCTGAGGGCCTGGGGAGAGGGCGCCTCGGAGCGATCCCTGAGGAAGACGAGGAGGAGGAGAGTCAGACGTGTGCTAAAGGCAGAGAAGACGTCATTTACAAAGTTTTGACAGCAGAGTTTGGTGAACGCTGTCAAAAATAAAGTCCCTCTGTCGTCAAGGAGACCTTGAACTGGGGGAGAAAAGGAACACCCCTGGGTTGAATTGATCCCCTAAAAACCCTACGTTTGAGTCTTGGCTCAACAGCTGGAGGTCTGAGAACAATCCGCCTCCAAACCTCAGGATCCTTCTCCTCGCTGATCTGTTGCAGGTAGCAGAGAGTCGGGTTTCACTCGAGTGAAGCAGCCAAACGTCGCCGACATCTTCTCCCTAATTAACCCCTTTCACAGCGCCACAAAACCCTTCAGCCGCGGGTCATTAAACCCAAAGTAAAACGGCCACAGACGCCTTTTTCCTGCCAATGGCTTCATCTCGACAGTAGGCAGCGTCAGGTGAGGTGGGGAAGGCTGCCTCATTACAAACTACCTCCCTCAGCTGTTCTTTTGCTACCTATTATAAAGGCACCTTATCTGGTTTTGGCTGCGCAGGAAGCTGATGAGTCACATCCAGTTTCCTCCAGTTGAACGCTTCACTGAGAGAAACTGTCAGAAGATTCTGAAGAGCCAGAAATGGCGCCGGATGATGGAGAGACAGAAGCAGAACGCCCTCGTGCGCACCTCCGATCAGGAAGAGCAGTAGCTGCGCTTGTGCTACATCCCATCGCCGCCGTGACCCCAGTGGCCCCATAATGAGGTCCGGCTGCATTCAGGTGCTCGTGTGTGTCGTGCTGCACTTCTGCCGTGACGCCCACGATGGAACATAGAAGAGACAACAGAGCCTGAGCCTTTTGTTTGGGCGGGACGGAAGAAGAGATTGGAAAGGAAATGGGAGATCAAATAACGTCGGAAGGATTCTGCAGGTCTCGCTTGTCTCTTTGAAGTCGCTCTCTCCTTCTTTGTTGCTGCTGCTCTGGGCCGCCGCCGCCGAGGTTCCATCAATCTTCAGCGTGTGAGGAGGCGCTGGTGTTGTCAGAACAAAGGTGCAGAGACCAGAAAAGCTCTTCCTACTGACGACAAATGGTTGGCCCATCATTGTCCTGACTCCTTTCCTGTTAATAGAGTTTGAATTTCTCCCCCTTTGGTCTCCCTGTTGGCAGAACCCCCCCACCCCCACCCCGGACAGGTGACCACCGTGCTCCTATTTCAGTGTAAGAAAACCTACACTTTCTCTCCATCCTGGGGTCAAACAAGGTTACTTAATATGCAGAATATTAAAACACCATGGTGGGAACAGACGTTTCCTCTGGAGCAGAACTCAGGAGATTCACAGCTAAAATTATTAGCTCCGTTACAGGATTAGTGCCTCTACAGTGAATAAGTAGCAACGCTGATAAGTCCATTACAATCGATTCTGAGCTTTTTGGTATCCTTCCGTCCTCCTCTGGTTTTCCGGGCCTGGAGTGCAGGAGCAGAACCAGCACCCACACTCGGCTGACAGGGCTCCTTGTTCTTCAACGGCTCTGAACAAACATGTTTTTGGATGCCGGTTTTACAGCCTTGCTAAAAGGCCGACGGCAGCTGCGTATTTAACGGTGCTCGATGTGGCAAAGTGCTTTGTGTGTCGCTGCTGGGTTATCGCCTCGAGCTTAATTAGCTCCGAGAGAGGAATTCATCCTCTGACTGAGAGAAAACAAGTGAAACGGTTCAGGCTCTAAACCCTAAACAAACCAGCCCCTTGGCTGGGGTGGCGCCTTCGTTCCACATGTGAAACCTCTGCTTCTAGCAGATGTGTCTCCTCTCGCAGAGCGTACGAGGATCCTGTGGGGTCAGCGTGCTAATTAGGCAATTATCTGTTCCAAAAATGGTGAAAATAAGCAGGAAAATGCAAAAGACTCTTGGAATTGGGTTTAAGTGGAGTTGCTTCATCTGCTGAATTATGGCCACCTAGAGCCCTCCTGGCCCGGTAAGGTCTCAGAACCACCTTCAGGTTTAAACGTGGCGACGCTTGAGAGCAGGGAGGAATGAATTCCGGCTCGCTTATGTCCCTGAGAAACGAGACAATTAGCCCGAGCCGATGGCGACGCCGTGCACGTTTGGCAGCGTGTGAACGGGAGGCTTGAAAAGGTGCTTCCGTCTCTCTTCCTGCCTCTTAATCTTGAGGCTCACACAAACAAGTCAACCCAGCCATCCATTACGGAAAACTCAGATAAACAGCGGCTCGACTTTCCATTAAAGCTTTCTGCGGCGCTCTTGTTTACGAGATTGCATTTATTCATCGAGCTGATCACTGCAAACTGCAGAGGAGCATCAAACTCCCAGGGGCTACGGGTTTTCGACATCGGGGGGACTTTCTTTGCCGCCCAAAGGGCTAAACAGTGCTAGCAGGCAAAAAGACAAATATAAAAGCAGGGGGTGTTGTTAAAGAGTTTTAATCAAGCAGTAATCCAAAAATAAAACAGCTTAGTACAGGATCAAGTTAGCAAGAGGTCAACAGTCATGGCACAGAGGTTTCCACCGCAGAGTTGAAGGCGTGATGCTCAGAGATCAGCTGCTGGTTAGACTCAAAGACGAGAACCTGAGGTGAGAGAAGTGATGGGAGGGGGCGTCAGAGGACCACCCCCCTTCATCCAAGACACTAGGGTTAGAGTACAGGGAGGGCAGTCTGGGTTGGATACAAACATCTGTGGTTAAGGTGGAGATTTAGACTGAAACGTGCTCTTAAACCTAATTCCAGGTATTTCTTTACTTGATTAAAGACGTTTTGGCATTCCGGAGCAGATTTTCTGCTGTCAATTCATATCCTGAGATTGGAGATTTGGGTCATCTCATACCTTAATACTCCTTAAAACGCCAATTATGCAAACAAGACTTTTTCAAAAATCCTGCAAAATGTTTAATACATTTAGTGAAATGGGCACATTAACTCAAGATGCAACAGAAAACAGGTCAACGCAGCGTTACCCTGCTAATACTGCAGCCGGGAGACAGCAGGTCATTTTCAAAATAGCCTGAATCTGCACATGCAAACCAGGAGATAAGAAACCAGGGGAGAGGAAGAAATTAGTCCAGCTTAATTCTTTTGTTCTTGAGATGACATGTTTGAAGGCCGACTGGAAATGATCGAATAGAATTCATACAAGGACAGAAAAAGCAGAAAATAGGCCACAATGTGGAAGGAAAGCTTTAAAAATTGTTCCTTTGACAATTTACCTGAACATTTTGACATTTGTCGAAACAAAAATCTCATCCTCAGAACAGGCCAACACCTTTTTTTGAAACATTTAGAGTCATTTTTAACCCGTCATGACACGGTTGAAGCAACAGAGCCGATCCTTGTTTCTAAGCTCTGCACGCGGAGCTTCGGGTTAACCAGAAAAACCAAGCAAATCAAAAGCCACGTAAAGAGCAGAAGTTTGAACTCCTCTTCCTGACAGAGTTTTGAGGCAACATTTTTGTGGATCGATCTAAAGTTATTCCAGCACAAGCCTACAGGGGGCACAGCTGAGCACAGAGAAGAGCTGATTCAGAATTGTGCACTTTTAAGCATTTACATGATAACTTATATGATTCTATGCAGAGGACACAAAGCTATTAACACTCTCCCAACATACTGTCTATATATTCTAAAGCGATTGTTTAAATATACTCTTTTATATAAACCGTTATACATTTTAGATCACCTTGTTCTGTAGTATAATCTGCGAGTCAGCGAGAGGTCCATCCAAATGGACCCAGAAGAGAAATAAAATCAAACAGATCTGCTACAAAAGAACCTAAATGTTTACATGTGAATGACACGGGCCCGGGTCGCCTCGTCATCCTCACGTAAACGTACCTGAACAGAAACAGGGCTGTTCTGGCTTCATCTGACAAACGTCCCAATAACCGAGAGCGATTCTGCCGACTCACATCTACAACCTGCTTTTCATTTGGGGAGAGGCTACTAAAGTCACCCAGAAAACAAAAAAAACACAACTGAGTATAAAAACACATCCAGTAATGATTTAAAATCAGCCTGTCGGCTGTAAAAAAAAAAAAAAACAGAAAAGAAGAAAGAAAACAGCCAGGATCCAGTGATTGGTTGAGTCTAAACTCAGAAGTGTTTGGAAACCAAAACATAGAGCGAATGTGTCTCAGATCAGCACAATGATGGGATGGAAGGTCTCCTACACTCTCTCTGCTTCCTCACCTTGCCCTTCCTCTTCTTGTCTCCTCCAAAGAACTTTCCAATCTGGTCCAGGAGGCCGGGGTTCTTCTTCCTGCGACCCAGCCCGAAGGCAGCCTGTCCAGAGCCGCTCGTAGACGCCATCTTTGTTCTGGAGGTTGGGTTGTGTTTGTCAAACGTGGGCAGTTGCTCTCTTAATTGAGAGGCAATATAACAGAGGGGGGAAGAGAGAAAAGAAAAGGAGGGAGTGGGGAAAAAAAAAGCCTAATCTAGTTCCTCGTCGGGATTCTCCGACCCGCAATCTGAACCCGCTCCGCTGTGCTCCTGGATGGTCTGCAGCTCGTCCGACTCGGAGGGTCGCTCTTTGAAGGTGTTGTCCTCTCGTCCCGGGGCATCTCGGGAGAAGAGGCGGGCCAGGTGGGGGCGTGGCGTGGCTTCGTCAGGGTCAGCTGTGCTGGCCGGGGTCCAAGGCTGGCGGGGGCCCTCAGCGCCCGTGGAGTCAGTCACCGCCGGCATCTGCGAGACGCTGCCATTGTTCTGGTTTGTGTCTGCCTCACCCAGGCCTGCGCAGAAACAACAAGGGTCACCACACACCCCAGCAGCACAATGGGCCCCTCTCACCAGGGCCCACCCACTCCTGCCACGCCGGAGGCCAGGAGATAAGATCTGACTCCTGAAGTGGAATCAACCACACCGAGATTCAATGTTTTCAAGAAAGTGATTAATTTGCTGGGCAAAAGAGAACTCTGGAATCTCGATTCTGTACTTGATCAGCACTAACTGAGATGAGGCTCGTTAGACAGCTGGACCTCAAACCTCTGCAGCTCCAGTTCTCACCAGATCACAGCAGATCTTTCCTCCGGCTTCGGGTCAGCAGGGAAGGGATTTCAAAGTTATGCTGCTGGGCTACAAATCACTGAAAGGTTTAGCTCCAGACTACAATAATGACAGTGATGTGATTTATAAGCCCAGCGGGGCTGCAGATCCGAGTCAGACCGGACTAAATATGGTGAAACAGAATTTTGCTGCACATAAATGGAACAGGCTGCCAACAGAAGGGTAAATCCAGGTTCTGGACCACAGCTTTTGTCTTTTTACTTGCAGTGTATCTTCTGGTAATACATTTAAATCAGCAATTTCATGCGATACGCTTTTGAAAGGAGCAGTTGATGCAATAGAATTCCCAAGGTTGGTTCCACTAAGGCTAAAATATCCCACTGAGCTTTATTACTGAATTGTAAAAACACTTTTACAGAAAAAAAATGTGAGCCAGCGTTAACGGCTCAGTCACAATGTGCATAAAACTGCCCCACGCAGAGCAGGAATTTTAGCCCCGCAGGCTAATAATGGGGAGCAGCGGCTTTAAAAAACAGACACTTTAACACAGTTAATGCTAATAATAAGATGGAATCACGGCGGCATCCACGCTGACAGTTATCAGTTAAATTAGGCTGCTCCCACAGCAGAGGACATCCAACCCATTCTCAACCCCCCCAACACTGTCCACAGTGTACTGGTTGTAATGGTGCAGCGCCCCATCAGAAAATGTGCACGCTAACACTGGCTGAGACAAAGGCCTTCTGTCAGAGCTGCGTAGTTATGACTCCAGTGATGACAAAGACTCCAGTGTCACTAAAATAACTCCTATAAGTATGGATTCACAAGCCGGAGCACCGCGACACTTATCTGATTTGGACTGAGATGCTCCACAGGGCAACTGTCTCCAGCAGCTAACTCCGGGATTGATGGGGACCGCAAACGACCCCTAAGTATTGGCATAATTGCCGGAACAATCTTGCTGTATTCTCAGCTCCTTCTGGCTGGTTCAAAAGCGACAAATTATGCCTAAATGTGCAAAGATTAGCGGGTTGGGGAGAAAAGACAGCTGCATTTTGTTGTAACCCCGGAGGAGAACCTTTGCCGCTCCCACCATGACGTGTCAAAATGGTGTTTACAGCCACAGGTGTTTATCCTGGGGGTGAGTAAATGCACCTGACAGCTACCATATGCACACCTGCAGATTTCCACAAAAGGAAACTAAGAGTTTAGCACGCGTGCCTGCATGCATGGCTGCGTTCCTGTTTATCTCATCAGTGGCTTCACACCAAAATCAGCTGCACACCTCAAACACACACACACACACACACACACGGGCCTTTAAGTATATTTAGTTGAAGACTCTCACTGACACGTTGCCCTGCCAGCCCCTTACTACATGTGTAGCCATCATAAAATCAAGAGCCATCAACACTTTAGCTAAACTTAAGGTGTGAGATCCAGCCAAAACGCCCTACCACCTGTAGTCGGGTCCTAACTATGTCTCATATACAGGAACACACACTCAGCTATTAAAAGGTGGCTGGCACTAATAAGGTCACAGGGTTGTTTCTGACCCACCGAGCACTGAGACAGGTGCCAACGTTCCCGTCTAATTCCCAGTTCCTCCACAAAGCACAAGGCTTCAAGGTGAATCAATAATCACCTTCGGCTCCTTTTCAGTCCCCTGCTGGCCAAGTCTGATGGATGTTCGGAGTGTTTCCCAAAAACTAAACACAAGTGTTGGCAGAGTTATTAATTTTCCAGGAGTTGCAATCTTGGCTCAGCCCACACAGATTACTCAAATTTGTATAGAAGAAGAATAAATTATTAACGTTGGCCATCAATCAGCATGTCTGGCAACGGAAATAGACAAAACACCAGAAAGTTAAAAAAAAAAAAAAGTCCACTGACTATAAAAGTGAAAAGAAGTTTGGACTAAAAAGAGCCAAAGTTGCTCAGGATATCTCAGCTACTGCCTCAGAGTGTTCACATTTAACGACACCTTTTCATGGGACAGCATCCTTGAGCCGGACAGAACTACAACTATCAAAGATGAGGAGACAGCTGGACAACAAGAGCCAGGAGGAAAACAGCGTCTGCTCCTGTGAGGCTCATGTCTCCAGGACGGACTATTAAATTCAGCTCTCTGGAAAATCAGCCTGACAGAATCTTTCAAACGCATCGTTTGGCGTGACCACAGCTGTGATAGGCGTGTAACAATGGATATTTCCTCATTCTCTTCTCCTTTTACAGCATATAAAAGTGATGGCAGCCCGAGTAAGTCGCCCTTTAACGACTGCACCTGAGCGTGACGTCCTCGGGTGTACCCAACACATTTCAACTTCCATTCTTTCGGGACAGGAGTCCAGAAGTTTTTCAAGGATAGCTAGTAGCCTCATCTTGTCTCTTTTCCTTGATGCCTGTCAATGCAACAGAAAGTCCGACCCTTCATTGATGGGTGAGGCCAATGATTTGGATGAATTTGACCTCTATCGAGCCGACTCAGCGATGCCCTTGAGGGTGAAGACAGGACAAAAAGACAGCGGTGCCTAAAGGCTCTTAAGACTGATAGGTACGAGCAAAAGAAAGCATTAACCAGTAGCGTAGGCCTTTTAAAATTCATTTAAAGTGACTGTCAGGGACCAGTTTCTGCAGGTTCAGAACACAGTAGTCGGACACAAGGGGGGCACAGACCAATGAGAGCATGTAGCAAACATAGTGTGAATAACAACGCATTAGACTGTTTGCTTTAGCGCGCCCGAGGGAACAACTACACAAGCAGAATGGCTTCATCTGTCTCTCCCACTGTCCTTCAACCTCGAGTGGCCCTTTTTTCGTGACCTTTCTCTCCGTTAGGGTGCCATGAAGCTCTGCAGGTACTCCTCTGTGCTGGTGACTCAGGAGGAGCTGCTGAAATGTGAATGTGTGCCGAGTTACTGCTACGGATAGAACCCCAGGCCCTTTGATGTGAGAAACACCAATGAGATTCATCGAAGGAAAAAGATCAAAGAACATACTGAAATAACCAAGAACTAATTCTTTGCACTTTCTTCGACTAAAAATTAGAGGAATAGTTTACTATTTCTGATAGCGTTATTCCGTTTGCATTAAACATAATGCACAATTATCTCTTTGATATCTGCTGATCAAAGCATACTCATATAGAAAGCTGCCCTGGGGTGAGTTTGTTTTACAGAAATTGCCCTGTTAGCACACAACAAACACACAATTGATACTGAATCCAAATGCACCGGATTACAACGGGAGTGGAAAAGACAGTCTACTATGGGATGGAGACAGGACAGGACTTTTCTGAAGTGATCTGTGGTAAATTACGCCACACAAAGGAAGCACGGCTTGTAAACATCCCTAAGGGTCAATTAGCTTGGAGTCTAATGGATAACACTGCAGAGACAGGTCTATTGCCCTGACTCTGTGGAACTCTTCCATAAAAGAACTTATTCATGTGCTGAAATCCTGAGATGATAGTTTCTCAGGCCTTTGATCTGCCGTAATCCTTAAGAACCTAGAAGACACAGCCATGAGGCCTAAAACTTCAAATTCTACTCATAAAGGAGCAGGGGACCCTACTGTCCCAGCCAGCAGAACAACCTACCAACGGTCTGGAGACAAAGCAACAAGATGGGCTGGTAAATAAAGGGGCTTTTTCTGGGGCTTTTTTTGTGTTGGGAACAATCGCCTGCAGCCCGTTTTCTCAGTTCAAACATTCAGAAAGTCAAAGATCTGCATCTGGAGGGCACCAAGTATGCAGCGAGTGGGTCTCAATCTCCTCATTTTTCCTCCTCTGCCTCGCCGTGAAGCGGATGTGTACAGCCGAGCTCCTGGAACATCCGGGGACGGTGGTGGGACAGAGGCACGGCAAGTATTCCTGCCCAGGCGTCCCACCCAGGGGAAAAACTATTCTGCTGCCGCATTCATCTACAGCACCCACAAGAAGGAAAAAAGGACCCTCTGTGCTTTCTAAAATCCAATCTGGCATTCAAAGATCCCCCAGAGATCAGACCAGATAGGAACCTCAGCAGAACCATACGGTCCACTCCCTTCTTACGGCCCAGACAACGTGATCATCTTTAACCTGCTGCCTGATTTCTGACCATAAATACGCAAACGTTGCACAAAGAGCTGGTCCACTGTCTTCAGTGGAGACGATGACCTTTGATTCCTCCTGCTGGCACACGAAGGTTCTCACCTGAAGAGCTCAAGGTTCCGAAGGAGAAACACTTGACTTCATCCAATTACCTGATCAAGAGGACCCAAGTATGATCAGAATAATGGAAGAGAATCAGAATAATGGAATAGAATCAGAATAAGGGAAGAGAATCAGAATAATGGAAGAGAATCAGAATAATGGAAGAGAATCAGAATAATGGAATAGAATGACAAGGAGTGTGGAGGAAGAATGTACTGAAATTAGGAACAGATTGAAGGATTGAAGTGAACCCAATACACAACACCTGATGGATAATAATCTTGTTCCACCTGTGGACAGTCTTCTCCTGGATTAATCATGATGTCTAAATAAAGGCCTTCGGGTGTCTTATTCAAATGAAACCTCTTGATTTTCCTCAGAAGAACACGGACTCCGGCTCATCCTGTCCAACATATGGGCTGCAGTAGCTAGCGTAGCACTCTTGTCCTACCCATAATCCCCCCTCACTGAACTCTTGTAGCCACGGCACCTATGGGCCGGGATGCAAGACCGCAGGACACGTTTGATATAAGTTCGTAAAGTCCGCACGCACGTGAGCAGAATTTCAGGTCAGAGGCAGAAACGTGAGGGCAGCGGTGACAGAGACAAGAGTGTGAACAATGGTGTCAGAGTGAAGAGCGCCGCTCCAGCGACGGATGGCGATAACAATCGCAGCTTTTGACTGAGACGGAGAGGAGGCAGTGCCAGGACCAGTGCCGGCCCGTGTCAGCCTCCGCTACAGAGACAAATAAGTGAGCTGCTGCGCTGCGAGGCGAGCACAAGTGAGGGCTGCGCAGCGCTGCTACGCTCAGATGTGTCTCCTGTTGTGCTGTTAGCACAGTTAGCAATACTGGGTACCAGTAAAGAGAACCGGTGCCTCACTGGAAATGCATCTATGTGTGTCTCCAAAGTTCAGACGTTTAAATCTGCCCATGCAAATGTGGTTTGGACACAAAGGTAGAGAAAAGGAAATAGGATATCGTTTCTGTACAGGTTTAGTAACAAGCCAGCAGCTCCGACCAGATCGATGCGCTCTGAGGGAGCCCATTTATAAAGTGTTGCCCGTACTGAAGCTCCATAAAGAAATTATAGGAAAAAGATGAGTGATAAATGTCACAGATTTTATTGAATTTGACTGATAGAAGCTCGACTGTGGCCGTGAAAAGGGATAAAACTCTAACCGGGTTGGCCAGCAGAGGGAAATCAGCAGGATATACTTAACATTTAGCTTCATCCCATCACTGATATTAAGTTAAGGAGCGTTTGTTGGCGGAAGATCAATTATTTTTACCGTTTCTTAGCATTAGCTCCATTTTCCAACACTGTCATTACGAATCAATAAAAGCTATATGATATATCTGCTGTCCGTCTCTGTGCGATGACACTGAAGCTAAACGAGGTCGATGCAGGACCCTGGCTGGACATTAGAGACAATAAAAAGTGCATGTGTGTCATGTGCTGGATGAGCAGTGGCGCTGACGGACGACTGAGATGTGAATGAGCTAAACGTCCTGTCACATTAGCAGTTGACGACACCGAGGGTCTAAAAAAGAAGCCGTGTTTCAAAGGGGCCGGCGTTACGGGGGCAACAATGGGGAGATTCTTTTTGTTTTCTGCAAGGTAGAAAATGTTTTAAGCAGCAGAGATTTCAAAAGCGTCTTTTATTGAAGAATAGAGACTATGATTACAGCATCTCATGAAAGGGAGAGGAGCAGACTAATTGAAGATGATTCAGCAGAGAACAGATGAGGAACTAATGTTGTTTTTTTCCTGAGGTGAAACTTAAACTACAAACTTAAAAACATCCGGAAATGATCCAGAGCCGCTGCTCCCCCTAACCAGAGCAGGCAGGGGGCCTCGGGCCCAGATTATCTGACGGGGGCCCCAAAAATTAAGCTTAATGAAAAATGTAGTGATAATTGTTAGTTAACTGTACTAAACTGTAGAACTTAATTATGAACAGGAGCACGATTGTGTTCAAACTGTCTCGCCCATCTTTCAATTCTAGCAAATCATTTGCAAAACTACATGTCAAACACATGTAATGTCCCAACAACAATATCAAGATCAACACAGCAATATCATTCAGTCAGTTTTTAGTGGTCCAAATCAGCGTTTGAAAGTGGGTAATGTGCTATATAACGATCACTTTAGTGTCTGGGTTGGGGGAGGGGGGCAGTTGGGGGGGGCAGAGGCACACAGTGACAACTGCTGTGGAATTTTCTAATTGCTATTGAAATACTTAATACATTTCCATTAAGTATTAATATGAATAGAAAAAGGTTGAGTGGAGGTTTTATGGGTTTGTTAGGGTGGTGGGGGCTTCCAAAAGCCTAGCAGTGGCCCTGTTCTGATCTGGTCCAACTGCCAGAATAAAGAATGTTCCAGCGCTGCAACACTTCCTGTGACGTGTGGAGCAGCTCAGCTAACTTAGCTAACAGCTGAGAGGCAGCCCGGACAAAGGCACCGTTCAGGGAGGACAGAGACCTCCAGAGGTAACAGGTCATCAATGTACAAGCTCACCACCTGATGGTCGACGCTGGAACTACACAAACATTCAGACCTGATGGGTGCATTTGTGTTGTTACATTAACCTCGTGATGTAAATAAAAAGAGCTGATTGTTTTTGTATGCGGGGTGCGTCGCAGTAACAAGAAGCTGCAGCCAGGAATCAAGGAGGCAGCGGATACGGTCAATAACAGCTGAGGCGACTAAAATTGATCCAGTCTTGATGAGTGCAGGTGGAGAAAGAGAATAAGGACACAAAAACAAACTAATAGGCAATACTCAGCAGAGAAAGAAGCCCCTCCAAACCCTCTTTTATGCCTCCATCCTCTCCTGCTTTTACCTGCCTCAAGGGTGTTACGAGCCGTGTTTATGAGGCTGAAACTGACACAGGATCTGATCTGTGTCTGTCAGAAAGCATTCGCTCCCTTCAGAGTGGGTTGTTTAATGGCCTGCTGAGAGCTAAAAGCTGAGTTTCTTTTGTCATACTAATGCTATCCAAGGAACCGTTTTAGTCCTCTGACCATTGTGGTTGTTTTTAACATCAATAATACCAAAAACTCCCCTCTGTAGAGCTCACGCTCACCTTGAGAAACATTCAGTATTGTTACCTCGGCTAATAAAGACCCGCTTGCTTCAACCCTATATTATCCATAATGGTTATTAGAAAATTGCTCATGCAACATCTGTTCTGCTCTTTAGAATAATTGAGCATTGAAAGTGACCCACATGGCCCTTTACCCCCCCAACCTTACATAACAGATGCCCAGACAAAGTGCATGCCTTTTATTTCTGTCTCTAGAGCTCAGGTCCTCCTCACCCCCCGTCAGGATGAAGGAACAGTGACCCAGACAGAGAGGAATATAGAGGGCGTCTGCTCTTCTGGGGGGGGGGATGCTGCTGCTGGCCGGGGCAGGTAATGGAGCTGTAATGGGCTTTTAACGGTTGCGTAGCTGACGGTTCGTGTTTGCCCTTCGGGTGGAAAATCAGTGCAAACAGGAAGTGCCGTACGGAGACGTCTCCAGACATCGGATGGGCCGAGATGAGTCTTGACGCCTGCTGATGACAACGGTGCCAAAACAATCTCAATAAAGCTCAGAAACCCCTCCCTGTCATAAACCGCTCGCTTTGGAGGAACTTCTTTGATCTGCGCCTGGAATCAAGCTAATGGGGCAAAATTAGTTCAACCTAGGTGCACCGCTCGGAGGACGGCACTAAATGTGTCCTAACAGCCGTCTCCCCACAGTAACAGATACAAACTGATAAGAAAATGGGATTTTTACACACGGGCCTGCTGACCGAGGGGTTAAACATTAAGCATCAAAGCAATCTATGCCACGGTGTTCCAGAGGAGCGTTGATAGAGCTCTAACACTTCCACTTCACAGATTTCCACTTATCGTTCCGGCAGAGCTTTAATGAAGAGCAAGTGCTCTTTAGGCTGTGTCCGTAACCCATCTGAGGAGTCTTTGATTGATCCACGCCCAAGCTAATTATTTCTTCTCAGCTAAATTCAGCTCACTATCGGCCTCGAAACGTAGCGAAGGAACCCGCAGATGAGGCAGCTCGGAGGCTGTGAAGTAACCCAGGTGGCAGCAGGTGAGGGGCCGGAAAAAAGTGGAACCCTGGGTAATAATTCAAGACCTGACAGGATATTGGTTTTCCCACAAGCCGCCGGGCAAACATCCCATTCGCCAGTTCACAATCACCTCTTGGAACTTAACGATGAAATATTAACGCACACATTCGTTAAGGCCCCACAGAAAACCGCATCAATCTAAATAATCTCTTCTCAGTTCTGATGAAGAGACAGAGATGAGATATTGATTGCACTCAGATTTAAATGACTCTGTCCGGGATGTGCCCTGTTCTTCCAGTTTCTGCTGATTATATAACAATGAGGATGTGATTGAAAGAGAACGCCAGATGAAAATGTTATTTGCTCCGCAATCTGACCCTGGCCGGCCGGCCGGCAGCGGGGAGCTGCCATATTTCAGAATTTCGTTTTCGCAAATCTGAGAACGCCAAATCCGAAACCTCAATCCAACAAATCAATCCAATCCAACAAAACCTCTGGGAGGTTTGAGCTTCCCGCAGAAGTGCCGACGGTCGCGCCAAAATTAGCATTTGCGTCCATATAACCGTTATGATTAACCGTTAGAATAAGCCACAATATTTCACAATGGCGACTGAGCAGAATGTCTTAGCAATAATTATTCCAAACAGTAACGATGCTGCGTGGGTTGTCCTTTTAGGATGAAGTTGTTACCATAGTAACCACTCTTCTTCCTCAGAGCTCATTCAAATTTAAAGGCTTGAAATCAGTCGAACGACAAAAAGATTGCGCGTCGCGCCTCAGAGGATTCTGCTGCTTGAAGCAGAAAGACTCTGGAAACCAGAAAACTGTCATTTTCAAATCAATAAAGAAAACGATGAAAGAAGCGACACATTCTGACGGCGGCTGACCGAGCCTGAAATTCAGAGTGAGCCATTATCTCTTCAGCCCTCCTGTCACCTCTGGCGCCCTCTGATAACAATGGAGGCTGACACGCAGGCAGGAAAACAGGCCACACTCAGTTTGAAGGTCTGACTTCTCCCCTGAAACTATTCCTCTCTTATTCTGTGCAACCAATTTGAAGGTGTGGTTGCACAGATAGGGCGTTTCATTCCATCCCATTTTCTATTCAAAAGAGAATTATTTCTCCACTCTACAGTGAAATCTGAACCATTAAAGGCAGAAATGGTTTAATTTCCGGTTTAAATATCAATACACCGGCTAGCTTGAGCTGTTGAAGGACTTTTCTCAGAAAAAAAACCCACGTAGCTACTGCCAATGCCATCATCTGCTCATCTGTGGTATTACAAAGACTCTTTAAAACATCACAAGAAACTTGGAACAGCAGACGTACGGCAATAAAATGACAGGAGCGTAGCGTAGTAAAAGAAGAATCTACATTTTGATCAATAATAGATTTGATCCACCAGAGGAAAATGGCCGTAGGTGATCTTGGGCAGGAAAAACTCAATGTTCCAGAAAGATATTTTACCTTCAGCACTTTTCATTGGTAGGTTTTTAACGTCTGAATGTCCATAAATGCAACGCTGCGTGAAGCTAATGCAAATCAAGTGTGACTTAAATGCACCACGGAGTGCCTGAGAGCAATGAACCTCCTTTCCTTTGCTCATATGAAGTGCCACAGACACTGGGAGCACGTGCACTAACATATAGCGCACGTCCACCGATGTAGCTTCCTTACCAAAGACTTCGTCGTGCGATTCCTGCTCGGTTACTGTCGTCTGCGGCGCCTTTGTCTGAGGTGAAGGAGCCTTGAAAGAGAAAACAAGAACAGATTGGTTGGATATGAGGAGCCGTGGCGCCATGGCAACAGAGCAAAAACAGACACCAATGGAGAGACTCGGAGAGGGGTCGTGATCGTTGGCTTCCTAATTGCAGCCAGATTACCGATTTTGCGTTTATCATTCAAAAGCCGACGCTGATAGAGGGAGAATACCGAGGTTAGCTCTGCTGCGTCGTCTTTGTTACCTCACAGGCTCCTGCTGCTTTGAGACGCTACGAAATATATTATTACAGCTTCCAGGGTACAGAAAATCACCTGTGCACGAGGAGCCACGTTTGAGCTCCCCTCCCTGCTTTTACCCTCCATCCATCAATACACCATGTGCGATGCGCGTGTGATGAGTGTGCACGATTCAGCCGAGCGATGGCCGACCTCGCTCCAGCTGAGCCAAACTACACGTACGAGCGCGTGTATGATCCGACCTGCACTTCCTGATTGCCTGTAGTGTGACTAACAAGCCCCCGGAGTCAGCTGGGAGAAGAGCTTTGGATCTGCCCTCGGACCGGCTAATTTGATTTGGATCCTGATGCATATTACGTGATTTAATCAAAGGGTTGGAGGCCGTCATCCGTCCGAGTTCTCGCTACGGTGCCACGTGCGCCAATGAATTGGCAGTTTTCATCCCTTTTTAATATTTATGAAACAAGACTTTCACTAAACGTTGCAACCAAGTAACGCCACCGCAGCTCCACCGCCCCCTGTTGGTCGACTCCAGCACAGCATCTAATAATCAGCTTCAGAACATTCAAGCCGCTGCAGAAAAGCTTCTCTCCCTGTTTGCTGCAAGCAAATAATTCACCATATTTCCAAAACTGGCTGGTACTAATTTTTCTAATTTAATTTACATGCTGGGAGAAAACAAACGAGCATAAACCCAACTCCGACTGTGACGCGTTCATCAAAACGGATGGGCAACAGGCTGAAAAACCAATTATATGTAGGAACTTGAGATATTGGACTGATTTACAGATTTAATAAGAGCTGATGGAGAAAAACATGTTTTCAATCTTTGAAGACCTTTATAATAATAATAATAATATAAAAAAATCCCCTGTGCACACACTCGCTGACATTAACCTTCGAGTGTGTGCTTGAAAATACAGACGCATGTTTTACGTTCCAAAGAGTTTGCTGATGAAGTTACAAAAAGGCAGGCTTATTTTCTTTGGAGCTAAAACAGAGGCAAGCGTGTGGAGAGTTCAGTCGTGTCCCCGCAGCAGCGAGTGTGACTTCACACTCGATCCTCATCAACACTTATTAAGCTCTCGTCTCGCTGCTCCTGGAGACACGTGATGCTGCATCAGCCTCTGGAACATGCAGAGGAGAGACGAGCAGCTCGCAGACAGGCTTTACCTCCACTCCACAAAAAAGCTGATGTGTTTCTGGACTGATGGAGAACACTGACGCACGACAAAAAGGAAAATTTTAAAAATTAAAAATCAAATAATAAAGGAAACACGGCGGCTCGGCCGACATGGAGGCTTTAGGTCTTTACAGGAACAAGGCTGGCTGCTTCTAATGGCTCAGCCTTTCAGGATTACAGCAACAAAGAGCACATTTCAGAGCTTAACAAGTTTTTTGCATCAATTTTTTAAAATCAAATCAAAGCTGAAATCCACTTTTTTTCCTTCCAGTTTGAACACTGTTCACTTCTTTTGCAAACAAGAGGCCAGATTTGCTTCTCCTCCATCTTAAAACAAGAACTATTTCACATTTATGTATCATAAACAAGACCCAGATTGTGTATTTCTCCACTTTTGAGGTCCTGCTGTCAGCAACAGCAGTGTTCCACCTGTTCCACCTGACAACAATAAAATGAGCTGGGGAGTCTCTGGGGAGCCCCATTCCAAAATGTCACCATCTCAAGGTAATATTGTTGATCAAATTTCAACAAGAGGATCAATGTTCAGAGAAGCCTCGGCTGGTTCATTTTATCTGCTGCAGGTTTATAAAAGAAAAACAACTTCAACACGGCGTCACTTCAAAAGTTTAAGACGAGGAATGACTGAATTCCCGGCTCAGAAAGATATTTGGGACATATTGTCAGCAACAGTTGTGCATTATTCAGAGATGAGCCTGCTGGGAAAGACAGAACTGAGACCCTCTAAGTGGCTGCGGAGAGACAGATGACAGTTGGAGGTCTGCTCAGACCCTCAAGCTCCCTCGGCTGCAGACTTCAGCTTTCATATCAGTTACGACATCCCGATGAGACGCGTGTCCGGAATTTCAAATCGGGACTGTGGAGTATAAACCGTGCATTATATGCAGCAGAATTCAGCTCCAATTAGCAGAGAAGACTGCTCCAAAGGCTCTGGAACAAGAGCTGGAGGAGCTGCTTCCGGATGCATGAGGTGGAGATGAGCCCCCTCATCAGATGGATTCAGGAAACGAGCGGCGTATTAGCATCGGAATGACTGAATGACTTCAGAGATGAGCTCGTTATCGTGTGTCATTCAGAGAGCTGAACAGCTGTGTAGCTGGTGAGCTTCATCGCTATAGATATTCAGGAACGGTTTGGGGGAGGGGGTACGTTTTGACCTCCGAGCATGGCGAGGGTCTCGGGAAGATGTCAGGACAACAACTTCTAAACACCGTCTACCTGCCTCTGTCATGCTCTGACTGTCACCATGACAACTGCTGGCTTCTGCCAGCCCTTCAAATTGCCTTTAATGCCATACTCATCGATGCAGAATGGGGGGGTGAAGTGGGCAGGGCGTACACGATGATTGCAGAGCACAAAAAGACTCCAGTGCACAGCGGTGAACCGACGCCGTAAATGAATCCCTTCTCCTGCTGCTGATCCCATCGCTCGTTCCGGAGAGACGGGATCAGCCTTCCAGGTCGAGCCATCAGCCCCCCCTCCGTGGCGCTGGGCCTCCATCTACGCCTGCCTCATTGCAGCATCCATTATAGACCAGAGAAGCTGCCCGTGAGCCAGAACCTGCTGCTGCTGCCGCCGCCCCCAGAGACTACTTTTATTCTCCAGGTTTATTCCCCAGCACACCAACATGGCAGGTTATTGAGTTTCTGCAGATATGCAGGCGCCACGTTTGGGTTGGAATTAATTGGGGAAAAGGACAATTCTTTTATGTATTGGCTCTGCTTAATGACACTCCTATTTCCTGAAATTTAACTGCTCCAACTCCCACTAATAAAACTCAATCACGGCACAAATCAGGTGTTTTTAGAAGCCAGCGCTGCTCATATGTGACGCTTTTGAGTGCAACAACCACAAAGAAAAACCTCAAATGGCTGCAAACGCCACCCAGATGAAAATATTCTAACCCCCGTCTCTGCTCGTGTGAAACAAGCTTCAACGTCCAGCGTGTGTTGCGTTCGGGTGCGCCCGGCAGGCAGAAAAACCCGCTCCAGAGTCAACAACCGGAGTCAGGCAGCTCCCGCTCTCCGATGTCCAGTTTGTATATCACTAAGGTGTCACGCTGGCGTGACGACGTCGGCGTCTGACATCGGTCCCGGGGCTACTGGAGGACGCAGAGGAGAACCTGGGGGGGTTCTGGGTCGGCCTGGCTGCACACAATCATCTGACTATTCCCTCTGTTTCAAACTCCTCCTGGAGCACTGCTGTGGGGAGGCTCTTGAGTTCCGGGGGTCGTTTCAGGGTGACGCACAGACTCGCTTCGGGTGTTGCCATGACAACAGGGCAGAGCGTCGTCGGCGTGCGAAACATTATCAGATGTTCCGACCTGACCCCATAGGTGACAAGAGCACGTTGGAGACTGTAATTAATTTGACTGTTTCTGTGGCAGACTCATCAACGGGGCATCGAAACCATCATCCTTCTGCACTGTTTGCAGCGAAACTCCGGTTGGCATGACGACGGCGCATGCGCAGCTTCACGGTGCATTGAACAGCCCAGCGTTGCCCGCGGTAGCGAGGTGGCCACACAAGCAACAACAACTAAGCTACACACTCCGGCACGTGAGCCTAAACACACGTGCACAGCTCAGGACTGTGCACAATCCTGCATAAACACGGCAACCTTTAGCCGGAGATTTAGACCAACTCCGCCGACGGCACGACTGCGCATGAGTGCCATAAATCTGAGTTTGGAGGAGGCTGACGGCCGCAGCGCTCGGTCCAAAGTCTGTCTGATAAAGCCGCCGCCGCGCCGATAAGGCCGGGTGGAAATTCTTCAGCACCTGCTTTGCTCTCAGGGTGAAAGAAGATAAAACAGCCAACAGGCAGTGACGCCGCCTCACCTTGCTGTCCGTCTTTGCTTGATTCTGGCCCATGCTGCCGACAGAGACTGGAGGAAGAAAACAGGAAAAGTCGTTAGCAGCATATTACATAAAGATCGCACGCTGATCTTATCCGAGCAACAACTCCTTCGCGAGTCGTGTGTGAAAACTACCGCTGCTCACACACACAAGCATGGATTCGATAGGACAGAACGCTTTTTATGCATCACACTCTACAAACTGCTAAGGAAATCTTATTTTTAAAGAGTGCATAGCAATGTCAATCTTAATTGTTTTAGCATTAGGCAAAGAGACTACTCAATAAGTCAGATAATTCCGGCATTTCTTGTTTTCTACCAGCTCTAATGTTTGGGGAAAAAAGGCTCTATTTTTCCTCCATCACACACCAGCGCTGTTTTTAAGTCCTGCATATTATAAATAAGATCTGTTTGGCCCTGCAGCACCAACACTCCTCCAGACATCATTAGCATTAACATGTTAGCGTGTGATAGAGATAGCAGCTGATGTAGCTTTTTAAAAACGGCTCATGGAGCGCTGCAGGGTGCAACGCATGAGCCTGAGCCTCGCTGTGATCCGCAGCGCCGCTGAACGTGCACCGGGATGGACGCGGCAGCAATATAAATGCTTCTTCCTCACATGAATGATGCTCAGTTGCTTTGAATTTAACAGGTCTGCGTCCTGGAGGAACATTTCAAACACACCAAACTCGAGCTGACGATTTCTCTTAAAACTTTAATAGTTGTAAAATTGCATAAATCAAAACCAGAAAGCCTCAAAGTAAGAGTCTGAAGAGCTGCAGTCCTCGCTCCTCTTCACATAATCACAGCGTGCATTTGTGGGCTTTTAGGCCAGTTTTCAAGCTATCAAAAGGAAGCTTTCATCATCTTGGCCGCCATTTCTTTTTTCTACCCTTTCTTCCTCTCAATGAATGCTGTACACTGCTGCCACAAGAATGTTTACAGGTTTAAAAGTTTACAAAGGACACCACAGCGGTACTTTACAAATCTGTAATAACAACAGTCCCTTCAGAGATATAGGAGGGACCAGGGAACCATGCAATAAATAACATTTTATTTATTTTCACAATGCAGAACTTCAGGTCGCCTGTCTGCGGCGGCTCGATGATGCCTGTAATGGTTTTATTATTCTGGATAACACAATAAACACAAAGAAGCGGACACAAAGAGTGATAAAGTAGCGAGAAAACGGCTGCAACAAGGGAAAAACAGATTACAAACTTACCTTTTAACATTCAGGAAATTGCAAAACACGTGGAAACTCTTATTAAAATTGATTTTCTTAAGCCCCTCTGGGGAGAGGAGCAGCCATTTCTGGAAAGGACTTTCTTATTGAAATTTAACAACCCAGAACCTCCTGTTGCTAGACTGTAATTACTAAACCCTCGTGGGGTTATTGCGTGAATTACTCGGGGTGGAAGCTTAACCGACAAGTCGAGCGGGTAGCTAACAGCAGCGAGCAAGCCGGGTTAGCTGGCTATGTTAACACCTGCGCTAATGAGAAAATGAGAAAAAAATAAATAAATCAAAGATGCTTTTCAAGATGCCAAAAAAAGCCACATAAACAATGGGTACGTAGATAAAGTTTATATAAAAATGTCTGAAAAGGGGCTTTTCTCCAGGGGCTACGTGAGCGTGCAAGTATGGCAACGTCGGGAGCAATCACTGAGACCTCGCAGCAAGTTTTACTATGGGATGTTACGTAATCAGAGCTGAAATCCTGTGAGGATGCGGGGAAAAAAATCATGGCACAACAGCCTGTGCGTGTGGGGACCAGCATGCAAGAAACAAGGACCTTTTAATACATAAGGACATTTTTGTTGGTCCTACAACTATGAGGGTTGAGGTAAAAGCAGGAAGTCTGCACCAAGATAGAACAACAAACGTGTGTGTGTGTGTGTTTGGGAGATCAGGGACTGCAATTAAACCTCCTGCGCTACTTCATATAAAAATAAACTTGTTTATTTTCCATGTACACAAACACACACCCTAATGTCAAAAAGCCCTCTTTTGCACTTCCTGACAGAGTTGCGTCATTAATTGGGAGAGATGTTTAAGTACGTCGTCATACATTTGCCTTTGGTCGTCAAGTAGGTCAGGCTCGTAATAATCTGTGTGTCTCAGGCGGCCATTACCAGAGACATTTCATTCCCAAACCAAGACATTTTTAGACGTTTATGGAGGAGAAGTAGGCCACTACCAACTTGAAACTGTGCAACTACCTCGTGTTGTTAGTTTAAATTGCTAAGTATTCAGACGCTAATTAAATGGATCATCTTTGGCTAAAGTCCACACATGCCTCTTCACATGGTGACACCCTCCCAAGAGGGTCAGGATGGAGTCAGACCCAGTTTTATGGAGAATTTGTGGTTTGGTATTTCACTCAAGGATACTTTCACATAAACGGCGGGGAGGGGGCGTCTGAACAACAGCGCGACACAGACTGGCAGCAGCCGCCTCACAAACAAACACCGCTCGTGAAATAGGCGGAGCGGGAGAGAGGAGGGAAAACTGTTTTGATCCCCTGCGAAGGCTGTTTATCAAAGTGTTCCGTCTGGTGAAGAGAATCCAGCCGTCCATCTTTAGGCATCCACCCATTTCCCAACTGCATTTTCTGAAGAAGAGTTTCACATCAACTTTCCCACAGCTGGAGATGGAAAACAACCTTCTGGGATTGAAACTGACTTTAGCTTCGTTTTGGGATTAAAAATGGGTCAGAGGTCAATAGGTCCACAGAGGCAGCTGTCAATCAAGAACCAGAGGAATAATAACCCATTCACAGATCCATCGTTATTCCATCTCATCTTGGAGGGAGGGGGGGGGGGGGGGGCACAGTCATGAGGTCGTTTTTCTGTGCACTTTTGGGAATTTTCATCCTTTCCGGGCCCTCTTTCTCATGGGGTCCTGCAGAGCTCTAATTTTGGACCTTTTCTCTCTGCACCTGCTGCCATTGGGGCAGAACGTGTACTTGGTCCACCTGGGCTATTTTCTGTCATTCAAGGATCAGCAAAGAATTCCAGCATCCAGCAACAGGAAGTTGAGAGACATGTACTGAAGATAATGTACAGTCGCCTCAGCATGTGTTGGACTGGATAAGCGGGCTGTACTGCCGCACAACGTGCTGACAAACACATTCTTCAGTCGACCACTTAGGCTCTAAACAGCTGGAGTGTGTTTGCGCAGCTCGGTCCCGTCGTCTCAGGGAGCTCGTCACAAGAGCTCCTTTACCGGCTGCTCCCTCCGTCTAACCCAGCGACATGGCTCTGCTCAGCAGGAACAGCAACTCAGGCCTGAGGGGGCAATCTGTTGCTGGCATGAGAGCCCAGGTCAAAGGCCAACATCTGTCCCGGAGCGAAGGCATCTGTCCAGTGATGAGGGTGAGCTGGTGCAACCAGCCTTCTCCACATTCTGATGCTGCTCCTCTCATCTCAACGAAGGTTTCTTTTCACAAAAATCAGAACTTTTTACGGGCCAGCGGACGAAAAGAAATATCTGTTCTGGGCACGGTCGCACGACTCAGCCCGCTGTGGTTGCTAGCCTTGCAGCTGCGCGCGGGCGGACGCTCACGGGAGTCACTGTTGTTTTATTCAAACAAAACGAAGAAATAAATGAAGCCATTTCAGTTTCTCTGGACGCCTTTCGTGTCTGCTCAGGGTTAACCTCACATCATCAGCAGAGCAAACGAGAGAGCCGCTCCCCCTCCCCCGTACAGTACGGTCGGCCTGTTGAGCAGCCGTGCCTGTGCAATCTGAAGTGCTGAACAAATCTTTTCTCATGCTCTAATAATTAATCAGCCGCACTCGGGGGTCATTGATTAACCCTCTAAGCTCAATACTGTAGGCGCGCATGGTTGCACGTGAAGCCTACAATTATTTTACTAAGAGCAGAAAGATCATTTCCATTTTGTCAACCTAAACAAGAGGTAAACACACAGGTAACCAATCACTTAGACCATTACCAGTGATCTTAAAACAGGGGTTTACCCAGATCACAGGTTCAAAACAAACAACGTGCAGCCACATTAAAAACAAACGACGACAACTGGGGTTTGTTCGACAGCAGCGATGCAGAGTTCAGCTGTTAACACCAGGCTGCAGCGTTTGGCGTCCCTCTGGGCCAGATGGGGGCCGCGCTGGGCGACACGTCACAAACTATCAGTCCGAGGATCAAAGCCGTGACTCAATCGTCGGAACTGTGCTCCGACGAGTGAGGCCGGACTCTTGGCAGCTCGGCGGCTCGGTCCCACGGGGAAGCATCTTTCGCCTGCGGGCACCAACTGCCCATCTGAATCATCGGGGTCGCCGCGTTCAGAGCTTCCTCCCGAAAAAAAGAAATGCAACCGCGTGAAACGTCAGAGCGTTTTTGCAGGCTCACAGTTGTTACCTGGCACAACTTTCTTTGAAATTCACTCCCAGGCTTCCCTCCTAAAAGTGCACATATGGCTCTCAGGGAAAAATAACACTCATGGAAGCAAGTATGCAAGCTTTTGCTGCTCTTGATGCACGCGCACGCCCTGCTCTCGCCCCAGGGGGGCCCTCGCAGCCCAGAGTGACAAAGCATAAACCCAATTAACCTTAATGAAGATGCACAAGCAATGCCCACCTGGAGATAGTAGTAATTGATGTTTAACTGTTCTCTCACCCTGGAGGCAACATAATTACAACTAGTGGAGAGAAACAGATTCATCGCGTTTGTTTGCACAGGAAACCTTCCAAAGTGACGACAAGCCCAGGCCCCCTGCAAATATTGGTATGAAAGTCCCACACCTTGATGACGGGTGGCACCACACCCACGGCGGCACTCTCACGCAGTCACCAGGTTTGTTAGCAGGTGGTTACTCATCACGCCTGGCAGGAACTGACAGAACTTACAGACCCGAGGGGAAGTGAGAAACGACAGGAAGTTTGTGAGCGCAACAGCAAGGAAGTGAGCTAACCTCAACTTTATCACCTGAGTGTTGCAGACGGAGGGGGCGGACGCAGCGTTGGCCAAGTGAGACGGAACATTTCCAAATCCTGGCACGAGGAAATTTTTAATTAGTGACGCATTTGGGGATGATTGACGCTTGAAAGTGAACTCGTGCGGTCCCAGAGAAACGCAGGGCTTTGCTAGTCCCTGCACAGGTAGTCCCAGGCAATTGGAATCTCCCAGAGAGGCGACGTAAAGGTTGAGCTGTTGGAATTCCAGCTATGGAATCTGGTATGAGCATAAATACAGGGAGCAGTTTGCTGGATGCTCACGCACAAACCCCCCATTCAATGACGTTATTCCATAATGTAGAGCCGACACAGAGGATGAAACTCATCTCATATCTGGTGAAGGGAAAGCCAGGGTTTGGTTGGGTCAGGTCCAGAGGCCAGAGGCCAGAGCCGTGTTAAAGTGACACGGTGACGGGATGTGCTCTCACGTCTCCGCACAAATGTAACATGTATGTAGGAAAGGGAGCACACACCTATGCTAAATACCTGGGCTGCACAGTCTATTCAACAAATGAGTTCCTATTTTAATCTTTATGAATCAAAACAGCGTGGCAGCAAAGAGCTGCGGCATTTGCATAAACTGTCACATTGCAACAGGTTGGAGCCTCCGTTTACGGGGCCTGTTGGGGACTGTGAGGATACCGGTCTAAAGAAAGTGCTTGGAACACACAAACCATTTGAGTAAATGTAAATCACCCATGAGCCAGCATTGCTAACACGATGCATTTTCATTTACAAGACCGTTCATGGCAACAGGCGAGTGGGCAAGACTCCAAATTAAAGCTGAGCTTGTGCCATGCCTCCCACAACTTGTGTTTAGGCTAGAAATGAGATTTTAATGCCTCCTAATGAGATCGGAAGCTTCATTACATTGATAATACCTCCGCAATCCTCGTGTTCCTGCTGATCCCTGGCCCCTTCTGCTATGCTTCGACGTGGCGGCCATGACTAATTGCTCGATTTCACAATAATATCCCCTCGTATGGCTGCCAGTGTGCACGCCGATTGAAGGGCGGGTGTGCAGTGAGTCAAACCGAACACGGTGTCTCCGTGGACCGGGTTGTGGGAGCGAGGAAAGCGTAAACGAACCCTGAAATGCTTGAAAAGTTAACCGAGTACGCGTCGGAGAGCTGGTTCTGGTTGTTGTGGTGGGGGAGGTGGAGGGGGAGGGGGCGCTGCTGTCACTACACATGACAAATCTGCTGACAGTCAGCTGGAAGCAGAGCTTATTTACCTACAGTAAAAACGAGGTTCTGGGTAGTTCGGCACAGTTCCGGGGGGGGATAAAGCGTATGTCTTTAGCACGCCGCTCGCGCGGGTTGCGAAACGTCGCGTTGGCACCGTAAACAAATCGCAGCGCTTCTTATTTCGGCTACTATCGCGACTGAAAATGGGACAGTCGAGCGATATGAAAGGTAAAAAACACACTGCCCCCCTCCCTCAAGGTGAGTGTTCTGTTTACGGGGGCTTGCGCACGTACCCTTCTCCGTCTCGTCCCCGTCAATCGCATCCACAGCCGAGCGTCGAGCTGGATGGACCCGAGCGTCGTCTTCGGTCGGCGAAGGTCGTCAACAGCATCGGCAATCGTCGCCCCCTGTGCTCCCCCCGTGCGTGTGCGCAGCGGGGTCTCCGCGCCCTCAGAACCCGAATATAAGGAGGAAAGGGAACGAAAACGACGCGTCTCGGCGCTTCCTGATTCGGGCTCAGCGGTGATGGTGATGATTGTGAGGGGTGGGGCGGAATGCGGCTCTCGCGTCGCCGAGAAATGCGGGCTAAAAGGGCAGGTTGGTGCTCGTCCGTGCATGTGCACGGCGAGTAAGTGGGAACATGCATGCAAACCGCATGGAGATGTTTTTTTCGTAAGAGATAATCCCTAAAGGTTTCAATTCTGCCTTGTGCATTTACTGCTAGAAGAGTTCGCCTTGACTTAATTTCCTGTCTTATTCTCCGGAGCTGCGGGGATTCGCCCCCACTGACAGCTGATGATTATGTTTTTCATCACCGCTCTTATTAGAAACCACAGGTCCGATCTCTGAAATATTGTTGACGATGGCGGACGCAGCGACCCCCCCCAACGCCCGTATTGAAACCCTAAATGAAGTTGTTGTTAGCAAACGGCGCCTCTGATGGTGCCACAGTGAGACATCTCAGCTGTTTCTACTTCCTGTTTAGAGTCCAGCACCAGACCATTCAGGCCACATAAACATTTTCTTCCATGTAAACATTTTCCACGTGGCCCTGATTTCGGAGCCTGTTTTGGTCGCACATTTCTCCCCATCTTATGTCTGACCCGTGCGCTGCTCGGTCCAGTGTTCCTCTGCCCTCCGCTGCTTCTGGTCCAAGCTCTGTCTGCTAAAGTATGTGCAAACACGCGTGAGCCTGGTTTAGCATATCAGGAAGTACAGACGTATGTAGATTACGTAATAGCCGTAGCTACTGACAGCACCGCACACTCCGTGGCCACAGGCCTGGTTCCAAACGATGCTTTTGGCTTCCTTCCACAGCGCTCCAGATGGGCTCCTGCGTCTACGCTGCTGCTTTTGCTTCTCCCTGTGAGTGGCACTCAGCGTGTCTTTTCGACCTGCTAACGATGTTCTGGCATCTGTTCCAACCAGCCAAGCAAGGATCTCTCATTTGCAACCGGCCGTGTGTTTCCTGTCACCGGGGGCCGACTGAACCGTAATCTCTCAGTTGCTGCACTGGAATAAAATCAAATAAATTTGTGAGCGATAACACCGACAAACATTGCACATGCTTGTTGTTTTTTCCTGTGTGATAAAGCCGCGAGCTTCTCATCTGAACATCAGAGAAAACAGCCTTCATAAGGCTTCATAAGGACGGAATCTGATTTTAAAACATTCCCGTTTTCAAGAAGGACCCTTGCCTTATATTAAACTCCAACACATCCCATAAGGGGTGAACCGGCTGCATCTGTGAGCTGTGTGGTCACATTAAATGAGGCTGTTTGCTGATGAAAAATTGCTCAAGAGCCTCGGAAACCTTCTGTTTTCATCCCAGAACAACAAAATACTTAACTGAAATCACCCTGACGCAGGTCCATGAATCAAAGGTTCCATCCACACCAAAACGTCCATCACAGCCTCTGCATAACCTCGATGGTAACAGGTGATTTATAAATAAAGTTCAATTGCTCATATAACTGTAACACACACACCCCCTCACCCGCAACGCCCGTGTTAGCATGCTAGCATTGTCAAATCTGCATTCGGTGAGCCAGCAAAGATTAAATGCCTGTAAAAACTATTATTGATGGACTGGTGACCGGTCGTGCTGACTCCTCCTGGGCTCTCACCAATCCTCCCCAATCATGACTCAACAGTCCTCGGTAACAACGATCACGTCTGATGATGTAACGTGATGATGTGGTTAGAAATCAAATCAGCGCTGATCATCCATCCTTAGGGCCCGGGTTCAATCCAGAGCCCCTGACGCTGTTGGTGGGGGTCACGGGGGAGCAGCGGCGGTGCCAATCATCCCAGAACAGAGCGCCACTATAAAAATGACTTTGGAATAATTTGTGATATGATACTAACCAATTATTTTTGAGCCTGGGCTGATTTTGGCAAACAGGTTGTCATGGAAATGGGTCTGAACTGAGGTAATGGGCCTAAAACACCAGAGACCAGTACGATGGGGGAGGGGGGAATTGCTCGCCTATGTTTGGGGTGTCAGAGGGTCATATTTCCCTCAAAACAAGAAGTTGCTCTCATCATCGCACATTAACTGGAAACAGACGCAGACGGGAGACAGATGGCAAATTATCCACCCGAAGCGGTCGCATCCTCGTAATTTCATGTTTTTATGTATTGCTTCCGTGCTTTGGTGGGGTGACTCCCTGGAAATAAATCCAGGTGTCTCGCTCTCATCCCTATTTGTCTGGAACATAATTAGCTTGATTGAAAGCACTCAAGCGGGATTGACTCGCCGAGGGGAGGCGGCTTCATTTAGATGCAGATTGAAGATCTTCCACTTCTGCGTCATCAAGACTTCTGGTCAACTCCTGCACGAACCCGCAAGGGGCAAATGGCATCTTGGATTTGCTCAGGTTCAATTTGAAAAGTCTGCGATTTGAAAAGTGCCTGTGAAGCTTATTTAGAGATATCCACCTTTCTTAGGTGCCGAGCGCTGTTGTTAAGCTGCAAAGCTTTCCAGATTCCTTTGTTTTTGTCTCCTTAACTGAATCTTTTTGGAGCCTGGCAGTTACCGGTATTTCTTTGTCTGATAAAGGTTCATTTATTCACATCGCTTCTGTTATTTTACATCTTCTATCAAGGTTTGATGTTTATAACTATCAGGAGAACGATGCTAAAGTCCAAAAAAGAAGAAAGATTAGAGGAGTATCACGCTCGGCATGAATCACTGGTGAGATTTGTGATGCGGTAGATGAAAAAGAATTACTAATCAATGCAGCTGTCAGAGAGGAAGCGTCCCGTTGAAGCATCTTTATTGATATTCCTACTTTTCATCTATTATCAGGCTGAATCTCAGAATTTTGCTCTGACAACCTTCAGCAAACAGTCTGCAAAGTCCCTGCACCAGACATCAGGCCGCGGAGCACTTCAGCCGGTAGTTACGGCCACGACCGTGAAATTAGCAGATGTTAATGACCCTGGGAGAAGGAGGGGGTAACCTCCTGGGTCCTCACAAGCAGAGTTCAGAAGCTAAACGTGGAGGCAGCTGGAAGTCATAATTCAGCTGTTTCATTTTTCATGATGCACAAATTCATCTTCACTGCGACGGCTAGCTTTTGTGTTGCTGCGACCGGCGCATTTGCAACATTTTGGATGCATTTTAACACAACTCCTAACGCTGCGTGTAGCCTACGCACGCACAATCAGTGCCGAAATGGAAGAGCTAAAAAGATGGATTTACATCACAAAATGTTACGTAAAGCCTCGGAGAAATAGCTGCTAGTACCACCAACAGTGGCCCCGCATGTGAGAGGTTCACATATAAGCGTCTGTATTCATGAGCTGCCTCAGATATTACAAACGCTGACGTTTAAATCCAAATGGAAGGTTCAGGGTTAAAGAAAAGACGGTTTGAAGTGTGACCCCTGTCCCTGAGGACGTTTTCAAAACAACTGTCCGTCTGCTGAAAAGATAGAATGTTTGCCTGGAATAAAGTGTCTCCAAACATGGGACCGATGATCCAGAAAGAGTGATGCATATTGAACATCACCTGCTTTCACCTCTAATCACAACTCAACAGAAGGATGAGTGAGACTCCCCTCACACGGAGGATAAGCCTCACCCCAAACGGCTTGTGTGTGAATGTAGGGATCCACTATTCCCAATTCTAATTATCCGATTTTAGACAAAATGGCCACCGTCGGTTAAAGGTCCAGCTGGAGTTTCTGCCGTTCCTCGTTGTCTTTTGCTGACAAATGGAAGCAATCAAAAGACTTTATTACACCGTGTTTCCATTTCAGCTACATGGTAAAGCATAATCGCTTTATATTGACCCGCTTTATCTCCGAAACAGAGGATTTGTGCCGATCCAACAACGGGATGTTCGTAAACTGACATTCCTGATTTATGTATTCTTTAATCTGGTTGAAAGAAATCCATACAAGCTGCTGCAGCAAAGTGAACTAGTAAATAAACTCCCGGTTCAGGCATGCTCCCCATCTGTTCATGCGTCCCAGAGCTTAACCTTTGTGGGCTTTGCTAAATCACATCAGCCAGCAGTGAGTTTTCATTATTTCCACCAAACATGCCGGTGGAATTAGCACCACAGTCAGCGGTGATTTAGCAGGGCTGTTGGCAACGAACTGATAATCAATAACAGCCCAGTCTAAAGAGAAGTCATGGAGAACTGGGGAGAACCTACGTGGATGTCGGGGATCCAAGCCCTAAATGGTACTTTCTTGGTTGTAGCTATTTTTTAGAAATTAGACAGTTAAATGTCGCTTTATAAAGCTTTGAAGCATTATGGCAGTTGATGTCTCCACTGTTAAATGTTCATCAACTGGACCTCAGACTCTTATTCCATAAACATCCGTTTCTAGGCTACTGTTCTCCGATCACTATCGCTGATTTATCCGATCGGACTTGCGTCAGTGTCACACTCATCTGGCTCCTGGTTAAAGTAGGTGGGTGGAGCCAAACCACCAAAACCCAATGTGGCCCCTTTTGTCACATGACCGATATCCAGTCCTGTTACTGGTTCTTGTAATCACCCCTCAATATCATGATATGCTGGAACATGTCAGGTCATTTTCCAAAATGTGACGAAATCACGACTGAAAATACAGTTTCAGAGTCAAAGCAGCATCTGTGTCCAGGTGAGAGATGCCCACAGGTCAAGAGGTCAGCAGCAGTACAGGAGATACCGTGCGTTGGTAATGGAAGCTCCACGCGCTGCTGTAATCACCAGCTCTGCTTCTCTTCCTCCGGTCTGGTATCGATCGCCGCTGTGTGTCTGACCTTTGAATAACATTTATATCAATCATGGCGCGGTTACATTTAATCCGATCAGGTCCAGATGGATAGATGTTTGCGGTGATGAACGTGCTCTCCACTCTTCTGTCTGGCCCTGTCATTCATCCCAGTCATCTCTGGATGGTGAATTGTTCCCTCCTGCATTCTCGTCCATACTTTTCACCACCTCTGCAGCTCCAAGAAGATAACGTTCATTTCTACCACAGCTGAAGCTAATGGGACACAAACTAAAGCAAAATATGAACACTGAAGGAGGCGGAGCTGCTAACATGAAGGAGATGACTTTTCTCCCAGAAGAGTAATTCCCCCAGAGATTAATGTGATGCAGACAACCCAAATGCCTCCGAATTCCAGAAAGTTTAAAACCACATGATCCAAAAACATTAAGAAAAACACTAAAGATATGGTGAATATAGTTTAAATCGCAGCAAATGTGACCATAAAGATCTTTTAAGATCTCCCAAGATGCAGAAATTCAGTCTTGTATCAATAATTCAGTAGTTTAAATGACAAAATAAAGACATAAACGGAGAAGTGTTCGGGTTCTTTACGAATATATAAAGATAATCGGAAAACAACGTCAAAAACAACCTGAGACTAGATATTTTCTCTGCAGCTTGGTTATCTGAGTCTTCATGCTTCGGGAGATATACCTGTCGGTGTAATCACTGGAAAGATCACCTCAGATGGCCTCTCATTAAGAGCTGGAAGACTTATTTCTCCTGGGTGAGAGGGTGACAGATCATGCGGGGACACATCTGTATTTTGTTAGATGTTAGAATTACTGTGTTTAAAACGTAATAAGAACCCTGGATCAACTCTAGGGTCTGACTTTTTTGCAGTTTCTGTTTCTTAAAGTGCTGAGAAAACAAGTAACTGTTGTTTGGTGACAGGAAATAAGCAAAATAAGCTATAACCCTTGGGGCATATTTCATTTTCATTGTAATCTCCTTCAATATATGTATTTTAAAGCTGTGACGGAGAAACCGACCACCAAGAGCTCACCTTGCGGTTACAGGCTCTGTTTCCCCCCATTTTAATGGGAGGTGGTATACTTGTGCTGACGTGACCGGCACAAGCCAGCCCCCCCTTTATAACGTGAGGGGAGAGATCCAGGCGCAGCGAGAAGCTGGGAAGTGGAGCGGCGCGTTCGGTGCGCAGATGTATCAGGTGCGCACAGGGAGACGCGGCAGGTGCGCAGCGAGTGCGGCACGGAGGCGCGCGCGGAGGATTCACCTCATCACTCTTGTGACGTTTATGAATAAAGTGTTGGATTCCCCAACTATAATCAGGCATGAAGACGCGTGAAAGGAATGTAGGGATCACAGGAGCGTCACAAAGCTGTGCCAGGAAGCTTGAGCCGCGGGGGACGGAGCTGCCATAGGTCGGTCTGTCAAAGTTTGAGGCTCATCTGACGCGGAAAATACAGCAGATATGAACTTGACAGAGAACGTGTGGCTCATGGAAGAGCCGTGGAACCTCAGCAGGGCGGAGGAAGAGGGGCAGAAACTTTTATTCGGGATCGGCACGGATAATTTCATCACGCTGCTGGTGTTCGGACTGATCTTTACGCTGGGAGTGCTGGGAAACTCCATGGTGATCACGGTGCTGGCCCGGAACAAGCCGGGCAAACCGCGGAGCACCACCAATATATTCATCCTCAACCTGAGCATCGCGGACCTCTCCTACCTGCTCTTCTGCATCCCTTTCCAGTCGACCATCTACATGATGCCGACCTGGGTTCTGGGCGCCTTCATCTGCAAATTTATCCACTATTTCTTCACGGTGTCTATGCTGGTGAGTATCTTCACCCTGTCTGCCATGTCCGTGGACCGGTACATCGCCATCGTGCATTCCAGAAAGTCCTCCTCCATCCGGGTGGCCAGGCACGCGTTGATCGGGGTGTTGGTGATCTGGGTGCTCTCTCTGGCCATGGCCTCTCCCATCATGTACTACCAGAACATTTTCCACACGCTGGATAACCACACCTTTTGCTGGGAAGTGTGGCCAGACCAGAACCAGAAGAAAGTCTATGTGGTGTGCACATTTGTGTTTGGATACGTGTTGCCCCTGCTGCTCATCACATTCTGTTATGCAAAGGTGAGGCATGACTTTATTAATTAATAATCCTGAAAAAAAAAACGTTTTTCATTCCGTTTTAATTGTATTTTTGTTACAGGTTTTAAACCACTTGCACAAAAAATTGCGAAATATGTCCAAAAAGTCAGAGGCTTCGAAGAAAAAGGTACGTAAACCTGCTTGATTGTGTGTGTGAGATGATGCCACATGTTTGCCAAATAGCCTGTTATTAGTAACACAAGCAGAATAAGCACCTGCTTCATTTTAGGTCTCTGATTAATGGAAAACATGCAGGAACAATAATCCAGCCAGGTTTATATGCCCTTACAATAAACAATATTAATGCATCAACGATCACCAGACCCTATCAGGCTGTTTCTGTCTTTTGGCTGCGCGACCTGGTCGTCCAGAAGAGCGTGCACATTACAGACATGTCATCATTTCTCCCGGTCCGCTGAACTCTGCTGAGGCAGCTGCGTGATATAGAGACACCCTCTAATACATAAATTACCCTGGCAGGGTATTTGTTGTTAAAGAATAACTAATGTCCACACAGGCTGTTTGTGCATGCTTATAAATCTCAGCAACAGCTACAAGTGATGAGAAATATCAGTCAGTTCAGCTCTCAGGCACACGGCACCGGAACGTGTCTCTGCTTTTGTTTTATTTTTTTCCCCCTCTTGGAACTTTACAGGAAGAGACTGAAAATGTGAACTAATCGGCTGATGACTCAATCAGTGGAATGAAGGAACTTGTGATTTTATAATGGCTCATTTCCTCGCCGGGTTTTTGAATGCTGACGTGTCTCTTTGAGAACCCTTTTATTTCTTAGCACAGATCTTTTAATCATCCCGTTTTGAACCTATTGATTTGTTAAACTTTGAGTTACTCAAAAAAGTCTTGGATGCTTCAATATAATAAAGGAAAAAATGACAATACGGTGGTAGATCCTGATGGAATCAGCGTCAGGACACCGGCATATGCAAAGTTCCTCACATCAGTGAAAAACTTCAGGATGGTGTAATCTGTATGCAGTAGAGGTGGCATTATCTTGGATACAGCATGTTTGGAGGCAGTGATGTGGGTGAGAGGGTCTGTATGCACCAAAGATTACTGTAGATGGAGCAGGAGACTGACAGAAAGGACACATTGTTGCTGCTGTCCAACCTGACACTTCAGAAGATGTGAGGGAAGTCGTCAGGATGGAGCTTACATCTATATTTAAGCCAGCGTGATGTGATTCATGAACTGCAGAGGAACAAGCACATAACCCTGAGGAACTCCTGGGAGCTGCAGTTCATTTTGATGACTGTTCTTCTGTAAAGCTGTGATCTCGGCCAGCAGGGGCAGAATTCCAAGTGGTAAAGGGAACTGGATGGCTTGGGTTGTCAGAGAGAGAGAGAGAGAGAGGACTTGGACTCTTGTTGGTGAGTTTGAGAACCTTTAAAGGAGCCGCAAGAAAGATTTCACTTGAGTTCCTGAATTCCCGCTGAATCAAGGAAGATGCTGGGGTTAATTTCAGGTCTTTACAGAACAGAGTAAACAGCTAAAATAAGGGCTGGAGATGCTAAATTATGGTGTGTGCGTCTTACCTGCTGCTTTGTGTTGGCAGTTGATTCTGCTGTCACATGAGCAACACTGAATGCTGCATGTTCTACTGATGCAATCAACCCGGTTATCAATACGCACGCTAACCAGGCCTCCTGTGTTGTTCACACAGTCACACACTGCAGCGACAAAGCAACCCACCATAAATCACCGTGAACACGCTTGTAAAGAGCTGTTCATGTGAGACGGATATTTCTTTCCATACGTTAGCTGCACTGACCATTGTGAAACTGGCCACGTGCCCACGTTGAGAACTGAAGGCCACTAGAGTGTGACAATCCAGCAAAGGAACTCGAGTGTGCTTGGTGGAAATCAGGTGGAAATTGGTTCAGATGAAGTATGAAATGGCCAAACTGTGTGTGTGTGTGTGTGTGTGTGTGTGTGTGTGTGTGTGTGTTCAGCCTGTGAAATATAACCCAAGTGTCAGCTGGGAAGAGCGAGTTGAGATCCGCTGTGTTGGGAAACTCACCCCCAACCACTCACCCTCACAGAAATCTTCTGACCTTGTGGGGTCCAGTGTGGGAAAGAGAAAAGGGAGAACTCAAAACAAAAAGAAAAACATTAACAGTAAATCTTCCTTAATGTAGCGGGGGGGGGGGGGGGGGGATATGTGGAAATCCAGTTCAATATTAATCTTTCCCTCCCTTATGGTGTGTTTGGATACAAGAAAAGATGAACAATTGTTGACTTTAGGAGTTTCGGAGCTGCTGCTTCACATTCAGAGGAATGTTGCAGATTAGAATTTATTTTAATTGGCAAATAATCACTTTTGCAATTGAACTTTAAAGTTGAACGAGGGGTTAAAAATGTCAAAATGCTGGTAAAGGGCACATTTTCGAACTCAAAACATACTCAATTACAAGTGTGTGCTCTCTCTCTCTCTCTCACACACACACACACACACACTCACACACACACACACACACGCACACAGATAACGGAAGCTACTTCACAGGCTGACACATGGTCATCAGGCCAAATAACCAATCACAGTCATTCATACTGCAGAGATGCAGCTGGAGGGGCAATTTGGGTTCATAGTATCAAGGGGAAGTTGAGCAAAGGGGTCTGAGATCAACCTAAAAACCTTTGTTTCGTACCTCCGTTGCGGCCACTCAGGTTAGTGGTATTTAGTGATCATATTTGGAACCAGCAGCTCCAGCTCTGGATCCCAGTAAAGGGACTGAAGTGGTGGTAAAAGCAAAATATGACGGGTAAAGTGATAAAATGGTGAAAACATACTTTGACTAAGTTTAACTGTTCGCTGTACCTTTAAGAATTAGTCACATATTTAGTCTTTTAACACATAGAACATCACCATCGGCCATCTTGTTTTACCCTTGTGCTTCCTCTGGGTGTCAGCTCTCATGTCTCATGTCAGCTGGACCCTCTTTTGAATCCGACTGCCTCTGGCTGCAATGCGTCCTGGTCAAATGGAGCTGCTCCGAACCTCGGCACAAACAAATTAGCAACAAATTGAAGGAGCTGGCGCCTTGTGAGATATGCACCAATCTAGCGAGGTCATCAAGCTCTAATGGAGGAGTAAGTAAAGTAAATGAACGGTCCACTGGTTACGTTCTCTGGTGTAGAGAAGGAGAGGTGGACGGTGAACCTTATTGGTTATTGGTTCTGTTTGAGGTGATGGCGGATTTATATTAGTTCAAATAGTGGGACTGTGGGAACCATGTCCGGACTTCTGTGTGTGTGTGTGTGCGTGCGTGTGTGTGTGTGTGTGTGTGTGTGGGGCTAATATTGACAGTTCAAATTCAATATGCTTCCTTCTCAGCTGTCTGTATATCAAAAGATGTAGGCCTGTCCAGCACTGCAGCCACTGGGGCCATTTTCACTTCAGTTTCAGAGTTTTAATGTATAAATTATGTGTTATTTTTTGTGTATGATTGATGTCAGTGGGGAACCTTCATATCGGATTTGATCAACTGTTTCATAACATCAAAGTCCTGGAAAGATGCCCTCTTATGATTCAATTATTGGAACAGTCAACCCGTGAACTCGTGCGTTTCCCCATTTCTTTCCTTCCTAGCTCAGCTTTATCTCGTCAGTCCTCGTTGGCTGGCTCGTAAATCCATCCGGAAAAATGCGAGCTTCTCTGTCCAAACCTCGTGTACGGGCTCAGCCGGCCGGGAAAGATTTCCCTGCTTAATATTTCACCATTTCACTGTGTTGGAACAAACACAACCAGCGTGGTGCTGTTAGTTTCATGCCCTCCAGGAGCAGCAGCCAGTGTTTGCTTGAAATTGGACAACAGGTTGCCATGACGATTTATCAAGCCTGTGTCTGAAAAGCTTTGCTGTAAACCATGTTTGTGAGTACATTTTGAATTGTGCTGCCTGTCTTACTACCGCTATCAGATCCATCCTCAGTTACTCACATGAGGAGGCGTGTGGGTGTATATGGGCACATGTATCACATTAATTCAACAGAGGGGCAGCAGAAGCACTCAGTTAAACATGGTGAAGTCAAAGTTGCCGTTTTTTTTCCCGACCTGCTACGTTCAGAAGCTGAACCGCCAGTTTTTGACATTAACGTGCTATGTAAACCTTTAAACCCCCCATGGGTGGACGAGTGGCTTCATTATCTCATCATCTCATCGTTTGGTGGATCTGCTGCGTAAAAGTCTTTCCTCTCTCTCTGCACTACCTCTCCTCCTCCTTATATATGGATGGTCCTACTAAAGGTTCCTTCCTGTTATAAGGCAGTTGTTTTCTGCCACTGTTGCCTTCCTGCTTCTGTAAGGAACAATCTTCACTGAAAGCGATGCTGCTTAAATTAAGCCAAGTTGAATGAACGCTGCCTCTTTGTGTCCCCCAGACGGCTCAGACGGTCCTGGTGGTGGTGGTGGTTTTCTGCCTCTCCTGGCTGCCTCACCACGTGGTCCACCTGTGGGTCGAGTTCGGGACCTTCCCGCTCAACCAGGCCTCCTTCGTGCTCCGGATCGCCGCCCACTGCTTGGCATACAGCAACTCGTCCGTCAACCCCGTCATCTACGCTTTCCTGTCGGAGAACTTCCGCAAGGCCTACAAGCAGGTGTTCCGCTGTCAGCTCAGCACCAGCAACTCGCTCCTCAAGGACATCAAGGAGATGCGCAGCAAGGCAGACACCCCGCCCTCCACCAACTGCACCAACGTTTGAGGCGTGGAGAAACTCACCCTGGTGGCTGTTGGTGGCATCACACCGAAGAATTCGGCAGTTTTGTTAAAGTTGAGGTCCCCGACGATGCTCTTTAAACCCAAAATAGAGGAGGTTTTGAGAAGAAAAAGAAAAGAAAACACAGGAACTGCCCTCGTAATGAGAGATTATTCAGACATTATTGACATTTTGTGGTGCTGGGCAGTCTGTTAGCTTTAATATGCAGGTTAGGATAGTAAAATAAATCTTGCAAAGGTCATGAATGAGCACATAAAGCCAGTCAAGATGGTTTTATTTAAATGATGCTAAAGTGGCTTCAGTTGGTTGGTCACCGTAGGGTTCAATGGTGTGTGAACACTGGTATAAATGATATATTTGCCATGAATTCTGGCTTCATTGGAGCTTTTTAAGGCTAAAATACCCCAAAGAAAAGGATGCAAAGAAAATGTAAGCTTGTTCCTCATGTAGCCATCTTTGTAACGGGGGAGTTAACAACCTTGCCTCAATATTTCCTGCATTTGTCCGCTATGAAATTAAAAAAAGACGCTTTACGTTGGAGAAAATATATCATTCTATACTCTGGTGAGACTTCCAACCTTTCATATGGAGGACAAAACAGTGATGGTTGATTGTGTCGCCGGCTCGGCCCTGAGGAGAACTCATCTGTGTGGTCAACAGACTCTTGACCTCCACATCAGGAGCATCTGCATTCACTCAGACACGTGCACGAGGGCCCTCTTTAATGCCCCACAGAGGGCCAAAGCCTATTTTCTGATTAGGATGGGAATCCAAAGGAACATGACAGGAGGAGATTACTGCATAGTTCTCCTCACCCGAGAATCTTTTGTCGGAGGAAAACGGTGATTTTCTGAAATAAGGAGCACATGAACAAAGTAATGCTTTTATTTCAGATGTCAGTGCTGATTGCAAATCATTGTAGACTCTGTCCACACGTAGCGATTTAAACAATTATTCATTCATCGTGGGTATAATCTGAACACACAGGACAGATTGGATCCAATCTCAGCTAGGCTGTCGCCCAGGGAAACGGCTAAATTGCTTTTATTCCATTTTTCTCAAAAAGGAGAAAAGGTTTTAAAACATTACGAAGGGTATTTGGCAACATTTCAGGGGAAAATAGGCTTATGTTTGAAGAACCTCTGCCAGTTTTAAGTCAATTATAAATTAAAAAAAAAAATATATATATACTTTTTGATGCAAGATATAATTGATGTTAGCATGCTATTGTGCACGTTCTGTTTCTCTTGGGAACCATGCAAATGTGAAACAACACACATATCAATGTACCTGTTTCCTTTAATATATATATATACTGTACATATGAAGTTTCTGAGACATCTTTCATTCAACAAAACCCATCAAGATTGTTATTATTCCAACAAACCCGCAAAAAAGCAAAATTACCAGAAAACTAGCAGAACGAACAGAAAATCAAATCCACTCCAAAAGGGAGATTTATGTGTGCAGATATACATTTGGAGCCATATTTGCGTTTCCTCTATAACGAACACTAATTATCTGCCTTTCCACCAAAAAATCAGAGCTGAATTTGGGTGCACGCATGGTGATACGATTATCTTAGAACCAAGTTAAAAAGGGCTCAGGCTCCAGGATCTTGTGTAGCACCTGAAGACAATCTTGACAGACACTTTTTTTTAATAAAATAGACTAAAAGTGTAAGGTCGAAATTAGATGTTTTGACCTTTAAATTTTCAGCAAACAGCTTACAAAGGCAAACATTTCAGTGTTAATGCGCGACACTCCTCCCCCTCCCTCAACATGGAGGATCCATAGTTGTAAATTTGGTCTTTTTCAGGAATTCACTTGTTTTCAGTCTCGTTTTTGAATATATTTCACAAGGTGAGAACATTTGTGCAGCGTTTCGGTGTTTTGTCATTCTGCTGCATCGCTTCTGAGCTTTTCTGTATATTCAGCTGTGCTTGAAAAAAAGTAGAACACAATAATCTGTTGGTGTGAACTTCTTTTGCTTTAGATGCGACGTGCATGTGCTTATTTCCAAATATATCCGATGATGTATTGATGTGGTGGATATCGCAGAAACACACTAAATGTTGTTTTCGTCATTTCCTTGTTGATCTTTGCATTTATTTTCAATCCCCCATGATTGAAAATATCTTAAATAAAGGTCATTTCTTCGATGAAAGGTTTTTAATTTACACTTCCCCACTGTTTTGGAATAGTTGGACTCTCATAGCTTGGACGGTTCTGCAGTGTCATTAATTATTAACAGCCATGCAGCTTCTGTTGCGGTAGAATTGTCCAAGTTTGTTCATGAGAACTGAATTTAATCACATGAGTTCCACCAAACAACGACAAGGGAGACTCAATTCCACTGTTTATTTCTCTCATACTTCCGGGGCCTCTGAGGCTCTTCAGGCTCCTGGGTTTAAAATCAGATATTCAAGGTTCGATGGGCCTTTAGCCAAGCTGCTGAGCAAAAGCCTTTAAATAATAGAATCTCATAAAATGGGGAGATGCTACAGTCGTCCTGGCCTCCAGAGAACAGGGATGTCAGAAAGGGCAAACAGACTTTCATGTCTTGCTTTTATTGATGTGATTTATTCCTCAGCTCTTAAAGCTAAAGCTAACCTAAGCCTGAACCCATTTATAGCTGTAACCTGAAAACCAAGGACCTAAAAGCAGACCATTAAAGTTGTGTAGACCAGACACAATGTCCTCATTCGGTGGATTGTTTATCTTGGTCCTCACTATGTCGCTTATATGAGAACACACACACACAAAGTGAATTTTTATTGGTCAGCGTTAACACGGAAAATGATGTTAAATAGATGCTTTCTACCCAAAAGAGACTGGTTCATCATCAACAAGTCAACAAGTTGTTGTGAGGTCGCCTGGTTGACATTCAACTCTGTAGCCTGGCACACTCTAAGGTCAGCCTTCATGAGCCCTAAAAAGGAGAAACCCTAGTTCCTACCCTTCATAGCTGTACAGGTGGAGGCGTGGAAATAAAAAATGAAAATGATTTTTTGTCCTCAAACACAGCAGAATGAGAAAAGAAGCATCAATGGGCTCTTTTTGACAGGTGGATTACATAAGCAGTGACCTGGTCTGTCGTGATGGTTGATTATACTGATACGGAACATATCTGAAACTAAAGTAGCCTAATATGTAATGCTAGTGGAGGAAAAAAGCGCATGGGAACGTGCACAAAGCTGCCTTAAAAGCCCCTACACTTTCAAGCCATTATGCCTGCTGCTGATCCTGAGAGGCGAGAGGAAAAACATGTTATGGGCATTTGGAAGATGTTTTTTGCTCATTATTTTGAGACCTCATCAGAATCCTGTTATTTAATAGGTCAGGATGCAGCCAGGCTGGAAAGGTCGGCCGCTGCCTGCCGAGTGTGTCCTAATGCTTTTACCCTTTGAGAATTTTTCAGTGTGATACACAAGAAACCTCATTTCAATCTGGCCTGTCCGAGTTTACAAAGGTTTTAACCAGGTTAAAGGGTTCAGATGAGGACGGCTGGTGACTAAGACGGGTTGAAACACACTTTTGCTGCAGGTGGATGTCGTGCTGGGGAGACGACCACGCTCCATTAATCACGAGGTGGCACGGCTTTTGGGAAGCACAGCAGGGAAAAGAAATCTGCATCAATAAAGGAAACATTCATCAGGCCACTTTTACACGCATTACTAGGCTTTGCTTTGTTCTCCAGGCTTTTAGATGAGGTATAAAACCCCTGTTGCACAAGGTGGACAGTTCCATTCCCAGAAGAGCATTAGGGAACCAGCATGGTGACACACTGACTCAAACACTGTGACACAAAAACCTGCGGTGGAAGGAAAAAAATGTGCACGGCTGGTTTGCAAGGAGTGTAGTGGTGGGTCGCAGTTCTGACGGAGTCAGTTTGACCAGGGGTGCAATTACATCGACAGGCAGACGTTAATGAAGGTTCTATAACCTCCAACAGAGGCAAATTAGCTTCTATTTATGCAGGTTGGGTTCTGCCCCCGCAGCTACAGGCTGAAGAGGCCCCCAATAATGGATTTAATTCCTCCTCCTTTGCCAGAGGACAGTGGATAATCTCTCTGAAGAGAACACCTACTGTACATCTGCAGGCAGGAATATGGATCACACCCAAAGCACGGTGTACCCGGTACTCCGGCAGATCAGTGGACAGTCGTCAAATTATCGTACAGTGTTCCACATTTTGTCACAAGGTCACTGACGGGCTGATCGTCGCTCATTTCCTGTCTTTGAAACGGAAGCTTATGAGGAGGGATGGTACAAGATGTTGGCTTTCATGTTGCGTTTCAGTGAGAACAAAGAACAAAGCGTTCAGGTGGAACCTTTCAAAAGGTTCCCGCGGGAGCTAGAAAAGGTTCTCATATGTAGAAAAGCCAACAGTTTGGTTCTACTCTGCCTAGCCGCTGACGTCTTAAACATCAGTGATGCTCAAAACATCCAGATTAAAAACATTCATCTGATCTGGGATCAGCATTTGGTCTCTGTGCTCACGAAGGAACAACACAAAGGTACACAGGGACAAAACACAACCACATTTTTGGCTGCATATCCTGATTGTGAGACTGTTAGCAGGCTAAACTTAGCACCCCCAAATGCATCTATACCAGTAAACACGAAGGGAAGAGCTCCAATCAAACCAAACAAGCCTCCAGGAAACAGTGATAAAAGGTTTTAATCTGAGAATCAGCACCTGTTCATTTTCCAGCATAGAGCAGCAATTCAAGTGTAACAGTTATTCCAGCATAATCTGCAGCAGTTCAGACGATTTCAGACGTATTAAAGTATCAGGAACGAATCATTAAGAAAAACAATAAAGACAGCAGGTCACAAAAAGGGACCGAGTGCACAAGAACATGTCAGAAAGGTTCTAATATACAGAATAACGTGAAATAACTCCCCCAACAGGCGGAAAAACTCCTGATATGTTCCACAGATCAAACTAGACTGCGTTGCCTAGCGTCAAAATTATACCGACCACAAGTTCTTTAAGTGCATGTTTGCATTTGTGAAAGTCAAATTCATGAAATTTAAATGGGCTTTTTTTGAAGAAATGTACCAGAGGATATCAGCATTAACATGCTGCTTGATTTGAATCTTTTGAAATATGACCAAAACCAAGATTTCTGAAATGTTTTTCATGGGTTTTAAGTACCAAAATGTCAGTATCTCACGAAGATTTACAGCCCTGGACATCGAATCGTTCAGAGGATCAGTGTAGTCGCACCATTATTAAAGAACAGTCTGATGTCTAAGCTGGTAGCAGAGATTTGCTCTGTCCTTTTCTATGTTACAGTGTTAAGACAAAAACATGATTGGAACATTCTGAAGTACCACGAAATCTGGCTAACGCTAATGTTAGCATCAGACCTATTACCTTAATCTCTGACCCTCAAATCAAACTCCGTTAAAATGTACACAATCACCAAATTACACAGTTATTACATTAGACATTCCTGAGACATCGTATTCTAAGGAAGAATAAACGAGAGGACGGACAACACACACATACAGGTTAGGATTGATAACAACATAGATGAGTTGTTTGTTCAGTGTGCTCGTACGACAAGTGTAAAAATATATCTTAGGGTTTTAAACTATTAGTTCAGCAACTTGTGTTGTTAATAACACTGAGAGTAAGAACGTGATTATTACAGCGGTGCTTTTGTTTTAACAGTGCAGCACTATCAGCGGCGCTGCTGCCGGATCCTCACAGAGCTCCGGCCAGCTACGCCCTGAAGCTCCAGCTCCTCTGGAAGGGCTGGAGGGGTTTCTTGAAGCTGAATAAGGAGAGAGGAGGCTTAAATCGTGGAGCTTTCTCTGGTATGACGGCAGCTTCGCTCTCCTCTGTGGGAAATCGTTTGCGGTACACGTCAGGGTAGGATCTCTGGAACTGAAGAGTCGGGTGTGGAACATGAAGGTGTGATAACAGACGTACAGCCATGATTTTAACACCCTGCCCCCCCTCCCCGCCCCAGTACCTCAGGAAATTACCTTTCTCTCCCAACAATACAGCCATACCTGTTTCATCCTCTTCCTCTTGTCTTTAGCAGGAAGCTCTTTATCTGCAATCAGACCTTCCAGCAGCTCATGCAGAGGCACCCGGGTCCCCACCACCTTCTGCTCTTCAGGCTCTGCTCTGCGGATCTGTTTACAGAAGGCTGGAGAGGCGCTGAAGTCGGTGTCTGATCCAGCATATTTGATCTGACAGAGGAGGGAAAACATC